>NC_080632.1:54117548-54482677 GCF_027887145.1 Ammospiza caudacuta
TGTTTTGGAAGACAGGGTAAAAGAAATATAGATCAGTGACATCTACTTGAAGCATGTCATAGTTGTGTACTTATGTAGATTTACTCAAACTAAAGATTTACTCACCCTGCTGTATCTGTAAGGGTGTTAGAGATTTCAATTTAAAGGCTCAACATTATTGCCAGTATTCTTTGATTCAGAGCCTGGACCTTAATTTAAAGATTTCTCAAGACATTTTCCCAGTGCCTTGATACTAGAGATTTTTTCTCAAATATTAAGCATTTTTGTGCTGTTGAGTAAGGAACAACCTCAGTAGTGTTGTACAAGACATCCATGCATGTGCAGTGTTCAAGCATAAAAAGATTTGTCACATCTGCATTTTACAGTAATTTGTGGGTTTTGGGGTTTTGAGTTTTTGTGGTTTTTTCCCCCTCAGATTGCCTCATTTGTTTTGTAATGATAAAAAAGTTGAAATATCAAATACTGGTATTTAAACCTTATCCTATCTGGCAAAACAGACTCACATTCTAAACAAGGTGAACAAGGTTTGCTCTTCAGTTAACAAACCATTAATATTTTACAATCTTCTTGGGAAATCTCTAATGTCACACTACTGATAACATTCAACTAGAAATCTAAAATTGCACTACTTATAAACAGCTTCTGTAATTCTTGCTCTCTATTGGGGGAAATTATTGCATTTTAGCAGAGAGGGTAGTTTTTCCTACACACCAGTACATGATAGCCTTGAAAAAATGTAAAAATTAAAAATAGGTTGGTTCTACCTGACAAATCCTCCATGGAGGGCCAGTTCATAAATTCATAGAACAGTTTGGGTTAGAAGAGACCTAGAGACTATACTGTGAGCCTCTCCCTTCCCTTAATTCTCAATGCTTTTTTCCATTTCTTTTTTGTTTTTCCTTTATTTATAAAAGAGTAATTATATCCATATTAAACTCTCAGGCTTCTTTTAAAGGAAATTCTCCAAACTTGATTACAATGATGCTGTTGCTTAAAAGGTCTTGTCACCTTCTTTAAGAAAAATAGGACATATACTGGTTGAACATTCAGAAATACTACAAAGGATCATGAACATAGTAAATATTAAGAGACTGCCTAAAAATCTGGACAGTAGCAACCTGTAGAAGTTAAAAGAGCTGTCTCTAAGTGACAGAAAATTGGAAACAGAGTTGTAAATACAAACTGGTTTTTGAATCAACTCAGCAGTAAACCAAGACATTGAAAAGCTAGGAAAAAGAAAAATGAAGTGCTGAAACCAAACTCCACCCTCAGATTACCTAATATAATCGTATACATATAGGAATGTGAAATCAAATAACTGAGGAAACAAGCTTATGGATGTTGTCACTGTGTTTGAATTTCTTTAAAACATATATTGTTTCTGTATGTTTCACACTCCCCATTAATTGTCTGAAATACTGTTCACCTTTCAAAGTGAAATAAAAATTAAATACTTCAATCCTCATTAGGTGTTTGAAAATTTTTATTGTTTTCTACTTTACCGAAGCTTAAAGTTCAGAATCTAACAAGGAAAATATTAAAAACAGTCCTTCATATCTTGTGATAACAAGAGTTATGCCAAACCAGAGACCAGGATGATTCCTCTCTGTTGGTTTCTTGCTGGGTTTTTGGGGAATTTTTTTGGGGTGTTCTTTTGTTGTTGTTATTATTGTTGCTGTTGTTGTGGTTTTTTGTTTGGTTGGTTTGGTTTTTTTTTGGCTTTGTTTGGTTTTGGGTGCTTTTCTTTGTTTGGGGGTTTTGTGGATGTTTTTGTTGGTTGTTTTTTGTTTTGGGTTTTTGTGTGGTTTTTGGTTTTGTTGTTGGATTTTGTGTTTCGTTTCTTTATTTTTGTTGTTGTTGTTGTTGTTTTCCCCAGGAATATTGTGTACAAGCAAAGACAACCTATACCGTCATAAAGAGATGGAATTAATCCATAAGATGTCTTTACATTTATGATGGGAAGAGGACAATAAAGGGCATTTAAAATCCTCATCCTACCAAATATGTCATCGCATTGTTATTGACAACAGTATCAGTGACCTGAGAAGCTTCAGGAACAGAGAAGTGGAAGAGTATCCTCTGGCAAAGTCCACTTCTTTATGCCAGGAGGTACAAGGCAAACAACAGGTAATATCAGATGTCCAGGATCACTTCTGTTTACTTTAAATATGAGCCCTAACAACCTCAGCTTGGTTTCAAATTAACCTCAGACAGGTCCTTGAGCTGCTGGGCTGTAAATTCAGCAACTGCAAAGCTGAAACTACTCACCACAATAAATATTGATACTGTTATTCACACAATTAGTACCATATTGTCACTATTCATTATAGCATGAATCCAAAATGAAGATACCTAAATAATCTCATGAACAGAGTCTCCACTATAATGAAAAGCAAGACATACAGAGCTCATTAATAAGGGTCTCATTCTCCTCTAATTCATGTATCCTTTTTACAAGGGTCTGGTTTCATTAGAAGTACTACTATTTAAAACCTTTAATTTTTTTTTCTTGAAAAAATCAAACTAGAATGAACAAAAAAAATGGAGGTGCAACCTGAGTGACTCACTATTAGACTGTGCCCTCAGCAGGGGAATTTAACTTGCTGACCTCCAGACATGTCTTCCAGCCTCAGCTATTCTGCGATCCTACAACACTATTGAAAACAAATATGTTTGTTTACCTACACCTATTCACAGTTAAAAAACCCTAAGATTTCTGCCTTTTAAAGGATCAATTAAATATTAAACATTAAGAAGACAGTTGAAACTCACTGGAACAGTTGAAATCTTGCAGGGATGTCAGACAAAGGGGCTACTCAGAGGCAGAAGAGTTTAAAAGTTTCAAACTCCTTTTCCACCTGTAGTTCCAGTTAAAATTTTCAGACCAAGTGATCTTCCTAGGGCTTCCTACTGTCTCACAAAGATTAGCAGAAAATTTCATTTTTCCCATTTGCATCAAGCATTGTAGCTGTAAAGGCTTGGAATAACATTTTATTTCATACTTTTTGCTACTTGAATGGCAGTAAGACAGAAGCCTTTTAGAACAAAAGTGTGTCTTTTCACATGTAAAAATGAAAGCATTGAAAGCTTTTATTGTTAAAACTAGGGTAAGGTTATTAGTTCAAGATCAAAGACCATTATTTACACTGAGCAGAGTAGAACTTCTTTCTTTATGAGCGTCAGTCCTTTCTCCCGCAAAAAGCAATAGTTCCTGTTGTTTGGGCCATATATTTCTTTACAGAAGAAGGTCAAAGTCCACATCACATGTGTAAGTGCTTCAGGACCTAGGGGTAGGGGTTTCCCCACAGTATCTGTAGATGCTCAGGGAACCTTTAGGATCCTCAGAGTCTACACGGTTTTGCTAATTGCTCTCTCCATCTCAGAAAGAATTTGTCTGGAAAGAATAGAAAATTGCAAGTTTTCCCACATCCACTTTGTAATAAAAATCAATGATATTTTGTGATCTGAGACTTAGTGATGTTCAAGACTCCCCTGAAGATAATTATGTACATGTAGCTTGATTCAACAAGCTCAGTTGGACCCTAAAAGCTCATTTTGTTCTGAACTCAGTATATTTGTGCAGTAGGAAAATCATCTTAGCTCCAAAACCTCCCCTCTGATTTTCTTTTTTTATTATGATTATGTTTTAGAAGAGCAGTGAGTTAATGATGGATTTATTTAAAACGCAGAACTTGAAAAGGCTACATTAATCCTTAGGCTTTTCTTATGTATTCCAGAAATATAGGTGATTCTTTCATGCAAATTTAAGTAGTCAGTAAATAAAGCTGATAATGAGTACAATAATGCTGATGTGATACTCATTACTATGAACACAATCCTTAAAAAAATATCCTGAAATGTTCATGGCTTATACCTTCCAATGCCTGGTCAAAGTTGTTGGTTATCTTCAGCAGATCAGACCAGCTTTCAGGAAGACATGTGAGACCAGGGATGGACAGGATGGAATAACAGATTGCAGCTCTGGATTTAATTGGCACGTTGATTTACAGTGATTGCATAAAGAGAGGGGCTAGCTGCTTATGGGACACAGAAGCAGGCAATTACAGTTATTTCATGTACAACTGTCCAATATGAATGTTAATACTGCAGTATTAAGAAATTGCAACATGGTTACCTTTGAATTTTTTTGTAGTGTCTCAAGTTGAAGTCTCTCTTTACTTATGTCTCTCTTCCTTTTAGCTGCTGTTAGACAGAAAGGAAAAAAATAGGCATTGTAAAGAAGTGTAACAAATGTTGATTCTTCTTATTCCAAGTATTCCACTTCTGGATGCTTATGTGGTTTTACCATATTCTTCTTGCCAGTATGTTCCGTGAACTTAAAGGGTCATCATAATTGCAGCTGGGAGCTGATGGAACAAATTTATGTTTGTGGTTGTCAGCTGTAGCTGATTCTCAATGGTTCTCTTCCTATACTCACCTCAGAGACTCTTGATAATGGAGGACTGATGTTTCACCTGTGATCCACATAACTGTATGTGATAATTGCATGAGATAACCCCAAAGACTCACTTTTCTTGAATACTTGACAGGACATAGTATTACAAAGTATCACTGTGCATTCTTGGTAACTGTCCATAAATGCTGCAACCTGACGATGTAATCGATGTAATCGGGGTTTTTATAGTGGACTAGTCTGGTTTACTTCAGAAAAAACCTGAGAAAATGACCCAAACATGCTTCCTCAAAATCAGAGGGCAAGAATTACATCAGCCCTTCACTTAAGCTAAAGAATTAGTTTTGGTCCAGTGGGGCAAGACAACACATGTGCTGGCATGTATTCCCTCAGCAGCAATGCTGCAAGACACCCACAGGCAGCTGTGCCTGCCAGATCTCTGCTGAGACACGTGAACTTGAGAAACAGCTCAATTATGTTAATCCTACCAATACTTCAGGTTAGAGAATCCCTGCTGCGGTTCTGGCGTATCTTTTTCCCTGAAAGCTTTGTTCTTATGATTTAAGGAACAATGCTCTGATTTCAAGAAGGCTGTCAGAGCTGCACTCCCCAGCTACAGAGGTGAAATAGGAAGAAAACAAACATTTGAATTTATTTGGAATTAATTGGCTAGAAGAGCTGATGCAGCAATTGCTGTAGCACAAAACCACTGAACACCAGAATACATTATCACATAACCTAGACAAGGCAAGACTATTATGTTTCAGGTGAGAATGGGTACACTGAAATGAAGGCTAGGGAATGGTCTTGCCTTTCATGTACGCTTTACCTTAGACACAGGGGCTTTGCAGCAAGATAGGCAACTGAAACTCATTCAGTGACTCTGAGAACAAAAGCAAAGGACGCTTGACAATTTGTCCCAGAATTTTGGTACTCTCTAGGAATACATACTCCTAAAGACAACTGCACTTTAATCTCCATACAAAATTCCTTACATGCTATCCCATGAGAGGCTGATGAAATAATTTTTTTTTTAATGTTCTATACATGTGCTCTGCAGAGTATTTTCAGATCCTTGAAAGGACAAGCTTTTTTAATGACATAGAGACTAATCATCACTCAGCAGTGTGCAAGTTGTACAAGAAGCCTACACACTCATACAGTTCTCAACTTAATGTTTTCAGAAGTATTTACAGAACACAACAGTAAAATATATTTAATACTTGTTTGTACCTGTTTGCATTTTTTGTATGAAAGAACAGCTTAAGGCTTCATAATCAGGCTGCTCTGGCACATTCTAAGCCTTGCAAATTAGTAATTTAGCTCAAGTGAATTACAGCATTAAGGTCTAATTAATTACATTAAGCTGTAAATAATTACATCAGTATGTAATTCACATATTAAGCCAGTCTGAAACTGGTACAACTGGAAGCTTCAGGCAAGATTGGTGTGGTCTCAGTCCTGGCAAGAACTCCACATGTTTAATGAAGCTTCACATCTTGATGTGGTATGAGCACTGGCTGAGGGGTGGGAATGCCACACAACCTGCAGATTACAAGTCAGTGCATTGCAAAGTAACATTCTGGGTATCTAGTGCATCTCCAATTCACTTTTCTGAGAAGTCATAGAATGGTTTGTGTTTGAAGGGACCTGTAAATGTCTTCTAGTCCCATATTTCTGCAACCAGAAGAGAAATCTTCAACTAGATCAGTCTATGCACATCTTCAACTAGGCTGACCTTGAATGTTACCAAGAATGGGACATCCACCAACTCTCTGGGTATTGAGTAGTCTGTACTCATTACTCTTTGCTTTTGCAGCAATCTAAAGACTTCTGGCAATGTAGTACTTAATATATCTGTCTGGCCTCAAAACACCCTGTGGCAAAAGGCCCCATTTCATTTTCCACGTTATTTAAGGCCATCAGAGTGTGTAGGCTCTGCAGGTTTCTAAAGAGAACAGCTCCTCTTTGTCCTCTGCATTCTCAGACACAGCAAGAACATTCTGCTCTAAGGGAAGCATTTATAAAAACTGGCTGTTTCCATCACTTCATTGTTGTACTTTTGTTTGTCTACTTAGCAGTGTGAGTAGGCGTTTATTCATGATGCTGAAGAGAAACAGAGCAGTACAGAGCTGGTGCTCACTGTCCCAGTTGGATGTCTGAGGAGGTGGAGAGGAAGGATTGTGCTCACTCTTTCTTCAAGTGAAGTATCTAGGTTGGGCTATATAAATCAACTACACTTGACCAGCACACAACAGATTTTTTGCACAGCAATGAGGGTTGTGTTACTTTTGTTCTTAAGCTGAAAAATGGAGATTGAAATATTTAAGTATTGCTGTATGAAATAGATGTCTGAATAGCACCACGTTAAAAGCAGTATGCATTTATGCAAAACCAGAGTGAATATTTTGTCGTGTATCTCACAAGTCATGAGAAGACAGGATAGATATGGCAGAGATTCTCTCATCATAGGTAATGTGGAAATAAATTCTACATATTTTTCCTGATTAACTGGGCAGCATTAATTTCCTTTTCCTTTTTTGGACAAGAAATAGACATTTACTGCTCCCACATTTTCCTTGTAAGTGAATATTTAGTTGCATTGAAGAAGAAAAAATGTGATGGGAAAAATAAGGCTGATGGCATATTAAATCACAGTTGTAAGAGAATACAGTTTTGCAATAGCCTGTGAAATGTGATATTGATGTAGACAAAAAATGCTAGAAATATTTTCTGAGATGCAGATGACATGCAAAAGGAAAGAAAAATGAGTATGTACTGTTCCTGCCGCAGAAAGTAGCAGTACATAAAAGATCCTAACCAGACAGAAGTTCTGAGCCTGTCAAGCTCTGTTTTAGTTCTGTTTTAGAAATGGGAGACAGATCCTCAGTTCTTTTTTTTCCCCTCTTTTGAACAGCAGAGAAAGATCATGATAATAATTACTGCTCAGAAATCTAGGTGGTGAGGCTCAATAGTTGAAGTTATCTGAAGCTATATAATAACTCACAGGAATTTTACTTTAAGTTTCTATTATGTTTTTATATATACGTATATCACTAATGCACATATTAACAAGCCCTATTTCAGATATTTATTAGAGCTTTCAGGTATTAAAAATGAAAGGGATTGTTTGATTGAACACTGACAACTCAACAACTGTAAGCACTGACAATGCTCACAACTGTAACAGACTCATGACTGTAATGGTCTGTTTGACAATGTAAGAGGAGAATTAGTTGCACATATAGGTATCAATAAAATTAAAAGCTGAGTAGTTAAGCATTGAAGGAATTCCAAATGAAAACAATAAAGAAAATATTTAACATGGGAAAATACTGAGGGGTCTGCCAACTTTCTACTTGGTGCCTTATGCAGCATTTAAACATTAAAACATTGGTTTTATTTACAAAGATAATTTCCATTTACACAGAAATTACAGTGTTAAATCTATGGCTTTCTTTCATGTAATAAAGAATCAAGCATGTAATAAATAATATAGAACATGTAATAAAGAATCAAGCAAAGAGTAATCATACTGCTGGGGAAATGATAGTGAAAGCTAAATTTTACAGTGCACATGCTGACTGCCTTCTCTGTGATGTTGTCAGAGAAGGGACACTGCTATCCATAATGACTCCATCTCCCGTATACAAAAAACATAAGAGTACAAGGATAATATGTAATGTGTTCAAAAGTAGTGAAATAAATGTAATAGACGTACATTCCATTTCAAATGAGGAATGCATTATTCCATCTCTACTGTAAGCAAGTGTCAAGAGAATAAAAATAAGATTCATGGAGCCTGTTTTACAATACCCAGAAGTATCAATGATGCTCAAAAAATTAATAGGAAGATTTTTCACTATGAACTACAAAGTACACAGAAAGATAGTCAGTCCTGACTTGTCTTCCATATACAGGCATATGCAATTAAAGCAGACAAAATACCCCCCATAAGCAGATAAGCACCAAGAAAAATGGACAAATCCGATCGTCTTAACTGTTTTCCTTAAAATGAATGACAGATTCTTTCAGACTCCTTATATCAAACAGCATGCTTCCCCAGTAGCTCCCTGTGTATGAATTGTGTGGAGAGGCTACACTCAAGACAAAAACGGGGACAATTCTGTAGCTGCTGGCTTTATTCATTGGGATAAATATGCTCAAAAAAATCTGAAAAGTAGATGATGCATCTGGCTACATCAGAAAGATAATGACAGTTTACTAAGAAAATGCATTACTTGGGTAGCTGTTCTACTTCTTAAACTTGTCAGCAAACTCCTTTAAGAGCAAGAAAATTATTCTTACATCTAAAAACTGAATAATAATTACACTTCTTCCTGAGCTTGTGTCTCAGAGTTAGATAAAATGAATAGTATTTTTGCACTGGTTTTCATATGGAAAAGCTTTACTGTACTTAAAAATATCTCCAAGTTAGAGTGAATATAAAAAACAGGTTTGAAGTAGAGAAAAGTTAGAGGTAGGGGAAAAGACTAAAGGATAAATTCAGTCTTTTTTCACTTTCCCTCTGCCCATAAATCTTGATTAAAACATCTATCTTTAATTATCATAATTAGGAAATTTTTATGCCCTTGACTGAGAAGTATAAACCTAACAAAAGACAAGAGTGAAAAATACATTTTTTCATATTGCCTAATTTATATTTTTATCTGTATTAATGAAGTCTTAAGAATTAGACACAGAAGAGACCAATTAAATCATCCAGTCATTCCCTCTACCAACAGCTCTGAATAATTCCATGTATTTTCAGATCCTGAAAATACAGCATTTACATACAGATGAAAAAAAATAATTTAATGAGCCAGGATCTTTTTCCTGTGCAATCTGAGCCTCACTGTTCAGACGAAGGATGGGTCTTTGTCCAGGCTGAAGACTTCTGGGAATAGACACTTCAGATAAGATGACTGTATGTTATTGGATCATGTGGTGTACTTAAACCATGTATTATTATGCATTTCAGCACATGATAGGAAAAGGACACATGGTAATTAAGATCAATCAGCACACCTTCTGAAGCCTAGTGTGGCAACAGAGATTGCCACAATAGTATTGTTAAATACTACTTTAGACATGAGGAACGATACCCTGGTAGACAGGATAAGGTAATTTTGAGTAAACTTTCTTCCTAGTCATTCAGATAAAGATCAGTAAGCATCCACTATTAGTTAGCACAAGGCACTCTGTCATTAGTGAAGGGGTCAAACTACCACTTGGTTGTAACTGTAACCTGACAATTTTTACCTATTAATGAGTAATAGGAGTGCATTTGTCATTCAGAAAATATCCCACAGGCTGGCCTTTTGTCATAATCTTTTAGTGTGGAGTTATTGTCTCTTGAACTTCAATGCAAGCCCCAATTACACATTCCTGTCTTCCCCCTACCCTCAAAAATTGCTCAAAAGCCCGACTAAATGGGATGAGATGGTGTTTAAAATCTACTTCTACCTGTACTAAAAACTGAGTCTTTCACATAATTTTAAACAATATTTTATTTTTATATGACTTTATATGACCATTTGAATGTGATGCCCAGAATTTGCCTATTACTTCTCCGTTCTCTCAAGCTATTTTCATTTCTTGACAAGACAACCACCATAAACCCATATACCTGTTCTGAGGAAGAAGTTAAGCAAAATACGCACACAACAGACACCGTATGGTGCAGGGCACACTCTAGATTGTTCTGGACCACTGTCCAGGTGAAGAGCTTGGCAACAGGGCAGTTGCAGTAACAGCAATGTGAATATTCAGACAGTATTGAAGAGAACTCAAGGTTTACATAAATCCCATTATGATGAGTGCACTGATAAAAGTATGATAAAGAATACTTCCATGGCATTTATCTATATGAATATACTTTGTATCCCATAATTTTTACATTGTTGAGAAACCATGACTTAGTGCTATGTGAAATTTCTGGTATTAAGATTTAAGCAGTGTATGTATCTATAAATTTTGTCTCATACAGAGCTGTAACTATAAGCCTACCATGAGTTTAGTATGTTCTGATGAGCTGGAGCTGTTATACAGTAATAAAATGGAATAACAAATAAATGAATTAGCACTTGAGTCAGTCTAATACTTAAGGATAATATATTACAAATAAAAATATGAGGTGTTATGATCTCTTAGCCATTTTCACCAAGGAGCTACTGAAACCTGAAGCAGTATTACTTAAGGTCACAGACTAAGAAGCAAGGACTTAAATATGCCAGGGATGTAATCATCTATTAGCAAGCATTTTATTTGCAGATGCACATAAATTGTCTTAATAAAATGTGTTTTAACAAGCTGTGATTTAATTAAGGCATTTTATATTTCTTAGATCCTTTTCTAAAACGATGTAGTCTTCTCCTGCTATTCGTTTATATGGAGGAGAAGCAAGGACCTCATGGAAATTCTGAAGCAAAGTTGTTGATGATTGGAAGCTTTGTTGGAAAATATTAATTCCAGGACATTAATATGTACATCTTCCTTTAAAACTCATTTTTGTTTTGTCTTTTGTACTGAATCACATACTCCAAAATTCTGTAGGAAGGGTTGAGTCACCACTCATGGGGGTATTTAAATGTAAATATGGCATGGAAATATGGCATTAGGGATGTGGTTTAATGCTGGGCCTGATGGTCTTAAATTAAGAGTTGGAGTTTATGATCTTAAAGGTCTTTTCTGACCTAGAAGATTTGGTGAATCTATGATAAACTATCTGAAGAAACAGCTGACTAATTTAATGCATTAGAGAAAGTCCGGAGAGTTGGCAGGATCAAAGATTGTTCTCCAGGCCATTTTGTTCCTTTATGCACAATTTACAGTTGTGTGCCTGAGGAGGCACTGAGAATTTAAAGATACTGCACACCTTCATCCCAGATATCTGATTTATTGTGCACCACGCAAGAGCACAGAAAGGCAAGAAACAGGAAAGCAAGCATTAGCCAAAATGTGGAGCTGGACAACCCCAGTGGTTGCCAGCTGTCCACATCCCACAGAGTCTTCATGGAGCCACAAACGTGGTGATTGTGTCCATCCCTATGGTTGTTTTGTGCACCAACATGTACTACCAAACACAGTGAAGTAAGCTCTCGTTGTTTATGATAGCACTTCAGTGACTAATAATGCCATTTCCTTATATAAGAAGATATAAAATTTTTCTTATAAGTTCCTTTAAAAAATTTTCAAGGTTCTTCATGAAAATTATATGAAACCACAGCAAATCATTGCCATGATGATGATGTCCATTCGGAACATTATTTCCTACAGTAATTTTTCAGTCTAAAAATTGTTTGTGATATAGCAAGATTAATTTTATATATTAAAAAATCAAATAAAAACTGTATAAAATATAATTGCAAAAAATTGAAAAAAATTGCTAATCTCAGAGCCGATGAATCTCTTCTTTCTGAATTTGATACTTTACAACAGTAGGATACAGAACCGATGGACACAATGAGGAAAAAAGAAAGAAGGAAAAGGAGATTAAAAACAACAGTCCTCAAAAGTCTTTTGAATCAGCCCAAAATAAGGGAGGGAAAACTAAAATTTAAGGTATTTGTATCAATTGTCTGTATTTGGAGAAATTACCACCATTGCATTTTTCCATGTGCTTACTGTTTTCCTAATTTGGGAGTTGTTCAGTTACTGCAGGAGCTGCAGTACAAACCAAAATGGAGCTGGCAGGATTCACACATCTGTAGCAGATGGGGGAATCAGCTGTTTTGGGCAACCATTCAGTATTTATGTTTCTTCATTTTCTTTTTTGTTTTGTTTAAAGTTACAAAGTAGTGATACAGAATGTTTTATTCATGATACATTGAAGATGTGAATAAAGCTTAACTTTCGAAGCTGAAATACTCATAGTTTGTGCAAAACCTCTGTAGGACAGTCCTGTATTTTGACTATAAAGTAACTTATCTCCTGGGGATTTCCCTAACATCATCAAGCGTGATCAATGAGAGCGTGACTCTCATCTTTCTTTTGATATGGGAAAATTAATTCAGTGTGTGTATACCATGGAGAAACAGAAGATAAGTACTCCCAGTAACCATCTAAAAAAGCCTGTCACATAAGCTTGAATGTAGATGTCTTTTACAGAGTACTTTATCTTGTTTTTAACAGGAACCCAGGAGAATTTTGTGAAAAATACGTAAATGAAAAATTGGATTCCCAAGAGATATGTCAGAGTCAAGAGTAATTGTATCCAAACTCTAACTAATGAACAAATGATTCAGTGAAATACATTCTGTATTTCCATTCACCACCATCTGTTATTGGCAAGATACTTTGTTCCCAGCTACAAAACTCCAGCAAGCACAGGAGCACCAAATTAAGGGACAAAAGTGATTGCTCGGCATGCTGCAAGGAAGAGCTATGTCTGTTTCTCACAGAAGCATGTGTATTTGCTCTTCAATGGCAAGCAGAAATTAACATTTACCAGAAACAGGGGAAAGAGGTATTGGTATCTTGAAAAAAATTCCAAGACAAGAAAAGTTGCACTTTTTTTGGCATGAAATGCCCTTTCATTGCAGACAGCAGATTGTGCAACATGACCAAGTATTTTCTACTTGTGTAGACCATCTACAGGTTCTAGTTGAAATCCTGTTTATGTCCATGCAATAGAAATCAAACGAAAACATTACTTAGATACAAAAAATGGTATTGCTGTTTCAGTAGCTAGCATCCCTCTCTTAAAAGTACTTCCAGTGTGTTAAAATGAGACTCTACTCCGCATAATTTCATTTGGACACATATAGGAAAGAGGTCTTGACTAGATTATGGCAACAGACAGCAGGCTGCTTAGTGGTATACTTAAAAATAGAGTTATGGTTTCTTGTCACTTTCATATAACTTCACAACATCCTTTGAGAGGTATGTTAAAATTATTTATACTACTTAAGCAAAAGTACAGAAAAAATTCCAAAAAATCCCAGACTAATGGAAAAAGGGGAAGAGAGATATGTGATCCACAGTTTTGTATACAAAAACCTTTAATTCTACTGTGCAAACAATGGCTATTGTTGCTTTAATATTAGCATCTATAAAGTTGATTTACAAACATTACTTACTAATGCAGGAAAATTACATGGTTAAATGCAGACAGTTTTCAACTTCTTCCGCTCACTTACTGAGCTGTAGCTCACCTGCAGCTACTAACACTTTATCTATTTCCTAACAGCAGTGACCATGTATCTGGCTGTTGCAGCAGTGAGAGAAATCAGACGAGTCCAGATCATTATATTTCATAGCAGAATTATAGATTTTTTTTGACATTTCTGTCATTTAATGGAGACACCAAGTATCAGAAAACTGATACTCTTTAAAACATGACAGTTCCTGCAAGAAGTCAAGAATTTAAAAATGCTTATTGAACCTGCCTCTGTTAAGATCAATAATTTAAAGCCTATCTACCAGAGCCAGCACTGCATTTATGAGCAGTTTAAAATGCATACCAATAAGTACTGACTAGTTAAAATAGATTTATTAACTATCATATGAACTATACCCTTTATGAACTATATGCTTTATGAACTATACTTAAAGGATAATATATTTTAAAAAAATTAATTTTTCTTAGAGTGCATGTAGGTGAACAGACCATATAATATATGTGGTGTAATATAGATGCAACAGTAAATGCCAGCTAAATATGCAATATCTGGAATTCAGTCAGGAAATATTTCTACACAGTAAGGAATTAAATATTTGACAACTCAGCTTTGCCTTGTGTTTATTTTACCTGAATCCATCCTTTCTTTTCAGGTTATAGTCTTGTATTTCATATCAATCTACAGAAAAAGAAATGAGTGCTTAAGAACCTAGATTTTAAAACTAGGTTCTAAAGCACTCATTTATTTTTCTCTAGATTCATTTCTATTTTCTTTAGAAATCTTTCTTTAAAGATTTCTATTCTTTGAGAGGAATGAATTTTCTGAACCAGACCATAATTTAGATGGTACCTTTAATAGGACACTAGAATCCAAGACAACATTGCAGTTGTCTTTTCATCTAGCTTAATAAAGAAAAAGTTCTTCTTCCATACATATTGCTTTCTACCATAATTTTCCATGTGTGGAAACTGAGATTTAACTAGCATATTCAATCTGACAGCATACCCATAAAAGTGTTTAGAATATCAATTCTATTCCATCAATTTTCCAATGAATTCACTGTTTTATGGCTGATAATCAAATCTCATGTTCCTTTTTTCATTCACTAACATTTTGTACAGCAATGCAAGGTCACAGTGAAGGTCCATCTAGCTCAATATTTTATGTCTGACAGCAGGAAACTTTTATGAAAAAAATAAGAAAGAGGACAAGCCCAGAGTAATACTTCCCAAAATGCTTTCCATGCAAGATTCAATCTTTTAGTTGTAGACTATTGCCAGCTGGGGGCTATGTACAAATCACAAATGGGACAGGACTGCTAGGAACACATCTTGAGCTATTTTATTTTCCAGCACCAGTCTCATTACATGTTTATGACAATGGGAAGATGCCATCAGCTCACATCCCAGGCAGCAGACAAAGAACTTAATGTTACAACTTAGTTTATAAGTTTTTTGACCAATCACACAAAGCAAAAGCGTATCGACAGTAGTTCTATCTAACCACTACAAGCACATGTACCTTGGTTAAAACAATGCCTGCTTATTTCAAACACAATACTTGCTTATAAGCCTTAAAACACAAGGCACAGAGCTCCATTATTAAGCTTAGAACTTCCTAACATCTCATTAGATAAACTTTTCTGCAGCTTAGGGAGTTATTCCAGACCAGTGTTAATACAAAGACCATTGTTCTATTTGTCCTTGCTTTTCTACTTCTTACATAATTTTTCTGCTGACCAATCTTATAGCTACTGTTTAGCTCTAATCACAGTTCTACTGTCTCTGAGGCCTGTCCCCTGCAGCTTTCCCAAAACCCTCTGATTTATGGATTCCCACAGTAGACTAGCCTCAGGAAAGAAGATAAAGTCTAAACTAGACATAGAAGGCAAGTTTTATTAAGCTATTATACACATTGGTATTTTAAAAACTGAAAAACCAAATCATATGGGAATAAGTTCAATTCTGTGGAAGAAAGCTGGGGATAGTCCAAGGATGCGGCTGTATCACAGCTATGATCATAGCCTGGGGCTGGCAGGGAAGTCACCTGCTACTCCAGCCTTCAGGCAGCAGCCATAGAAAACATGGTTAATTGGGGCTGCTATTGACACTAACAACCCGTGGGATGTCCTAACAAAGTGACTATAAAAAATTATGTGTCTGCTTCTCCCTGAAGCCTGCCTGGAGCATGAGTAAGGTGACTCTGCGTCACTATGGGCAGCAAAATAGTAACAGCTCCAGCAACTATGTGAGAAAACTGGCAAGCAGACGTCCTGCAAACTGCTCCCACTGTGCTAATGAAACAAGTAACTTGTCCTCTTGGCAGCCACTACTCCCAGGAAAACAGGGAGCAGTGCAAAAAACTGTGAGCCAAGAGCCCCCTCTCCTCCCATCTATTTTCCACCCCAGTTCCTTAAGGATGCTGAGAGCAGGAGAGAGGATTTGTTCTTATCTCTGCTGCTAAGAAGCCTAGAAACAGTTTGCATATCTAGTGTTTAGTATTTGCAGTAAGAGAGGTGGGGGAGAATGATTCCTGCCCTGCTCCAGTTGAGAGTTACATGGCAGAATTAGAAGCAGGTTGTCAGCAAGTCACAGAGGTTGTCTGAGAGGTTTTACACAGAAAGCAAGGAGCATTAATAGAACTAGAGACCTCCTTCTTGAAACAACTCCCATGGGTACTGCCAAGATTTCAGCAGCAGAATTAGGGTCATTCTTTTAGGAAAGCCATAGATAGTTTCAGTTGTTGCAATCTAATCTGTTAAGATAGCATTTGACATTAAACTCATTCTAACACAGCAGGAAATCTAGCTAATTCTAATGGTCAGAATGACTTGATTCAGAAATAAGTTGAACTCCTTTATATTTCTTCTCCCAATATATGTCCATCTGCTTGGTAGAACTCTCTAAGTATAATAAAGAGAGAGGAGAAATTTAAAAAAAACACTAGAGTTTTCACTTAACATGGGAGTGGTATTTGATACACATTTTGTATTTTCACACCTTATTTTTTGAAAGCCAAAGAACTGAAAAAGTGAAAGATTTATTTTGAACCTCTAAATTTTTCCACAAACTAATGTGACATTTGCAACTGGGTATTTAGATAAATCAGCCTTAAAGAAGGCTAGTAAGCTTTAATACATCATAGTATTTTCTAAAGCATGTAATGCAAAGTGGCGGTAATCCACAATTCTTCTCTCTATGAATCTAGAGACAATACCTAAAAATAGAAGATAACACTACTTAAAACCTTTGGGATGATAGCCATAGGGCAAGAAAGAGAAATATTCCAGTTTGCTTCTGAGGGACTTGCAACCCAGCTTAAAAATCTCAGCTTCTTGGTCTTGCCCCAGATACAGCTAATGCAGTGATTATTAGGAGTACCTAATAATGCTATCAACACGCTGTAGAGCCGATCAATTAAAAGTCACAGCCATAGTAGATATTAAAAAGCCTTAATATAATTCAAAAAAGAATATGACAAGCAATCTGGACATTAGAAGAAAAAATTGTAATCAAGAACCCATGTAATGAATTTTTATATTTGTCAACAAACTAAAACAGAAGGATGAGTCCCTCGGAGCAGATGAAGCAAGGGAAATGAGTAAAAACATATGCAGTTTTAAATGTCATTAGGCCTAGAAAACAAACAGCTCAAGAAGGTGCTCAGAAAACATTTAATACATAGAACACTCTTGAAGACAGCACTCTGGCTACTTGACAAGGCTGTATGTCAGAGCAGGTTAAATGTAAGTGATGAAGGCAGCCTGAGAAATATAAGGATTTGATATTGGAAAGAATGCTTAATTAAAACCAGGAAGCAAATAGTATCCTGTTGGGATACCTGGAGGATGCAGCCTTATCCTCGAGAAACTTGAAAAATAAGATTTGTCATGCACCTTGACCAAATGGAATTATTTCTCCATGTGTAAAATTGCATCTAGAGAACAAACCAGGGGTAGATTAATGTAGCCTGCTATGACGTTGGCTACGCTTCATAGTCTTTGCTGACAGTACACAGTTCCCCCTGGATGGAACAGGTATATTTACCCTGTTGACTCATGCTTCAAACACAAAAGCCATGTACCCTTGAGAGAGCACAGATTTAGTCTCAATTCCTACTCCATGCACATCAGAGTGTTGTAGGTTTGTTTGCTCCAATGGTTAGACACACCCTTCTCCCCAAACATCAAATTGATAACTATTTGCATGGTAAAAAGACAAACAAAAATAGGCAGGCTAAAGTTTTCAACAACTGTTCAAAGGGTGAGGATAACAACAGTGAACAGAGAATAAGTTTGGAAACATCAAATGAGGTGATGAATTTATTAAATTGAGGAGTACATGGCTGACAAATGAGTGCAGCACTTCACAATTAAGGAATCTCATACTTCCAGCCAGACCATTTTCAGCATTTTTTCAGCTGGTGTAACAAACAGGCTCTGCAGGTAATCTGCAGTGTGGAGAAGGCCTCTTAAAAGTCTGATTTCTTGATTATGACTTTTTTTACCTGTTCAACTGGAACAGTTCACTGTACCGCAGCAATAATCCAGCAAACATTTTGCAGATGACAGGCCAAAGTCATGAGGTCTTTTAGCAATGAATTTTTATCTGAAAATACATTAAAGTGATTTCAGTTTATTAATACCCCAAGAGTCTGAAATTGTTCTCCCCATAAAATAGTAATGCAACCTTGGTACCAGGGGACAAACTCAGTGATGGAAATGTAAGTTCACTGTGACTCACATTCAAGCCTCAGTCTGCTGAGTCAAGTAGTAGTGCTAAATTTTACATTAAACATGTTGTGATTGGAAGTATCTGCTTATTTCAAAGTTGGCAATTTATCACTATTCATACGAACTGAATGTGAATCAATGTCACACAAGGAAGAAGAGGAACTATATCACCTTATTTTTTAATTGGATTGCTATAAACAAATCTGAAGTTCTCCCTAGGTATGGGAGAGAGTACATGAATGCGCTAAAATTTAAAAAAATTCAAAGTTCATATCTATTCTACCCAAACAAATATATAGTTAGGGCAAATTTTAAAAATAGATAAATAATCAAGGCAAGCACTAATATAGTCAATTATAGTCCACTTGAGGATGTGATGATAAAGAGAATTAAGCCAAGAACAGAAGGTACAAGAAGTGGAGTATTAAAATACAGAAACAAAACCAAATTAAACATAAAAAACCCAAAAATAAAAACCGAACCACCATCACCAAAACAACAACAACAACAACAACAACAAAAACCCCTGGATTTTTAACACTACATTAAGAAACTTGGCCAAAATATAAAATAAATCTGTAGTAGTGAATGCTTAACCCTGCACATAGCTATTTGTACTGCCACTTCATATGAAGTCATATAAAAAGTCCTAAGTCTGTCTGCTTTCCTTCATAAAGGGAATCTCACGGGACCATTTTAAAGAACAAAACACATATTTCCTTAAGCATCTCCCAAATGAATTTGGGTTTCATGCCTCATTTCAGTTTCTCTCTTTGCTTGCAACAAAACCAGAAACCAAATCAAACCAAAAAATTTTGTTTCTTGGTTACTTCTCACATTGCCTAAACCCACCCACTTCACTTTGTGGGGTCTATTTCAATGCTTAATTGTTCTCACAGGGAAAAAAAGTCTTATATAGACTTTTATTATCCCTCCAACCAATGCCTGCTGCATCTTGTCCTGTCATCCCGTACTCTTGTGAAGAGAGTACCTCCATCTTCTGTGTCACTGCCTTGTAGGCTCTGTAAGACTGCAACCATGTTCCACTTCAGTGGGCCTCTGTTTG
Source organism: Ammospiza caudacuta (assembly GCF_027887145.1). Lineage (NCBI taxonomy): Eukaryota > Metazoa > Chordata > Aves > Passeriformes > Passerellidae > Ammospiza > Ammospiza caudacuta. Next base: position 54,136,883 of record NC_080632.1, read on the forward strand.
ACTCTCTCCAATTGTATCTCTGCAGCTGGAGGGGACCAAAGCTGGTCACAGTTTTCTCTGTGGAGCTCCAGGAAGGGCCAGGTGGAGGGGGACCATCACATGCCTTGATCTCCTGCCTGTGCCCCCGCTACAAGCACTGGATGGGGATGGCCCTTGCTGCTGCCAGCCTCAGGGTGGCTCTTGTGCATCTCACTATCCCCGGGACCCCAGGGCTGCACAGCCCTTGCTGAGACACAGTGCCCTCCTAGATTGCTGATCAGGATTATTTTGTCCCCAGTAAATATATTTATATTTACATTTATCTTTGCTAAGCCTCATCCACCTCCCAGGTTTAAAGTCTGTGCTTTTTTTCTTAATATAAGACTAAATTAATTCATGTTAGAGATGTCCAAGCTGGTCACCTGGTTCAGAGAAATAAAGGTTGACATTATGGTAAAAGAGCTGCCCTGTTTCTCAAGTATCACAGAATCCTGTCTTTTCCCTGCTCTTCATGACAGGTCAGCCAAGTCACAGCAGGTTATGTGCAACACTTTCATGCCTCAGGCTGAGCACCTCTGAGGTGCAGCTTATTGAAAAATAGCATGTGATAACAGAAACCATTGCCCTTAGAAGGCATCCAGCACACATATATGGTAAAGCTCAAATTTTCATCCACAATCAAAAGCAAAACAGGATTTTCCCTGAGAACAAAGGCGCCTGGAGATTAACAAAAACAAGACTGTTTTTTACTTTTTTTCCCTTGAATACTGTAAGAATAGAAGAAGAAATCTGCCCTCCACAAAATCCAAACATGAAACCAGAACTAGTTAAGTCTTCTTTTTTCACTACTCCCTTACAGATCATCTTTCCTCAAGAGTGATGAAATAAAACTAAAGCATCACTGCAGGGAACAGCTGCACTTTTCTGCCCATTTCCTGCAAGCTCCTTCCCCTCCCACCCAAGTTTGAGATTGATTCCCTCAATTAGAGAAGCTACTGTCCTTGACAGGGTAAAAGTATTTTTATCAGTTTTGAGCTTTTTTATTTGAAAGGAGTAAGAAAGTTGTTTTCATAGAGTGTAGGTGAGTGGAGAAATTAGCTGTGGCATGGCATCATGGATGCTGCAACCACAGAAGAGAAGTCTATAAAACACACAGACACTAAGCCTCTTGAAATGTTTTTATTTCAGTGCTGGGAGACAAAGCAGTAAAAAATGTCCTTGTTCTTTTGTTCTGCTCCAGCAATTCTCATATGTCCACTTTCAGACATAAGGTTCTGAGCTGAATGATTGCTTGTCCTGGTTTATTGTTTACCTCTCCTATGTTTTCATAGTTTCATTTTGCTGACACAAAATTGAAACAGAAAAACTGCAGCTTAAAAAGGTGTACATACTTCCTGTAGTTGTATCCCACAGGGTAAGGCCAGCTAGGGGTTTTCTTCAGTAGTCAATCAGGGTCCAAACCCTACAAATGGAGGCCACATCTACACAAATTCTCTCTGTTTGTTCACTAAATCTAACAAAGTATTCCAATACAGGTTAAATTCAAATGTGGTTGACAGGTTTATAGTTTAGGACTTGGAAAAAACATAATCAATTACCATTAATATCATGCACTTTTGTTCAACTTATTTCAGAAATGCCTTGGAATCAAAACATGTCAATATTATTACTATTAAGAGCATCTTTTTCACTCTGGCATGCTAACCCTTGCAATTTATACAGAATGCCAGAACTGTACAGCCCTAAGTCTTCAGCAAATTGCTAATTTCAGAATCAGGTCCTACAAAAATTGTAACAGTTAACTGATTATGTTAACTCTTTCAAGACAGTTCTTTAGTCTGAAAAGAAATTAGGCATTTGCTAAGTTATCTAGATACTTGCTAAGTGTAAGACATAATCCTAGCATTTTTATCTCTCCTACTTGCAACAATTTGTTTTATGAATGCACCAATAGAGAAATTGAGGCAATATCCCAAGAGCTTAATATTTTATTTTCCTTTTATGCTAGATGGAGCTCCATAGTGAGATTTTTTTCCAATGTCATATAAGATTAGCAAAGGTCTCTCCCATTCAAGAAAAAAAAGTATAAAAGAATAGTATTGATTTGAAATTGTGCCTAGCGCAGATGGTGATCACACTTATGTATCTGCTTCAGAGTTATGGAACCAATTGCAATCTTAGGATGTAATGCTTGATCAAAATGAAATTGATATTCAGATGCTGGATTTCACTGACAGTTGTGGCTCCCAGACTACTCATTAAAATTCAAACATTATCTTAAAGATTTTCCTAACTGTTTTGAGACTTGTTTTGAACAAAGTGAAATCTCAAAAATATAAAGCAGTCACAATTGGCAAGATATCAAATTTAGCATAATCTTCAAGTGAGCTTTGCAAAGTAGTTCAGATTCTAGAGAGCTAATTGACACATGAAAGCATCTAGTTACTAAGTTAAAAAGGTTAAATTTATCATATGATACTGCAATGTTAATTTATCATATTAAATACTTCATAAATAAAAAGTTCAGGAGACTATACGAAGCAGATATGGACAGTTCTGTATTTAGAATCTGTACTATCCTGTTCTAGATTTTAAAATAAGGAATGCTGATTCCATCATTCAGTCAAAATCCAGAAGCTGCAGAATTTTCCTTCAAATGATAGGATCATAGAACCATTCAGATTGGAAAATACCTTTGGGATCATGAAGTCAAATTGTGAACTTAAAACTGTCAAGTCTACAACTAAACAATGTCCTTAAGCACCGCGTCTATGCATCTTTTAAATACCCACAGGGATGGTGATTCCACTACTTCCCTGGGCAGCCTGTTTCAGTGCTTGACAGTCCATTATCTGAAGGAAGTGTTCCTAATATCCAATATAAACCTCTTCTGGCATAACTTGACGCCATTTGCTTTTGAAAGAGACTGACTGCAACCTCAGCACAACCTCCTTTCCGGTATTTGTAAGAAAGCAATATGGTCCCTCCTGAGCCTCCTTTTCTTTAAGTTAAATAACTCCAGCTCCCTCAGCTGCTCCTCACAGCACTTGTGCCCCAGACCCTGCCCCAGCTCCATTGCCCTTCTCTGGGCTCTCTCCAGCCCCTCAGGGCCTTTCCTGCAGTGAGGGCCCAGCCCTGGACACAGCACTGGAGGTGTGGCCTCAGCAGGGCCCAGCACAGGGGGACAATCCCTGCCCTGGCCCTGCTGGCCACAGCATTGCTGATCCAGGCCAGGATGCCATTGGCCTTCTTGGCCCCCTGGGCACAGCCTGCCTCATGTCCAGCTGCTGTCACCAGCACCCCCAGCTCCTTTCCAGCCACTCTGCCCCAGCCTGTGGCACTGCCTGGGGTTGTTGTGACCCAAGGGCATGGCCCAACTCTTGACCTTGTTGAACCTCACACCATTGATCAATGCAGCCAGTCCAGATCCCTCTGCAGATTCTTCCTGCCCAGCAGATCAACACTCCCACTCAGCTTGCCGTCATCTGTAAACTGACTGAGGGTGCACTTGAACCAGACAATTGATTAAGGTATTAAACATGACTAGCCTCACTCATGACTGGCCACCACGTGGTTGTAACTCCACTCCCTACCACTCCCTGTGCCCGGCAATCCAGGCAGTTTTTACCAAGCAAAGAGCACACCAGTCCAAGCCATGACCAGCTAGTTTTGTCTGGGCGAATGCTGTGGGACACAGTGTCAAAGGCTTTACTGAAGCCCAGACAGACAACATCCACGGCCTTTCCCTCACATTCTAACCCGGTCTCTCTGTCACACAGAGAGATCAGGTTGGTCAGGCAGGACCTGCCCTTCATAAACCCACTTGGCTGCACCTGATGCCCTATTTGTCCTGTGCGTACCACGTGACAGAACTCCAGGTGATCTGCTACATACATTCTCATCCATTCAGCTTCTCCATGAACACTATAGAAATGGGGTAACAGTGGAACAATTTCCTCTGCTATAATTCCACTTTATTTTTCCCTCACCTCATCTCATTATATTTCCCCAAGAACCACATCCTCCCCGCAAATAAGTAAGTACTATTTCATCAGTACAAAACAGCTATTTTAAAAATGATGATTGTTCAGCTATAAAAGGTTCTACTTAATTCATATAAATTATATATGTAAATTTAAGCCTAAATAAAAGCCATGTTCCCATGCTACATATATATTCTATTTCTAAATGGGATAATTGGTGTCAGATATATAAGATAATAATAAAGTTTCATAGGTAATATACTTATTTAATATTTCATTCTAATCCTCATTACATAAGGGCTAAGGTAATTACAGGAATCCTTATTATCTCTCATTCTTTCATCCTTATTTTCTTATTTGCTATCCTAGTGCACAACTATGTTTTAGGCAAGTAATTTCATGGACTTATGCACAGATCCTTTTTCCTGAAAGGTACAGTTAATTTAGAATAGCCCCCCAAGGTATGTTTGTAGTTACAATTATCTCTTTTATTGTGCATTTGCTTGCACTGACAAAAGACAGTCTCTTCTGTCATTCTGCCTCCCAGGCACCTAACTTTGTTATGCTCCTCTAGTTCTTCATAGCCTTCTCTCTCCAATAGTCACAAGTGATTTCATGTGATCTAATCAAATGAGTTAAATGCTATCAAAACATTCTCAGGAGCGGGAGAGATACATATTTTTTCTGGGTTTTTTTTTCCCATTGGATTGGTTAGTATGAAGAAATATGTACTTTTTTCCTATCACAGTTTTGCATTGTAATATAATACTACAGATAGCTGAATAGGTCTTTACAGACCTTTCTTATTTTGTATATTTTTCATAGTTTCCTAGATGTTAGAGCTTCCTATTCATTTGAGGTTTAACAACAATGAAGTTTCCAGGCACCTTAGCTTTGTTCCACTGCTATCACCATCATTCTCTAGTTCTGAGCACCACAGGGTGCCAGGGATGAACCAGCTGCACTCCCCTATCTACAGAAAAAGTATCAAGTAAAAAGATAATCAATTGCTTGTTTACTGTGATAGTTATCCATTCATAAATGGAGCTTGTCACCTCAGAAATATAGGGCAGAGCCACTAACAGTGAGCACCAACGAGAGAGATAACAGGCTGCACAAGGCTGCTGAAGGGAGCTTTGTTAGCAGCCACATGTCATTACTGCTCTTTAAGAGTTTGGTCTTTACAGAACAGGATTCAGGGACTGGTGTTACATTTCTGCAGTGAGTAACTTGTCACATACACATTAACTTCTCAGAAGTAATTACTGATTTTGTTAAGTTGTGGGTATGCCTGCCCACAAAATATGGGTGATGGTTTGTTCAGATTGTCATGAGCTGGTACAGAAAACTAGATCAGTTTATTTTGAAAAAAAACAAACCAAACCATCAAAAAATGCAACTACCCCCAATATCTTAAATAAATTCAAAGAGACGAGATTAATAAAAAGGTCTCAGAAATGCAAGGTCATTCCTGTATCTAGGAAAATGCTTAGACATGTAATCATATTTATCTTTGCTCTAGAACAAAAGAACCAACAGACACTCATGCCATGATCATGTTGGACGGGAATTATAACAAAAATTTATAGCTGTCCAAAATGGTCACAAGCCTTAATGTATAGAAGACATTAGAAGTCTGCTGATATTCTAGGTGACTCTACCTTTTGTTGATATGGAGTCCCTGGTGAACATCTATTTGATCTATATTCTTAATCTAACGTACTTTTGAGGATAATTGTACCGACGAGTTGCAATAAAATGTGACTTCATATAAAATTCTTTATTTCTGCTACATTTACTACTAATACACAATTATGTTATCCAGAAAGCCCTGAGACTGATGTCTTCTGCTTCCTTTTAAGTTTTGAACATTTTTTGACGTCTCATGTGTATCAATTGTCAACAAGCACGAGATAGAGGGCAGAACTTTCAGGTTTCTGTTCAGGTGTCATTCTGCAGGTGAATCAGAATAAGTTTTTGGGCAAGCCGTCTTCTTGAATAGCTAAAAACCTGTAGCTCATTTTACCATTAAGAATGTGTTCTTTTTCTTGAGACCTCGGACAGTTCATGTACTTGACACTGGTGAGGCCACACCTTGAGTGCTGTGTCCAGTTCCGGCCCCTCAGTTTGGGAAGGGTGTTGAGATGCTCAAACCCATCTAAAGGAGGGCAATGAGGCTGGTGAGGAGCTTGGAACACAAACCCTGTGAGGAACGACTGAGGGAGCTTGGGGTGTTCAGCCTGGAGAAAAGGAGACTCAGGGGTGACCTTATCACCATCTACAGCTCCCTGAAAGGTGGCTGTAGTCAGGCGGGGTTGGTCTCTTTCTCCAGGCAGCAACTGATAGAATCAGAGGACACAGTCTTAAGCTCCATCAGGGGAAGTTTAGGTTAGACATCAGGAAAAAAATTATTTGCTGAAAGTGATTGGGCATGGAATCATCTACCAGGGAGGTGCTGGAGTCACCATCCCTAGAAGCGTTTAAAAAAAGACTGGACACGGCACTCAGTGCTGTGGTTTGGTTGATGATGAAGTGTTAGTTCATAGCTTGGACTTAATGATCTCAAAGGTCTTTTCCAATCTAGTTCATTCTGTGGTTCTGTGATTCTGTGATGTGTTTTTCACCTACTTACCATGTTCACAAATATTTGGTGCTTTACTTGATGTAAAACATAGACTGCATCCAGTACTAAAGATCTCTCTCTTCAATCAAAAAGATGTTATGCAAAAATTTCATCATTTCATTGTAGTCTGGTACAAGGCAAATAAGTTCAGCAACACTGTGAATTACATTGGCTTAGGCTGTAATACTACAAATATGGGTTGAATTACTCAGTCATATAAAAGGAGGATTACTACAGATTCTGGAAAAGATCAGAGCATTTTTAGCCCATAAATCACAGCTTCTTTAAAATTATTATGAAGATTTGGAAGGAAAGTCAATACAAAATTCCTAACTTTTACAGTAACTAATTTAAACAATTATATATTTTTAAAAAATGTTGATCAGTTTATCACAGTGACTTCCAATTTATTGTGTTTCCAGGACAGCTTTCTGCAGTAGAAGAGAGAAGACATATGGCTTAAATTTTTGGCAGCTAAAGTTAAAAAAGAAAACAAGATTCACTATCATTCAGCAGTGCAGGAAAGCACAGACAGAGAGCATAGAAATGCACTATAAACCTACTCATTCCTACCCTAAATTATGCCTGCTGTATAGGCAATTCAATGTAAAAAATAGGCTTTGAAGTTTTCAGTCTTTTTACCCTGAAGTATAGTGTTTTATGACAAAGAGCTGTTGCTGGAAAGTACAAGGGAGAGAAGAGCTGACTCAAAAAAACACCCTCTTATCTACTGCTTGTCAACTGAGTGGATATCATGAGTGGAGATTGCTGTCTGTCTTGGCCTCAGTAACCAGAAAGTGATCAAGTTTAAAAAATCTGTTGACAAAATGTGCCAGCAAAATCTCAACTCTGGACATAAGGAGAACTGACTTCTCAGTTAAGGCTGTTCAGGAATTTAGTTAAGTGAAGTCCCTGGGAAAATGTTTATGCAGGTGCTGGGGTCCATCACTGCTGGTCAGTTTTTAAAAATCACCTCCTAAAGGCACCTCCTAAAGGAGCAGGCAATTCCCAAATGCTGGAAGTCAAGCAGGGGAAGCAAAAGGGAGAACAGGAATCTTCTCTTGGAAATAAGGTAAAAAAAGGAAGATGGATGTCCAGTGGAAGCAAGGTTGTGTGACACGAGAAGAACACAGAGATTCTGCTTTCCAATGTATGGAGAAAATTTGTGTGGCCAAAGCTGAACTGGAGTTGAAGCTGGCCAGAAATGTGAGGGAGAACAAAAAAAGTAAAAAAAAAATATTAATGGCAATAGGTAATGTAAAAATAACATCAGCCAATTAGAGGATGAGCATGGTCCCCTCAAACACAGGGACATGGACAAGGCAGAGGTTTAACACATTCTTTGCCTTTGTCTTCAGCACCGATGATAGAACAAATGGAACAAGGGGGTTGCAATGCCCTGTGCTGGAGGACCATGACTGTGCAAAAAGGACCAATTCCCATCAACCCTGAAACTCTGCAGTTAGCAGTTGGATCCCTACAAATCTATGGGCCTGATGGGATTCATCTAAGAATCCTCAAAGAACTGGCTGATGTTATTGCAAACCTTCTCTCAATGATTTTTCAGTGGTCTTGGGAATCCTGAGTCATCCCAGCTGACTGAAAGCTGGTGAATGTTGTCCCAATTTTCATGAAGGGCAAGAAAGAGGATTGCAGAAATACAGGCCTGTAAGTCTCACTTCTGCGCCTGGTAAATGTGGAGAAGGTTATTGTGGGGGGGATTGAAAAATAGCTGAAAGGCAATGCAGTCCTTGGTCACAGCAGCACAGCTTCATGAGAGGCAAAGTTCTGCTTATTAAACCTGATTTCCTTTCAAGACAAGGCAACCAACGCAGTTGGTCAAGGGGATCCAACTGATGGAATCTTTTGGGATTTCTGTAAAGTTTTTGATACTGTCTCTCAGTGCATCCTTGTGGACAAAATGTTCAGCCCACAGCTGGATAAATACATCTCAAGGTTAGTGAGCAGCTGGCTCATGGGTCAAGCACAAAGAGTTACTGTGACTGGGGTGACATCAGACTGGTGACCTGTCACTGGTGGGGTTCCACAGGGCTCCATCTTAGGCTCTGTGGCCTTCAGCTTCTTTGTAAATGACTTGGGTGTAGGCCGTGCATGTTCACAAATAATACAGAACTGGGAGGAGCTGTTGATTCCCTCAGAGGGAGGGAGGCACTGCAGAGAGACCCTGACAGATTAGAGAGATGGGCAATCACCAACCATGTGAAGTTCAACAAGGGCTGGTGCCAGATTCTGCACCCGGCATGGGGCAGCCCTGGATGTACAGACAGGCTGGGGAATGAGAGGCTGGGCAGCAGTGCCATGGAAAGGGCCCTGGGGCTCTGGTCCATGGCCAGCTGAACATGAGCCAGCAGTGCCCTGGCAGCCAGGAGGGCCAAGCGTGTCCTGGGGGCATCAGGGACAGCATCAGCAGCCAGGCAAGGGAGGGGATTGTCCTGCTCTGCTCTGCACTGGGGCAGCCTCACCTCATAACCAGATATTCCAAATTTGAAATGTGCTATGAGCATGGTGACTACAATTATGATTCTGATGGTGATTAGAGTGGGGAAAATAGAAAATAGCAAAGAACCTTTGAGATTTCAAATGGGACTATCCAAATAATTAGATTTTTAAATGAAATTAAAGAAGACTAGTGCTTTCTGTAGACAGTATGTTCTATGACCTGACGTTTTGGTGGCCAGACAACACTACAAGGTGAAGTATTTCAGGAATACAAAGGGTAATTAATCAATGATTATATGATGACTAACATCAAATAACATTAATTAATGGAGAAGAAAAACTTAAAAAGCCAAATTAACATAAGAAATGGCAAGCTGTTCTCAAATAGAGAAGAGACCCCCCCTACACATCTTGTAATAAACAGGAGTAATTACAAATTGTAAAGCTTCATACAGACTAGTAAACCTTAATTCTTTTAGTTAAGTGACTTCTTCAGGACCCTATTGTTCCCTCAGGAAAAGCTTCCTGACAACTGTAACATACACAGCTGCAACATACACAGCTGTGTATATTACAGATGCATAAAATAAAAACAACGCTAGATGAACTTTGGGAAAGTAACAGAATATTAATGTTTTCTGACAATTTCTGGTTTTATGCATGTAAAGTCCTGGAAGCTAAAGCTAAAAAAAAAAAAAAAACCTAATCTATTTAAAATTTCATCTAAAAGAGGACTTCACAACACATTGCTTCTCAGAGGATTATGTGTGTTTGTCAGAGAGCATCCTGAACTATGCTGGAAGGAATCTAGGACAAACTGATTGCCCTGCTAACGCACTCTCTTATGGTTGAAGTTAGAACAGCTGGGGCCTTTCTTTCATGTTACTGCAAGCTGCATCTAAGGGTCATATTGAAGCACACTACAGATATTTGCAATTTCTATATTAAGATAGCAATTTAAATTTATTTCATTTAGGAAGAAAGCTGACATTTGATCCAGAGGACTATTAATCAAATCAGATGGTGTCTTAGCAAGCTATTCAAGTGGTATGCTTATGCTCCCTTTCAATTTAAATTACAGAATAGATTAAAACAAATTAATTACATCCCCAGAAAGTATTTTCTTTTTGCTAGTAGATTTGTACATCAATATAAATAGCTCATAAAGAAGCTTAGAGTTAATTCAATCATATAAAAAGAACTGCCTCATAAACTCAATCTATTTTCTAACTGAAACAATATCCACTTACAGCCTAATTTTTAGAGACACCAATTAACCTAGTGCACCCCAGAAACCCTTGTGCTTATTTTCTCTTTCCTTCAGGAATGCCATCTTTTCGAGGACTAATCTTTGGGTTTCCTCTGGAGAGTGAGTCAATACCACATATCTGACACAGCAGAACTGCTCAGGGGGAAGTAACACAAATAAACTAGAGGAAATGAAGAAGGATTTAGGGAAAAACAATTTATATAGTTCACATGATCAAGATGAGTAGTTAGATAGTAGTTACAGTATAACCTAAGTTGCAGAGACAATATGTAACCTACACTTTTATTTATTGAGGCATGGTCTCCATAAAACCTTTCAGAACTAAAATATTTTAAAAATATCATTAAAGATATCATAAAATTTTATCATAACCTTAATTTTCTTAAAACAGTAAAAAGATAAAACCTCAAAAAAAAAGGTTTTTTTACATTTTTATTTGAAATTAAAGGTTTGAAAATTATTATTTTACACTGGTCACATGTATTAATGCGATATATAATAATATATAAAATAGATGTTACATATTAATTATATAATAATAGATAGCGATAGATAATGGAATACACCTTGCACACTTATGTTATTTTTTTTTAGCTGGAGATATGTGTTGGAATAAGTATACTATTTAAAAAAAAATATCTCTTTTAATTTCTTTCTAAAAATAAATTTGCCAAAATGAAAAGACCATAATCACTAGCTGAAATATACACAAGTTTACCTATGTGATTTGAACAGCAACAGTCAGACCTCCATGGTAATTTTCGTCAGTGTAGATCAACTTTACAGAACAGGAGAAAAGCAAGAAGAGTGATCAGAGACCAATGCAGATCCTGTATCAAAGATTATTCCCTCCTTTAGATGAGTTATTCCAGGCTACTCAAAGCTTACATAAGCCTCTTTTAGAATGTTTTTATGCATCTGAAGACAGGAAGTAATCAGTTCATGGTCACAGGAGGACAAAAAGTAATTATGGGTTTTAGTTAAAAATATTCAGACTAGATATTAGAAATGCTTCTTTCAAGGCATGCAATATCCATAATTTCTTAAATACCACAGATAATTTACAGGTATTGAGAGAGACTTACAAATTAGTGCTGGTGTTGGGTATGAGATTATAAGACAATTTTCTAGGATCCCTTTTAGTCAGTGATTGACAATTGGGTTTATTTTATATTCTGATGGCATATTATGTTTAAGGTCTGGAATAAATTTTAAGGTCTAAATAGTAAATTTTTGATATCACTTTGTTTAATATATTATCACTTTGTTTAATATATTTGTCCCCTGATTATACAATTAGCTGAATAAATAATGTTATAAACAAAAAATAAATACATAATAATGCAGTTTAATGAGTTAAGTTATGCTAGTCAGATATCAGACTAAATGCACTTTAAAAGTTTGTGGGCCATTTTGAAAGAAATTCTGCTTTGAACTACATTATCAAAGATGCAATATCACCAAAGCCCTCAACCAATAGCATTAATACCAGACCTCACTATATGATTTAGCAACACATTTTATTCAGAAGAAGTAAAGAGCCACATTTTCTGTTTGATTTTTGGTGCACAGAGTAATTTTAAGATGCAAAACTAACTTCCTGAGACCTTCTGAAGAAATTTGAAAGGTCACACAAAACCTGTTAGAAAAAAATAAATCCGTCTTTGAAGTTAGATTCATTTTATCATTCAGTGTCAATTGAAAAATCTCCTTCTGGGGAGGCTGCTTTCTATAATTGATGAAATTCTTAATGCGACAGATGTTGAAAACCATGATTGATTATATGCCATTTAATATACTGTAATATATTGGTGTCAATGATTGAATAAATCAGATTGCTAATCCAAGACACAATATGCAAATTTCCTTTACAAGGACACCTCTGCTAACAACTATTGAGAAGGCTCTGTCCAGTGTCTAGCATTTTGGATTTGTGGTAGGTAATGAGAAAAATGTTATGTCTCTCTCTGGTAACAAAAGAAGACATTTCACTGTTGCAGAAGTTCTTTTTTACCTTGGATCCTTCTGGAAAACTGGATTTTGATTAAAATTCCATATTTCTTTCCTGCATTCCTTTTTACTTGAAAGCTTATAATGCAGTAATTTGCTGTAGCCCGTTTAATTTAGTGGAAACACTAATATAATTATTTTAATCCCTTCCAACACTCCCTGTATTGGACCCCTGTTTATTCAGCTTTTAGAGTTTCCTTTTTGTGTTTTAAGCTAGGTCATGCAAGAAACACAGAGAACATGAAGCACCAAATCCAGGCCTTACAACAAGGGACACACTCATTAAAAGAGCTGTGCAACTATTTATTCTTCAGATCTCAGTGAAGCCACATCGCCTATTGGTAGGCAGACCCACAGACCTTATCATCCCAGGGGAAATCTGCCTCTGGAATAAGAGGGAAAACCCTGGCTGCAATACTGAGTGATACTACAGGAGGTCTGTTACCTTCTGGGAGCACAGAGCCAGGTCATGAGAGAGTAGTCTGGATTAGGCTGCCCATCCCAGAACACTCTCACCACATTCCTGAATAAGGGGTGGAAAGGGGTCTGTGTAACAACTGAAGCTCTTTGTGCCAGCTGAACCCTTACAAAGGTATGACCACCCAGCTGCTCCAAGTCACTGAGTTCTTTTGCTTCTGATGGTTTTGTGATGATTTATATCTGCTAAGACTCTCCAAAATCGTTTGAATCACAGAGTTGCATAGCTGTAAAGAGAAGATTGAGTAGGCAGCGATGATTATGCTTATGGTTATTGTTTTGTCACACGAAACTGCAAAAGCATTTCATGAATGAGTCATGGTGAATTATGTTTAAATTATAGACTGTGACTCACTGATTTTCACATTGTTTTATCCTTCCAGTGTTCTTCTATAAGAATCTAAGAGATACGAAAAAGCCTGCTCTGTCAGGCCTGGAAAATTAGAAAAGGCCTATTCATCTACAGCCAACCCATCAGATCACCCCAACCAAGGAAATAAATTTTTTTTGCATCTTTGACATGTAAGAACTTGGGGGACCTAAATGCTGGAAAATCTACACAAAGCCTTCTTGAGTAAGTGACAGAACAATCCTATATATGGCACCCCAACATCTGAAGCTGCATTTTTCTTGGTTGACCTTGACTGATTTCATCACTAGAATAAGCTAAATCCATCATCTCTCTGGAGGAAGAAGCAAAGAGTTTTGTTTAAATAAAAAAAACTTTTCCTAGCCACAGTATTTAACCCTTTATAAATTCCTGGCCTGTTTTTTTTTCTGTCTGAAGAAAATAGTCTTCAGCACTACTCTTTGCTTTGGACAACACAACTCCTGCCAGTATTAGCTAGTGTCCCAGTAGCTCCATGTCATCTTGCAGCACTAAGACACTGAGCACATGCAGAAAGTGTCCCTGCTGTAGAAAGCCTCAGTTAGAGCTTACACAGGTTTGGGCAGTGACTTCTTTCACTGCCTCTGGCTGTCTGGTGATAAATGCAGCTCATATGGCAGCATGTGTTTCTATGTGACACACTGCTAACTGAAAGATTTATTTCATGGGGTGAAAAAAAAATATGTATAGAAAACTATCTATGCACCTATTCATGTTTAGATAGTATTTTTACCTCTATATAGGTAAATATAAACAGAAAATACCTAGATATATTGATACATAAATATAGAGGTATCCACATATAAAGTAGATTATCAGTAGATATTTAGGATAAATATAAACAAATTGATATATTAGATATTTATTTTTCTATATAGATATCTATAATTATATCTAGGCATATCTATTTAAATATACATGTGTATTACATAGATATATACATACATCAATGTAAAATATTTAAGTATCTACACCTAAACATATGCAGAGAATATGCATATATACCTAAATAATCATAGGTATACTATAGATTTAGAAAAATATAACTGACATACATCATATTGATTTAAAAAAAAAAGGCTTCAATATGAACTGTGATAAGTCTAAACACCTATATTCAATAAAGAGAAACACATCATACCTTGGATTTGAATAGACTGTTTCATCCCAATGGGAACACACATTAAGATTTTTAATTTAAAAATACAGCATGTTCCAAATTACTAGACAATATATTCCATTACTCTTCCAAGATTTGGTTTCACTGAGCATTCTAAAATCAACAGAATCATCTTGGGTTTATGCTAGTGTTATGTTTATTAATCTAGTGATAATTACTACACATTTCTGAAAAAAATCTAAGATATTTGGTAAATCAAAGGAATGTTTCAACAATTGATTCAGATACAGACCAATCCAACAACCACTAAAAATCTTAAGGGATACAGTGCTTCAATTCATTACCAGAAAACTGGTAGAAATTCTCAATGTTATAAATATTCTGTTGTATCAGCCTGGAATCTCAGTCTAGTGCTGTGAACTTACAGAGATACTAAAAGCCTTTGTTTTAAAGAACATCTGTAATTTAATCACTTCTCTTCCTCAACTTCAATTCTCACTGTTTAAACAGCTAAAGGCTAGTAGCAGGCCGCCATGGTATGAGTCAGTTGTGTTCACTGAGCTCAAAACCATCCCATGACCTTGTGGTCTGAAAGGGATGACCAGGCTCCAGGAACCAGGATGAAGAAACAACTTGCTGGAGAGTGCACACACAAAAGAAGGTAGCCGTGGTCAGCCTCCTGGGAGGACAAGAGTTTTGGCTTACAGGGCCGAAATCTGTTTTGCAGGGTGCTAATTAATCTTACTACCTGCAGGCACAGCTTCCCTTTCAAGCTTTTCCAACACTAAGTAAGTAAGCAAGTAAAAAGAAACTGTTCTCTATCCTTTTCAGACCTGGAGTGCTCCTCTTACCCCTTTGCCTCTGAAGCCTGGCTGTTTACTCCCTGCAGTCTCCCACCTCTGCACTGCAGTTACCTGCCAAGCTCCCTTACTCCATGAGTAAGCTCAGCTGCTCTCCAGACAGGAACAGTGTTACCTACACACATTTTTTTGGGAAGACTTTTTTGTGGAAGGTGGAGATGAGAGACAATGCACATCCGGGCTTCCTGCAGCAGAGAGAGTTTATTGGTGTGCACAGCTCTCTATAGATGCTACTTGAAAGACTCTGCATGAGAACGTGACTGGCTATAATTGGTCACCACCCAGCTCATTCATCAATGGCACATTATGTTGCGTTCATGTCAGGGATTGGAGCTCTGCAGCCAAACCCCTCCTCCTCTTATGAAGCATGGAGTCCATCTGATTGCTGTCTTTAGACTTCAGTCTATACTCCTTGACTCAACATCTATAAACATCACTTAAACAATAAAATAAAGTACTGTTCTTCTCAAAGAACAGAAGGGAAAAAAACCCCCAACCAAACATATGGGCTTTACAATATTACTGACTGTGCCTACACTATCCATGGAGATGACTGTAACAGTGGATGGGCAGAGGGATGAAGATGTTGGGCAAATATGCAATGCTTTTATCAAAACCTAAATTTATATAGATGTAAGTCCTTAAATGGCTTTCACTTCAGGCAATTAAGTCAAATTACCACTTCTCGAGTCTTTCAAGACTTGAAGACTTTCTGAAAGGGTTTTAGCAATCCAGGAATTCACAGGCATAAGGTAGCATTTCACTACCTACAAGCTTATATCCAGAGATGCTCTGCCAGGATTATCTGCTCATTTCAAACTAGCATTAAAAAAATGCAAAAGATAAAGCAAATCCTGTTGAGGTAACAAATAAAAGGCTTATCAAAAGTCTTAGAACAGTATGAAGCATATAAGCAGAAGAAACAGTTACATAATATTTTCAGAAGCACCCTCAGTCCATGTAGAACTGCTGTTGTGGGCTAGGACCTTAGACTGAACAAAAATAGAACACTTCTTTTCAAAAGAATACTGGAATGTAAGTTATATATATCTATATCCAAGCATCCTGGATCAATTCCCATATTTTCAGAGGCTGTGCTGCCATCTTCAGCAGCTAAGATTCAGAAAGATTTAAGACTTACTTTAATGTATTCAATAATCCTGCTCTAGAATTTTTTCTTTTTGAGGCTAAGTATTCAATAGAAATTGATGAATACATGACTAAAAATACAAAGTATTTCATGTTACTCCTCAGTAAGAGATAGAATTTGCCCTGGACATTTAATGTTCAAGACCTGTACTGTACTTAATATATCAAGTTTCTCTGAAGTATTGCAGTTAAATTACCTCCTCTGTATGATAAAATAAGTGAGTGTCTACCATCCCTTATTAGAACAAAATAAATAAGGGCACAGAAAATAAAAGAAACTTAGAAGAAAAATATTTAAGTTCTCCAGCTTCATCATAAAAAGCTCCAGATAATAAAATGTCTGAAATGGAGCATTATGTTTATTACAGATACATTTAGGAAGGAAAGTAATTATGCAGAAAACAAACAAAAGAGAAACATGTCTTTCTTGTTCTGTATATGCATATATAGGGATAGCAAGATAAGAGCACAAGACCTCCTCAGAAGAAAAAAAAAATCTCAAGATGCATTATATGACTGTGAAAAAACAGATGGCATTGTAAATGTCAGTTAAAGTCAGGTGTCCTAATTATCTGTATGGTTTATACTCAAAATTTGTGAATAAAGTCACAACATTATGCCCATGCTTCAAATTCCATATATTAAGCCAGCCTTTCCAGGATCAAATTGTTTCCACAGAAAACATTTTTCTACCAGAAAATGTATTAACCTAGAGTAGGACACAGCTGATGGGCTTTAGGCTGCCAATCAAAGATGATTTCTGCTACTATCATGTGCTATCTTGATAGTCAGTGAGTTAAAACAAATAAAAAACCCCAACAACAAACCCACCAATGAAACAGCCTGACTGAATAAGAAAAAATTCAAACAACAATAAATATTCTTCACAGCTATTAAGGTGCAATACTTCCAACTCATCAAAAGAAAGAAGTGGAAATCTTCAGAGAATGGCTTCAAGAGTAAAGAATGTGTTTCATACAAAGCGAGAACAGGGCTTTTCATTTTGCAAGAAGATATCAAGAACAGTGAAAAAACGTGATGTAATAATGAAGAACTAGATGGCACCAAACTGGTTGGTTAGGAGATCAAGACACCCTGAGATATTCCCTTTCACACAGATTTTATGTCATGAAAACATTTAGTGCAGTGGAGTTAGTAGAACAGACTCAATCCTAGTTCATTGTATTTGCTTGAAAATGTTTGAATTTTTGTTTGGATAATCTTCACAGCTGTTTTCATTTCAGTAAAGAGATCAACTTGACTTTTTGCAAAACTGGATAATAACACGAATAGCAGCATTGTAGAAAACTATGTCAAAACCCCCATTTCATCCTTTGGGGCTTGTTACCCAGAATTGATATATAACACTTTATGGAAATATTTTTTAAATAATTTTTTTGCTATCAGAAGAAAAATTATATTAATCCAGATGTATTTAAATTCTTCCCTGTTAAATTGGCAAGGGGGGGGGGGTGGTTTGCAACTAATCTAAGTAAAGATTAGGAAGCACAAGATTTTTGGATTAACAAGGAGGCAATTTTTTTTTCTTACACTTGAATAGGCTTTTAAATACATCTGGAAAATACTAGTCCATTTTATCACACCCAACACACTTTAAATACAAGAAAATCATTGGCAATAGATCAAATTAAATAATTTCTCAAGCCACATAACTCCCAGGAACAATTTTCTCTGATCCTACTGACTAATCAAAAATGAGCATTAGATCAATATAAAGCCTCTTTATGTGAGATAGGACAAGCTAAAAACTGAGATTACCAGAATTCAGAACAAAAAATATTAGATTTTTTACTTAAATCTTTTAAAATGTAAGAATAATGCTTCTATAACATCTACATAGAGCAACTCCTATTTCAGAACAAGAACTTAAAAGCTGATTAGCTGGCCTGCAAATGTTTCATTCATCCTATTGTTTATATTCTTCTAACCATGTAAAGATTCTCATAACTGGAACACTATGTGACAAGGAATCTGAATTGATTATGGACTGGATCTCACGAGTATTTTGAATGTTTGCAGCCTGAATATTATGGAAGTATAGAGAGAAACATAACATTTAATGTTCATAGACTTAGAGGAGCCTACCTTAGTCTGTTATTCATTTCATGTATTTCCTTGGGACCAAAATATTTCTTTTAAATAGCCTCAAATTATAATACATGAGCAAACAGAAGTATCATGGATGCAATAAAGTTTTTTCTTGAGACCTTGGTTACCACTTAGTTTATTCAAAATTACAATTAAGTTGATTACTTTACAGCTAAAGACTGTTTTTGGTACATACGCAAAATCCTTGCAGTGGTATTAGTTTTTATGATAAGTGAGAGTTTTCAATGAGAAGTGGGAGGTATTAAGAAACATTAAATGCTGATGGCAGTGTAAAGAGTCTAAAGAGATTTTCTCATCAAGTATTTTTCTCAGGTCTTATCTGTGACCTCTTGCAGTGCAGAGGCTGCAAGAGGACTGAACACACTCTTTAGGGAATTAACAGAAAAAACCTGGCTTTCAGAGATCTTAAATGCAAGATCATATTTGCAAACATCTATTCATAAAGGCAAAAAGGCTTCAGTGGGGTTTCACCACATTCAGCAAATGCAAACGTGAAGCAAGCATTACTAAGATTTACTCTGACAAGTGATAGAATATGGCCTCAAATCAACTTTGTAGGACAAAAATACAGTGGTCTTCTCTGAATCCACTGCAAAATCAAGTGTGACAGGAAACAACTGAGAAGGAAGCTTAAAAAGCAATTACATGATGTGATTTGACTCTGAAAGATGCAGAGAAGTTCAATTCAGACAACTCTGCTATTTTTGTGGCTACAAATATTTTCTGCTACTACAGCAAATCAATACAAGAATGAGAAAGACCAACAAGGTGAACCTTAGGAAAAAAATGTGATGTTGAAAAAACAGCTTCACACAGTTACTCATCTATATCTGGGTTTTTCAAATTTAAAATATGATTTACATGGACTGTGCAGGGAACTGCAGTATTACCTGCAGTCAATATCATATATATCAAAACACATATAAGTTAATGTTACTATGCTGATAAAAGTGAAATTGAGACCTCACTTTTAATGCAGTCTCTGGAAAAAAAAATTTAATTTATAGGAGCCAAATTTCAATGTATTACTTTCTTCCATAAAGTCTGTGTGTGTACTGAGATTTGTTACTGTTATGGGGGAAAAAAAAAGTGTTTTGAAAAAAAAGTAGTTTCTTATACTGAGTGAAAATAATTTCACTGAGAACTGCTAGAAAATGTTTTGAATCAGGGATTTAAAGTTTGCTAGTCTAAAACTTTAGGTAACACTTTTTTGAAGGTATATGAAGCAGGAAATGTCAAAATTATGAAAAACATAAAGATGAACACTAATGTAAAGATGAGTTAAGAATTTAAAAATTCAAACTCCTGCTTTAGTTTACAAGAGTTGTTGCCAGCAAGTCTCTAGAAAACGAAGGTCAATACTTCTAGTCAAGAAAAGAGTGAGAGTAGTGCATTGTAATGGCCTCAGGAATCCAGTATTATTGGTTTGTTGATCATTCCATGTAAGTTTCAGGTTAGGGAGAGTCTGAGCCCATTATTTTTACAGGAGTGTTAAATCATTCATCTCTTCTTATAATCTTGCTTTTAGCATTTGACTGTATTGAATCACGTAACTAAAGACTTTGTCATAAGCAAAAATTCTCCAAATGATCAGAGACTGAATAATTCCAGACCTGCTTACCTCCAAAGCCCCATGTATCTTATGATGTTTTGTGCTTACCCAGTTATGAGATATAAAACTGGGAGCCAACACACACTGGAAAATCATTGAAAATCGTTACTCAAGTTATGTAGACAAGTCAGAACCTCTAAAATTTGCTTAAGTAAAATATCGTGGCTTAAAATCTATTTTTATTGCTACAGCTAATATTGAACCATTTTGCATCTGAGAGGTTCATAATCATGCTACATACTCTACATTTCATTTATGTAGCTTTAAGAGTTAAGTTTCCATTTCATATGTCACATACTCAATGAAATCCGTGGAGAAAGTTTGGTCTAGCTGGAAGCATGAATACTCTGGATCATGACAAAGGAAGTCTCTGACATGCAGGACATGAAGGAGCTCAAATACCAACCAAATTATCTATTATGAGAAGAATACCCAAGCTACTAGAAAATGGTATGTTTTCATCTTAGACATCACTGAAAACTATAATTTTAATTACTCATTTTTAAAGCATTTCTTCTCAGTATGAAAATTACACACTTCATTCTGCATGGTATAAATTTTGTTTTGGAGGGTTTGTTTTAAATTATTGTGTTCAAGATTTGTGAACAAAATTTCACAGGTGTCAAATTAAATTGACTTCATAGCTTTCTTCTGTCCTGTCAGACACATATCCCTCATGACTCAGGCTGAATCTGTAAAGCTGATCCAAATGCTTTAACTTCTAAGAACCTTATCACATGAGAAAGGACTTTCCCCTTTTCAGAAAAAAAGTTCCTCCAGCTCACAACTTTCTTCCTTGCAGGTGGCATTGCAAAAAGGCTGTACTTTATTGAGCAAATATCTGAAGGAATCAGGAGCCTTCTTGACCACAGGCCCATGAAAACCAACATATTATTCCCTTCTAAGAATATTTCAATCTGAAATTAACATAGATTACAGACTGCTGACTGTTTCTGGCCTACAGCTGATCTCAGAGATCCACTACAGATACATAATTGGTTAACTGAGAATATATCCATCCTGAAACATGCTGTACTGAGCTCTCAATATAAAATCCCCTAATTATTTTTTAACAAAACTGGAATTGGAAAAGATTGTGTGTTCTTGGGTCTTGCTCTAGAGCCACCAATCTGGAATGCAGTGGCATGGCATTTTAAGACTTTTCAGCGATTTTAAGAGAAAACTAACAAAACTCCCAAGCCACAGTGACATCTGGCAACACCAGGGAATACAGGAAAACCTGGATCTTCAAAGCTTATGAATTTCTTCCTGTAGCTGCCACCTTTTGGACCACGGTTGCTCATGGTTTCAATAGCAGCTCTAATGAAGCCTTCTTTTTAATTTCTGATGCTTTTGCACCCTGATCATATCCAGCATGCCCCGTGCCCCAGGTCATAGCCCAGACAGACCTGCTGCCTACAGAGGCTGCAAGTGTCAGCAGCTGCCTCCCAGCAGCAAGTCTGAGATGTTGTCACACATAGCAGGATATCCAGCCTTCACAAAAAAGGAATTACAGCCAGGATCAGTTGCTGCTGAAGGAAACACAGCTTTCACTGTCTTTCCTTCTCCCCATCTTTGTGTTCTGTATCAGACATAGCAAGTTATAAAGCCCAGCTTGGTTTACAGAACATAGATCCTGAAGTGTTACTTTTCCTGGCAGGATTTCTCAACATTGCCAAAGCCATATGAAGTGGGCTATTAATCTATGTAATCTATGGCAATATTTTAAAAGTCTGCAATTCTCTGCTTTTGAAGAAGAGACTTCAAACCCCAGGCAAATTGAATACATCCAAATACCCACTGTGCTGAGTTTGAATAGACACTGTAAAGCACTGTGTTTTTAAAGTGATCACACGTGAGATGCCTTGCCCTTTTCTAGTCAACTATAGTAGACACTTGCAACAATCCAGAGGGAGATTGCAAGATATTCTTACCCAACTTGGCTGTACATTTTTACCTTCCTGTTCCTTAAGCCTAGTCATTTGTTGCTGCTTCATCTTTACCATCTTTATAGTATAAGACTCCAATTGTGTTAGCAGTACCAGTAAAGAGGGTCTCAGTGGGATTTATGACTCCTTGTCCTTTTATAACAAGTTACAAATGCATAGAGCAGTTCTATTCAAAAATCAAAAAACAAAATAAAGTTGTAACAGTGTTGTAATGAAATTTGCTTATGTTTACTAAAATAGCTCCCCAAACAATATCTAACAAATAAAGTTGAACTTATTTTTGTTTCAGGAGTAACACTCTTAAGCTCACCCTTTGACTCCTATTTTGCAATTCAATGTTCTTTCTCACAAACTATAAATTCAACTATGTTTCCCCATCCACTCCATTCTGGGATTTGCACAGGAATTAGCCTGTTTTACTCTTCTCAGATAATTAATGAAGTTCATTATTTGATTTGATTTGATTTAATTTCTCTCTTGTTAGAACTTTATCAGGAAAAAAACCTATACAATAAATCTTTTTTTCAGATTGCAGACACTAACCACCACTGATTTACTTTGGAAATTTTTCTTCAGGATAATTTAAGAGATTTTACAAAAATCAAGTAAAGGTCTTAGAGTTGGATGTATGTTCAAATGGCTTAATGCCATTATACTTTGTGGTTTTGTACTCTGCAAAAAGCAACAGCCATTTCTTTAAACACTGATTTCTATGCTGTTATATATATTTAACTCACTGAGGTCATTCATCTGCCTTCCAAGGGCTGAGCATTTTTTATTCTTCATGAGCAGCATTTACTTCATACTTTCCCTGAGGTGACTGCTCCATACATTCAGACAGTGATTTGCACACACAGCTGTATCCCACATCACTTTAGAAGTATCTTTTCATTACAATTAGTATGAGCTGCCATGAGTTTCACACCAATTCACCAGAGCACACTAAAAATAGCATCCTCAGCACTCAGCAATATGAAATGTTGAGTTGCCTTCATTTCTCTAAATTCCTTTAAATAGCATTCAGAGCAGTCACTTTCTTTTAACTTTGGCCTCAATTTCACACCTTAATCCCTTTTGCTCAGGAACATGCCATTAGCTACAGCACATTCTGAAAATATTCCAAATCATATGTTAGCTTACATAATACATGATTGCTGTGAATAAAATAAATAAAAAACAACCTGTAATGAAAGCCAAAATTTAAGGAATAATATTTCTCTATTTTTAGCTGTAGTTATATAACTCTAATTTAGTTCCATGAGATGAAGGAATCTCTATATGGTGTTGCAGATATCCCTTTGAACAAAAATCTCATCAATGTAGTTATCTTTAAAAGTAATTAAGCATCTTTCCACACTTATAGTTTTTCTTTTTTTTCTTTCTGAAATTCTCATTGGATGTGAGATTACATACAACTCTTTAGGATTTTGGCTTATTGTAAATTATACAGTTTCCAGAAACTACTTTAAAGATACTTGCAAAGATGTCAGAGATAATGTCTTGATAATGCCAGATGAGCTAAAGGAGGATGATGGGCACAAACTGTTGCTTGGAAGGCTCAGCTTGGGTATCACAAAAACAAGTTTTTCACTAGGATGATAGCCAAAAAGTTAGAAAAGTGTACTCCAAGATTTCTTTAATTTCTGTCCCTTGGAGATTATCAAATCTCCCATAAAGGCTTTGAGCAAGGTGATCCAGCTCTGAAGATAGTCCTGCTTGGACAAGTAAGGTCCAATATGTCCACATGTAATTTTCAATCAAATTTTATTTTATTTTAGGGATCGCTATATAAACAAAAATGCTGTATCTTCAATTTTCATTAGCAAGTGTCAAACAGGCATAGTGGTCTGGTTAATACCTCAAAACAATCCTTTTGGCTTAAATTGCAAGTGCTTCTCAGTTCATGGACCAAAAGGTTGAAAAAGTTGTGAAGCAGGTATTACTGCTATTGATAGTGGAGCCCTGGAAAAAGTTAAAGATAGAATCTAAAAATGTTAAGCTTTCTGTTTTCCCAGATCAACTGCACCTGTGTAAGCAGTATGATAAATTATATAATTGTTAGATGTGATGATTGTTTACTAACTAAATACAATTATTATATAATCATAAGATCAATCATGAGAAACTATGCTGGAAATTTAAGGGGGGCTATGCTTAGCTGAAATCTATGTATCCAATAGAACAATATAAGTTTAATAATTAACATTAAAGTTATATAACAGTAGAGTATAAAAACATGATCATCTCAGATGTATGGTCAGAGTCAGATTTGGGTTGTAATACCTTGATTCCCAGAGCTCTTAATAAAAGCGCTGCATATAATCGCTTATGTGATTATGTGTTTTTGAACACTAACACTATAATGCAAAAGAAATTGAGATTTGCAATTCAAAAGTGGAGAGTATGAAGGCCATGCCTGGAGGTCTGCAACCAAGACAGACAACCTGCTGGGAATTGTGTGGGAGGTATAGGGGGTGTTCTTTGTACAGGTTATCTATCTTGGTAAGCATGACTGACTTGTTCTCTACCTGAAATCCAGGTCACCAGAAGTTGCATTGACTAGATATGTTGGGGATTATACTGATTATACTTTGGACCACGAGCAGCATTTATCTGCATAGTAGCAAAAGAAGAATTTCTCTTGCTTTCTACAAGATGTAAATGGACTTCCTTGAAACTACTTTAAAAAGCCTGTTGTCATAGTGTAAGAGGTAGAGATATGCAAAAGCTCTGCCAACTTTTGGTAGTCAGTTTGATGCTGTTGCTCATTTGAAAAGAGCATCAAAAAGAGGTTGCACTAAATAATGTGTTTTTGCAGAAGCTGTGGAACTGTCAGTTACTTTAAACCACTGAATCCAGAAACAAATTTAGCAAAATTATGACTTCTGTCTCTTGCCTGTACAGTGGCCGATACTCCTTTAGTAACATCTCTGGTGATGCTCATCCAGGATTTTCCTTCAAACACCGTTCTTATTCTAAAAAAGTGAAAAGGAGATTTTATTTTCCCTCCCATGGTAATATTTAAGTAATCTGAGGAGCTTTTAAACTCCTTCATTACAGCAAGAATTGTCTACATCCACATTGGAAAGAGAGGAAGGTTCACTTTGGAAAGAGAGGAAGGTTTTACCTTTTTTTTCCCTTGCTGTTTTTCAAAGCCAAACATTGCATATATCACATGAATAAAACATCCTCTCCCTCATTTCTTATGTGCTATTTAGAAGTTACCTAACACAGGAATCCAATAGGTTGATTTTATTTATAGAGTATTTCTATAGCAGCTGATTTAAAGACCTTACTGTGAATCAGTTCCTTATTTACTGTTTGTCTCTTTAAACCTGTTTTCTATGGAAAAAAATATAATTAGTACATTAAACTGTATTCAATTCTGCTTTTCATGGATTTATGAGTTTACAGTCTGGGCAGAGTTTGTACTGGTCAGCAGCTTGATGCAGTCCTAAATATAATTTTGAAGCAGGCCAGCATTTTGGAAAAAGGAAAACCACCAGAGGCTAAGCCACAGTAGATGTGGGACTCCACCATGGGTCGTTCTGTAGGTCATATTAACTAAGCATAGGATTATGGGATTATGGGATAGCTAGACATTGTGACTTTAACTTAAGTGGTCTTTTATTCACATGGTAACAGGTTTACATTATAGTTTATCTTCTTAGTAGAGGTGGACTGTTATAGTCTCACAGCAGAGCAAAAGCTGTTAAACTGTATTGGGGTATTTCCAACTGTCTCACTTATCTCATTCACATTGCAGCAAGGTCTGCAAGCCTCAGAAAAAAGCCTTCAGAAAAAGGTGGATTTGGAAGCTTTCATGTGGATTCTGAGTAATCACCACACAAAACAGACTATATACCTCCTTGATATAAAAATCCGGAAAAGTAACACCGTGAACCAGCAGAGAGAAATGTTCAAAATCAAAGTATTTATCCATTGGAAAGGACATTTAGCTATACATTTGAAGTGGGGACTTTGTCTCTCCTTTCCTTTGCTGTCTACACAGTAGAGATGAAGTGTAAGCTGGTTACCTAGATTCTCTTCCTCTTTAGTCACTGGAAAAGGTACATGCACAGAGTAATTCTACCTGCTTTGGAATGTGAACCAGAACATCTCTAAAAGAGCCTAGACAAAACAGAGATCCACTTCAAGGGTAAAAGAAGTGAAGAAAAATTCCATGAAGTGAAAAGGAAAAAGAAACTGAGGAGGATTGGAGATGATGATAAAGATCAGAGTTGTGCTTTGCAGGCGCTCTCTTAAGAAGAGATTTCACAGGTGCAATAATTTGTTGAGCTGTATAGACAGCTGGCAAGTATAACCCCATGAATAACTATGAATACAATAATTTGCAAATGCAACATGCCATCCATGGAAAGAATTAGTTTTTCAAAGCCAGACCTCTTCAGACAGGCTTGCACAACCTGCTGCAAGCAGAAGTGAACCCACCTCGAGGCTGTCATGGAAGGGCAGTTTATGTGATGCCAAGCTGGCTTGGCAGAAGGCATAAGTTGAAAGGTAAAATGAGCCAAGTAGAAGGTGAATTAAGGGCATTCTGACCACAGCCTTACTGACCTACATCTCAACTACAGCAAAGCATAAAACTCTGGGAGGAAAAAAGCCAACAGAACACATGAAAAAAAAACCTAATGGATCAGAGTTCAAGCTATCGGTTCAAGCTATCTTGACTAGGGACCTGGAGGAGGAGTATTTCAGCATCTGCTTTTATTTTTCTAGAAAGACGTAAAGATAATTCTAGATGTATCAAACTAGACTTCCCATTTGTATTTATCCTTTTAGCAATACATAGTTTCCATGTATATGCAATATTTAAGTGACTTTTCCTTTTGGAATATTTAGAGTCTGTTCATTAACTTTGTTTCACAGTGAGGCTTTAAGTACACAATTACTTTTATAACAAAGCAGAGAAGATACCTTTCTACCAGTCACACAGGCACCTCAAGGAATCAAGTACACAAAATTTTCTGTCCATTTTGTTATTCATGAGAAACACTCTCAGCTAGCAAACAAACAAACAAACAAAAAGTACTAAGTTAGCTCTAAAGTTCACACTACGTTTTTTGTGGGTTTTTTTCTTTTTTTGTTTGGTTTGGGTTTCTTTTGTTGTTTTTTTTTTAGATACTGGGATATTATATTTGAGTCACTAATAAATATTTGTGACTTGGTATAATTTTCTAAATTCACAGAAAAATGAAGATTTTCTTACAAGTCAGTTAAGAAACAGGAGTCTAATTCAGCTGCCTTGAAATAAAATTCAAAGATTTACTATTAAGAAATTTAATTGCACTCCCAAGAACCAGTATAGAAACATAGTAACATTACTTTGGGAAGTGTCTTGCAGCTGCTTTCAATATCCTTGGGTTTGCCAGAATTTTTAAGGATACTGCAAACAGCTGCTCCTCTGGTGCACAGCATGCCTGTCATCTGTCTATCAAATTATTTAATTTCATCATAAACAAGGAACAGTTTGGTTTCAAAAATAGGACATACAGCAGTCAGTAAAAGAGGATTCATGAAGCCTCTTCTCTGTAAAAAATGATTTATTATTTCTGGCTCCTTTGTCTGTAACCTTCTTTCCTGCAATAATTGTGTTTTGTGTTTACATCTGGAGTTACCTGTTCTCCATTGCAATTTGCAGCTGCAAATCATTGAGACCAAGCATTACATAAAGGTGGGGCTTTGGGCTGGCGTGGGAGGAAATCTCTCTCTAATCATGACTGACAGGTAGTTACTTGCTAAGGGATCATCAGAGGGCAGTGCTGATTAAGGAAAAGGTTCCGATCTTCACTGATCAATATCCAATTTACCATGATTGTACCATTTTCCCTGCCATTACTCTTTTTAAGGGGTGAAGCTCTAACAGTCTCCCTGTTACAGGATGGCAAGGCAGTCCATTTAGTAAATAAGTGTATCACCAGAGACACAGTTTTAAAAAACTTATGTGTGTGCCATGACAATGGCAAGCTAGGGTATGATCCAGTGATATGTTTATTAGAGTGCTAAAACCACTCAGAACATAAATTTTTGAATAATTGAAGGCTTACTAAAGAAAGTCATTTTATGAAGAGTTCGTAAAGAAATCAGCTCAGTGTGCAGCAGAAGCGTAAAAGCAAAAAAACCCGTTATGACTAATCAAGGAAGGAATAAAAAATAGAACAGAAAACATCATTATGGTATGATATAAATCTACATAGCACCTGCAAACAGTGCCTGTGGATTGTTTCTTCTGTCTGAAGAATATTACAATAGAACAGAAAAACTAAGACAGAGAGGCAAAAAGGATGGTCAAAGATAAGAAAAATCTTCCATAAAAGGACCAGCTAAACAAAATAGGTCACTATGACCCAAACTAACAAGAAGAAGGAAAGACAACATGAGAGGTCTACCAAACCATCGGTGGTAAAAGTGGAGGACAAAACAAATTTAGGGGAGTGAGCATCTCTCTTAAAAGGAAAGGCTGAGAGAGTTCAGCCTTGAGAACAGACAACTGAGAAGGGACCTCATCAGTGTCTACAAACAGGTAGTGCTAGTGCTGAGCAATAGGACAAGAGGCAACAGGATGAAAGTGATGGACAGGATGTTCCACCTGAATGTGAGGAGGAACTTTATTGCGCAGTGACTGAGCACTGGGTCAGTTTGTCCAGTATGGTTTGGAGTTTCCCTCATGGAAGACATTCAAGAACTGTGTGGACACAACCCTGTGCCATGTGCTCTGGAATGAGCAGGGAGGTTGGACAAGATGACCCACTGTGGTCCCTTCCAACCTTACCCATTGTGTGATTCTGTGAATTCAGCCTGACTCAGCAAGAGCACTGCCTGGACATTCTTGCTGGCCACCATCACCACAGTGCTTGACTGGAGACTCTGAACAAGAATCCCAGTGGTCACCTAAATGTAGAAGTCCAACACATCAGAAAGGAAAGTACAATAAAGTACAAAAGAAGGATTGTACTGAGGGCATGATCTTATTGTAGGCTGAATCTCTATGCATGGTATAAATGGTTTACATCTTCTGCCAATTTCTGCCTCAGCAAAAAATGATCCCATCAGGCTTAACACCTTTCATCTTTATTGTTATGGTGTACTTCAGGGAAAGCTTGCCTCCAACTATAACTTAATGCATTTCTTAAGAGGTGTTTGCTATTTAATACTATTCACTTTTACTTTTTGGCATTTCAATATATATATCAGGTTCAAACAAAAATGTTTTAATTATTTAAAGATATGATCATAAATATGATGGGAATACATTGATTTGAAAATAAAAAATTAAACACAATGTATTGCTTCAGGTAATTCATGTGATTTTACCAGTTTTATGAGTTGTACTTTCATGTTTTTACATTTATATTGTCGTAACAGTCAGCATGGTAGGTACACTGAAATAGAGATGAGAATCTAATAACTATAAAATAAATTTTTGTACATCATTACCAATGTAAGAACAGGATGATAACAATCACTTGTACCTGTTTCCTCTATTCTAAAAAAAAACTTTTAAAAAAATCATATTGAAAAGATTTGTATTTTAACTTAACTTATTTTTACTAGTTTCATTAGGCAAGAATGTTTGGTACAATTACACCAGAGTATGAGGAATTTCTAGCCTTATGTTTCAAGGCTGAATAGAAATGGGGAGACGTACTTGGGGAAATAGAAATAGCTTGAAAGTTACAGAAGTACTGAAGATACAAACTTCTTGCTCTACTTTCACAAAGTATAAGAACTTAAAACTTACAATGATTTTGCATAATTAGTATTTCAATTGAGTAGCAAAATATACTACTAATAGTAAATGAATTAATCCTCTATTTAAATGCATGAGTCCCAACTGCATGTCTATACTCTTATTTAGAATTACAGATCTAAAAATCAATACAGATACATTTAAATTAAGTTCCCAGCATCTAGAAGACAAAAAAAGTCTTAAATTTTATCAAATACCCCCATTTGGACACTGACCTCTAAGTCATATTTGCAACTTTGAATTTCTTGTATTTCACTGATTTACACTTATTCTCATGAGGTCCTCGGAAGGACCATGCTCAACAATTTCATTCTGACAGCACAATGAAATGCTAGAATTAAAGGCAGAACTTGTTTGTGTTTTCAAAGGATAATGCACTCCCACAGACTACAGAGGAGAGGGAACTACTGACTGTCACAAACCTCTCAATTTCCTTTTCCAACTGCAAAAATGTGCTCCCACAATCTGGCTTCCTATCAAATGGACTGACATATAGATCAATCAGATTGATACGTCTATTTGTGCACATCAAGCATACATGAAAATACAGAAGACAGTTTCTAAATGCATGAGCTTCCCTCTCAGGGGAAAAAAATTGAAAGGATAAGCATGTAAGAGATGGTAATCAATTTCCTTAATGCATTACTTGAAGGCACTCAAGCTAAAGTGGTAAGAATAGCAAGAGTGCATGAAGTCTGGATTAGCAGAGAAAGACATCAAAGCAAAAATTTTTAGGGATATTACTGTCTCACTAATACCTTCTCATGAGAATATTAATTTCTCTGAAATTGCCATTCTGTGTTCATGCAGTAAAAAAGTTTGTCTGTTGGTTTGTTCTTCTATAAGTTAATTTGGTTTTTGCGCATTATTTCATTTATAGCATTTTTTTGATTCAGTGAAGTTTTGGATAAATGCTATACAAACAATCAAACTTTCTCCTCAGTTCTAATGTTCAATGCTCAAGACCTTAATTTGCTCAATATTTTAGTCTACCATAATAGTTTCTGTGATTTGGATATGTTTTTATCCTCAAACTGTGAAATGTTGACTTGTCAGATGCTATTCCTGCATGTGTTTCAAGATATTTTTCACTGTTAATTAACGATCTTTTAAGAACATTAATGTCATGCACAATACGTTCCAAGCACAGAAGGCAGACAAGATTTTCCCTCTGGAAACTAGTATAAGCAAGTTCAAAAATTATAAAAATCTGTGTGGTAGAAAGGGAAGAGGTATTATAACATAAATACTCAGCACATGATATTATGTTGCATTTGAAGAATAATTATTCAATTAAAAGAGGCTGGTATTTACATATCCCACATACAGCTTCTAGTACAGAGAAAAGTGGCAGAAGGTGAACATATCATAAGATTAATTCTCCAGTATTTTCAAGACTGCATCCTGGGCCTGAAAAAAGTCAGGAAATACTATGTTTTTTTTCTCATTTATGTAATGTTGTACTGCTCATGTTTATTTTTTTGAGTATCAGGCAGAGACTCACCACAAATTATTTACTGCAAACACTGTAACTGCAATAGTCAGCACAAGCAGAAATAATTTGGGTTTTATTAGTTTTTAAGTTGCTTTTATTAATTTGTTATTTATTGAGCCTAAAAAACTAAGTTCAGTTATCTTGCTTTTATAGAGGCACCAAACTGAACCTGCCTGTGACGGTTTTAAATTGTATCTTTTAATCTGCATCGTAGCTTTCTGGACAAAAATCTTCAGACAAACGAAACACCCCAAAAGCACAAAAAGAGGAAAAGAAAACAGAACAATCTGGGGTGGGGGGTGGGAATGGGCTCCAAACAAATCCAAGTTGGGCCCAAACAGAACTTAGCTAACCATAGCTAAATAGGCCCAAACCTTAACTCAAAGGCACACTGGAAATTGTCATGTAATCACTTTCTCTTGCCAAAGGTGGAAACTAAAGGGATATTCAGAAGGAAGCATAGTACTAGAAGTAGTGCACAATAGAAGTAATTTATTGCTGTATCTCAAAGACTCATTTCAACTAAGCCAAATCCTGTATATTTAGTATTCATAAAGTTGACAACAAAAGCAAAGTGGAATTTTGTTTATCCACAGTAACAATTGATGCATTATTCCTGTGCTAAAATGATCAGCTGTGTGAGACAGGCTTGTTTATGCAATATTACATGGTAATACCAGGAATTGACTTGATGCTAGAAAACTTCTTGAGCATCTAGCAATTGCATTTCAATATCTGCTGAACACCTAAGTTCCAATAGCATAATGAAAGTGTTATTATGGCCACATATGCATCTGTATGATCTAAAATAATTTTACATTGAACATGGACATTTCTGTTTGTTTATAAATCACTAACACTTTTTCCTTCTGCATCTGGATATTCGGTTTCCACTGTGACAATGTAAATGGCAAGCACACTTTGCTAAGCATACCAGTCCTTACATATTCTTTGTCTCTGTCTTCAACATGAATGATGGAACAGGGGGGGTCCAGTGCCCTGAGGTGGAGCATCATGCCTGTGAGAGTGATCAGCTCCCAGCTGATACTGATATTATGCAGAATCAGCTGCTGCAGCTGTATCCCTACAAATCTATGCATCCTGATGGGATGCATCCAAGAATCCTCAAAGAACTGGCTGATGCCACTGCAAAACTTCTCTCAATGATTTTTGAAAGGAACTGTTGACTCTCTGGAGGGTAGAGAGGCCCTGCAGACAAACCTCAGCAAATTAGAGGAGTAGGGATTCACCAAATGTATGAAATTCAACAAGGGCTGGTGCCAGATTCTGCACCTGGCATGGGGCAGCCCTGGATGTACAGACAGACTGGGGAACGAGAGGCTGGGCAGCAGTGCCATGGAAAGGGCCCTGGGGCTCTGGTCCATGGCAAGCTGAACATGAGCCAGCAGTGCCCTGGCAGCCAGGAGGGCCAAGCGTGTCCTGGGGGCATCAGGGACAGCATCAGCAGCCAGGCAAGGGAGGGGATTGTCCTGCTCTGCTCTGCCCTGGGGCAGCCTCACCTCCAGTGCTGGGGGCACTTCTGGGTGCCACAGTATAAAAATTGTATAAAGCTGTCAGAGATTGTCCAAAGGAGGGCAACAAAGAAGGTGAAGGTCCTTGAGAGGAAGCCATATGACAGCAGCTGAGGTCTGTTCAGCCTGGAGAAGATTGAGGAGAGACTGTTGCAGTTTCAACTTCCTTGGGAGGGGAAGAGGAGGGGCAGACACTGATCTCTTTTCTGTTGTGCCCAGTGACAGGACCCAAAGGAAGGTCCTGAAGCTGAGTTGGGGGAGGTTTAGGTTGGGTATCAGGAAAAGTCTTCCCTCAGAGGGTGTTTGGGCACTGGAACAGGCTCGCCAGGGCACTGGTCACAGCACCAGCCTGACAGAGCTCAAGAAGCGTTTGTACAGCCCAAGGCACCACATGTGACCCTTGGGGATGGTTCTTTGAATGAGCAAGAGCTGGATTCGGTGATCCCCCTGGGTCCCCAGAAACTCAGCTTATTCTGTGATTCTTTGAGTCAGTGAATACCTCCCGAACATTTCTGAGAAGAAAAAAAGAAACATGGGTGATCAAGTAGCTCCAAGTAATTAAAAGAGCCACTGGTTTCAATACTTCTAATTGCTTTAATGACTCTGAAGTCATTAAACTCTTCCAGTTTTCATGAGAGGTTGAAGGGCAGGTGAGGAGTGGAGATGGATAGCAAAATATAATTGCTGAATTTGAAGGCAATTTCCATTAAGCAAGTGGAAATAGACAGATTGCCTTTAGTTATTTGCATTTAAACAGATCGATATATTAATTTTTTAGTAATAGATCTTGCAATAAAGAAGTATTCCCACCTCCTTGTCTCCAAGTCCTATCAACTACAGTAAAAATAAAAGTAGTGCTTTTATAAATATTATCAAATTCAAATAATTTGTTAGCCCTTAATTCTGAAGCATACCTTCAGGTCAATGCTCATAAGTGAGACACTTACCATTCATAACCACTGGGAGGTAGCAGATGTACTATGCATTCATTATTTAGTGGTCTCTAGAACTGTACTTGGTACAGCACCTAGTGTACCAATATATCCCTCTTCATTCATGCTGCTTAAGAATGTTTCTGTTCTCTTTAGGTTTATTTAGTTTTCTTAAAAATGGTGCATCAAATGCAGCACAATTACAAAAACACCCCCCTCCAAAAAAAAATCTTAGATGTGGTGGTCAATATTCCTACAAGAAAGCTTTGAGTAGCTACTCTGAAAACGTTAGTAAACAGTTGCTTTTAAAATTTATTTACAACAATATTTTTGCAAAATGATTCAGTGCTTTAGATTCAATATAGGTTTATTTCTGCAATGTAGTAGCTGCTTTCTTTTCTTGCTCTTGTTTTGTATGAACTTCACTTTTTAGATGGGAAAGAATTCCTGGACAATGCAGACCTTGTAATTTTCCCTGGTGAAATGTACAAAAACAATTAAAAATTATCCCAAATTCAAATGGTTCCTGATAAACTTTTTTAATTCATATTTTGGTTTTCTAGACAATTAAAAAAACCAAAGGCTGCTGTAAAATTAAATAATTGTGTTTACTGGATGACTAAACACCTTAATCAGAGAAATCAGCCTAAACATATCACAAGAAAGGGCTACTGTACACGTTTCAAAACTTCTTTGTTGTTGTGCAAATGCCATGAGAATAGCTCTTTCTTTCATGTTGTTTATTAGAATGTAAAAAAAGCCCACTTGCACAAATGAATTATGGATAAGAATGGAAAAAATGTGTCATACCAAAAATGTAGCTGGATTTAGTTGTCCCTTGAATAAAATCCTGTGAGCAGCTCCATTGACTTAATCTACTCTATTTGGTAAGCATGGCAAGATGAACAAAAGATGCCACAACCACACAGTATTTTAGGGTTATACCTGAGCAGGTAATGCCCAAGACTTGACTTGCACATTAATGTATGGGAGTAAAGGGGAGTTACAAAAAAAACAAAGTGCAAGTGTCCTTCAATACGCTAATTTTTCATAACTTAAAAGAGAAACACAGTCTGTCTTTACAAATTCTCCTTTCCCTTTACAAAATCTGTAATTAGTTTCCATACTCAGTGTGTTTATTAAATAAATCTAAAGTTAATCACTAACATGGTATATGTTACTATCCCTAACTAGTTCACATTATGTATTTCTTCCTAAACAAAACAAGGCTAGGGTAAAGTGAAAGCAGCAAAATTTTAGAAGAATATTTCTTCCAGCTCAATTTTTATTCATATTCTATGATTTCAAAATGAGTTTACACCAAAGTGGGTTCTACTTTAAAAAAATTCTTTGAAGTTCTGTTGTCTTCATTCTTCTGAGCCTTTAGTGTGCTTCACATTGGACTCAGAACTACCACTTACACTGTCAACAGTATAAGTGATATCACGATATGAAACTGTAATTTTATGGTCTATAATTTTGACTTACAACAAAATAATGATTCTTAGTTAAAATCTCTCTAGGAATATGTAGATATTCAGTAATAAAGACCACAGTTCTCTGGACTCACTCCATGTCACCTCAATGTCACCTCAACGTCTGCAGTGAGGGCCCAGCCCTGGACACAGCACTGGAGGTGTGGCCTCAGCAGGGCCCAGCACAGGGGGACAATCCCTGCCCTGGCCCTGCTGGCCACAGCATTGCTGATCCAGGCCAGGATGCCATTGGCCTTCTTGGCCCCCTGGGCACAGCCTGCCTCA
The DNA here is from genome assembly GCF_027887145.1 of Ammospiza caudacuta. Lineage (NCBI taxonomy): Eukaryota > Metazoa > Chordata > Aves > Passeriformes > Passerellidae > Ammospiza > Ammospiza caudacuta. The sequence continues at coordinate 54,172,383 of NC_080632.1, forward strand.
TGTTCAGCTGCTGTCACCAGCACCCCCAGCTCCTTTCCAGCCACTCTGCCCCAGCCTGTGGAGCTGCCTGGGGCTGTTGTGACCCAAGGGCAGGACTCAGCACTTGGCCTTGTTGAACCTCACACCACTGGCCTCAGCCATGATCCAGCCTGCCCAGATCCCTCTGCAGAGCCTTTCCTGCCCTCCAGCAGATCAACAATGCTGTCTAACTTGGAGGTCATTCGTGGATTTGCTAATAGTAAATTCAATACCCACATCCATACAATCAATAAAAATATTAAACAGGACTGGCCCCAGCACAGACCCCTGAGGGACACCACTGTCACTGGCTACCAGCTGGATGCAGCACCATTCACCACCACTCTCTGGGCCCATCCAGCCAGTTTCTAACCCAGCAAAAGTGCTCTTGTCCCAGCTGTGGGCTGCCAGCTTCTCCAGGAGAATGCTGTGGTAGACACTGTCAAAGGCCTTGCTGAAGTCCAGGTACACAACATCCACAGCCTTTCCTGCATCCACCAGGTGGGCCACCTGATCCCCCCATTGCCCTGCATGTGCTGTGTGATTGCACTCAAGGTGATCTCTTTCATAACCTTCCCCAGCAGTGAGGTCAAGCTGTTTCCTGGATCCTACTTCTGGCCCTTTTTGTGGATGGATGTCACACTGGCCAACCTTCAGTCAATTGGGACCTCCTAGGTTAGCCAGGACTCATGACAGATTACAGACCGTGGCTTGGCAAGCTATTGTGCCAGCTCCTTCATTACCCTAGCATAAATCCTGCCTGTTCCCATAGGCTTGTGAGCATCTAAGGAGTTCAAAAGGTCACTAGCTTCCTTCTGGATTACAGAGGGTCTATTCTTCTCCCTGCCCCTGTCTACCAGCTCAAGAGGTCCTAAGGATCATCAGTCTTACAGCTGAAGACTGATGAAAAGAAGGATTTAAGTACCTCAGCCTTTTACTTCATCTTTAGTATATATTTCCCCCCACATCCAACAAAGAATGAAGAGTTTCCTTGCCCCTCCTTTTGCTATAAATGTATTTATTAAAACATTTATTATCTGTTACAGAAGTGGCCAGATTAAGTTCAAAGCTTTCACCTCTCAAATTTTCTTTCTGCATGGCCAAATGACATCCTGAAACACTTCCCATACTGCCTGCCTTTTTTTCCAAAGGTGATACACTCTTTTTTTTTTACCTGTGTTCCTGTGCAGGGTCCCTGCTCAGCCAGGCTGGTCTTCCTCACTGGCTCATTTTTTGGCACTTAGGGACAGCCTGCTCCTGCACTATCAAGATTTCTTTCTTGAAATATGTCCAGCATTCAGTGGCCCTTTTTTTTAAAGGCTGCTTCCCAAGGTACTTTCTGAGTCAGTGTCCTGAGCAGGCCTCTGACCCAGGTATCTGCCACACTACCTTCTCCCTCATCCTCACCCAGAAGCACTCAACCATATTATCACTATGCTCAAGCTCTAAACTGCCAGAAGTCTCCCCAGTATATCAACCCCCCACCACCTCTCCTCCCCTGCCTGCCCCTTCTGAAGAGCAAGTAGCCATCCATTGCAGCACTCCAGTCATGTGAGTTATCTCACCACGTTTCTGTGATGGTGACTATGTCATAATTCTCCTGTTGCTCCTCCTGTTTGTTCAGCTGGGCTGATGTTTTCACCCCTGACTCCGGCATGCTATCCCTGAGACTGGACTCATCTACTTCCCCCTTCAAACACAATTTAAAACTCTCTCAAGCAGCCCTGCCAACTCATGGGCTAGAATCCTTTTTCCTTTGTTAGATAAGTGAACCCCATCTTTCCTCCAGCAGGCCTGCTGCCATATAAACTGCTCCCATGATCAAACCCTCAAAATGCAACTTGTGGCACCAGCCTTTAAGACACTTATTGATTATGTGGGTTTTCCTGTTCTCTTTGGGGTTCATCCCTGCTATTGAAGGAATTGAGGAGAAGACCACCTGTGTTCCTGTCCCTTCAAACAGGTAACCCACTGCCTTGAGGTCCTTTTTGATTACCCTAGTGCTTGGCTTATCAACCTCATCACTGCTGACCTAGACAACCAGCAGTGAGTAGTAATCAGTGGGCCACATTGGTCTGGGGAGTCTCCTGGTAACATCCCTTACCCAGGCCCCAGGAAGGCAGCAGATGTCCCTGTGGGATGGGTCTGGTTGGCATACACGGCCCTGTGTTCTCCTCAGAAGTAAGTCCACCACTACAACCACCCTTCTTTCTATTTTAATAGAAATATAATTTGTTTTTAAAATTGTGTTCTGCTTGGTTGACTGTGTTGATCTGGTGAACTCTACAGATACACCTCCTTCTTCACTGTCACCTGCCTGATGCTCAAGCTACAGGGCTTCATACCTTTTCTGTAAGGGCACCTGGGAAGGAGAGAGAGGCTGGGAGGGAATTCTTCTACCTCCCTTAGCAGGGACCCATTTCCATTCTCTGCCATCTTTTATATCTCCTTTTTCTGACTGAGGAGTGAGGTTCCTCCAATGCCTGCTGATTTTCCATCCAATGAGTTTGTCTCAGGAATGGAAGACTTTGACCCCTACCTCCCTTTTGCACTTCATGATACTCCTCAGCTTGTCCACATCCTCTTTTAGATCTGACACCAGACAGAGCAGATCATCAACCCGCTCACACTGCCCACAGCTGTCTTTTCCTGTGTCCTCTAACAGCTCCTGGTGCTAACACCAGGCCCAGGCACTCCCTACAGCCAGAGACCAGAAAGCTGCGTCCTTCTCGGGGAGCTTTGTCTGGGTTGCCATGCTCCTACCAGAATGGCTTTCAACTGCAGGCAGTTCAAGCTGGGCAAGTTAGGAAAAAAACCAAACACCCCACTCAGGAGCTGGGAGCGTGACTGTGCTTTTCCTGCTCCCCCTGCCTGTGTGAACTGCTGTGCACATTGCCATGTCCCATTCTTCTGTCACACCAAGTCCTATTTGCCAGCTCCTGTTCCTTGTTCTCCCTGGAGCCATTTAAATCTCCCATGCTGCTCCAGGCAATGCCTCTTCTGTGCCTGACTGGCTGCAGAGGCTGGCCCTATTTTAAAAATACAGATCTATCTAATAAATTTGAAGTTCTTCTTGAATTCTACTCAGCTCAAGAGCTTCAACAGCATGTATTCATTCTTGTAAAGCAATCATGTTTCATCTTCCATCAACTAATTTTGTATAACTGGTCAGCAAATGGGGTCATGTCCACTTTTTATAATAACATCAAATCTCAGTCAAATTATTTTTTTAGCCTGATGAGGTGTTTAACTCTATTAGATCTACTCCCTGCCTGCAAAGGAGGAGAGCAGCTCCTACTTTCCAAAAAAGTTATTTAAGACTTATTAAGCGGGAAAGGAAGAAGCTGAAAGTCTCTGATTTGAGCTGTCATTCCTAGGGGAGAAAAATATATCTGTGTCCCATTATTATTCACAGAATTAGGCCCTTATTTCATCCACTGACCTTCTAGTATTATACTTCCAAGAAGACCAGGCTAATTTTCCATTGAAGTGAAGACACTAAAGAGTGGAAGCTCAAGACTTTCTTTTAATTAATTTAATCTCCATATTCTCAACTGTTTTATTACTAGCTTTCCTGTGGATTTTTACAACTCAATTAATTTCATACCTAGGAAATTCAAAAAGCTTTCTTGACAGTAGTCCAAGATTTGCACAGAAATCACTTCCTCATCAAAGATCTCATCACAGGGTGTAGTCATCCTCACTGAGGTTTTTTCTGAGAAAAAAACCTTACTTAGGGAATGAAAAAGGAAGATACTTTAATTTGGAAGAAAGGAAATCTTACTTCTGTTGATGAACATCCATGATGGTGAATTCAATCCCTGCTCAAGAGGCATGTCTGGTGAAATGCAGATGACACTGCAATTTTTTTATGTTTCAAAAATATTTTTTAAATATTGCAATTTTAAAAATGATGCAATCAATCTTGAATACCTCTGGCATAAGAAGAGTGCACACTTCATTGAAAAAATAGTATACCTATAAATTGTCTTTTTTTTTCTTTGACTTCAGAAAGGTGCTGCTGTTCATTTCCTGTGAATTTTACTATTTGCTTAGATTTAGAAAGTAGTTATGACAAAAAGCCTTTGAAAACAACCATCAGCATTATTTCTTGATGGTATAATCTTCAAATAGGAAATACTGGCAAGGGAAGATAAAGCAAGTAAATGAGTAATTACTGTTATGTGGTGGACTTTTCTCACAGAGTTTTAGCGCTTAGTTTGATTTATAATGTACTTTTTGTTTGGATCTGTAAGACACCAAACCCACTTACTTTGATCTATTGATTTTTCAAACAATATGTTACATTATTTAGCCTAATACACTGTGTTTGAGAGAATTTGTCTCTCAGTTGTCTTTACAGTGTGACATGCTAATTTGAAATGTTTTCTGGCAGTTGATAAAACAGACTAGAAGATGTTAAAGAACACCAGGTAGTGTTTTATTCATTTCAGAATCTCAATGCCAACTGGCACATCAGCTTCCATTTATCCTCCAGGAAATACTTTGCCAGAGAGAGGCCTGGGAAAAGCTAAATGATTTATTCAGGCTATGAGAGACCTCAGCCACACAGCCCTGGTCAGTCCCTTTAGGAGTCCATTCTCAAGGAAACGCCCTCAGCTACATCCAGTTTCATTATACAAAGAACATACAAAATACTGTGAACATACATAAGGCTATACAATGAGCCCTTCACTGATCCTATAATAATCATTCATATTCTGCTATCACTGATGTGAGGACAAGGCACCCACTGAACTGTGATTTGAGACTTATTGGATAAGACAGAAGAAAGATTTTAGGGGATTTTCTTCATATTTTGGCATAGTTTCAGTCAAGTAGGATTGAAAGTTGTAGGGCTTTTTTTCATCACAGGAGACTTCTATGTGGCAGCCTTAAAAGGAAGACCTATTAATGCTACTACAACTGAATGATGCATATGTTATTATTATCCATAAAACAAAAAATTCAGCAACACCTTAATTATCTACTATAAAACAAAGAAACAAAAAATCCCTTTCAATCTCATTAGTAAAGACTGAAACTTAAAGACTTCAGTACTTCTCTGCAGAGTTTTTGAGGGGATCATTCTGCCTTGATTGAATATAATTTGCATGGAAGATTACTAGCACAAATATTTTCATCCTTATAGTTTATTTATAGAATTCAGCACATAGTATTTACTAGCCATTTGAGTTAGACTCTCTACTTTTCAAAATGTAAGTGAGACACGTGCCTCAGAGAAGAAATTGAAAATATAGAATTGAAATGACATGAAAATGTCAGAATTAGATTCTGCAGCTATATGTATTAAAAATAGACCATTAAATCTATTAATTTCCAAATTTTAGAAAAAAATATTGCATGTCTAATATTACAAGCTGTGAAAGAGAAACTCTGGATTTTTGGTTGGTGCACTTAGCATAATCTTAAAATTTTACTGTTTAGTACATAATCATATGAAGCTTTCAGATCAGCCAGTGAAGTGTGCCAAATTAGTTGAGAATAGTGAAAATTTAAAATCTCAGCAGTAAATTCATCAATTGATTGCTATCAACAGCTTTGTCAGATTATTAGCTACCATTGATAAGGTTACCTGAGACAAGACATGTAAGCTACATGAGTAGCCCTGTTCTGAAAAGTGCAGTCCTTATTTTCAAATACTTCTATCAATGCTCTTAAAAGTGGAATATTTAATTTATATTAAAACTACCGTTTAGCACACTGAATGAATATAAGAAATTTTGGAAGGCATTTTTGGAAGGAATTTTAGAAAGCAGAAGACTGAAGAAAAGTCTGTACAATAGGGTATACAGACATGGGTTACTGTGATAAACAGGCAAAGCACTGTGTATTCATCTGAAATAAAACTCAGACTAAATTCAGAAAACAATCTCTTTTGTACTGGAAAAAGTACAAAGAAGTGAAATATTTTTCTGCCCATCATTGCACCTCCGAGGCTTTAGAAAACACTAATTTGCAGAACAGGAATGGCAAGATGAATCTTCTGAAAAAGAACTCCCTGGCATTGAACGTCCTGCTTAGATTTCACCATATCTTGATGTGATTGTAATTTTCTGAAAAATGGCTCCTGATGTGATTTTTTTTTTTAACAGAAATTCTTACATTGCAACTTTTTCACATAAAGTCACCCTAGGACATCTTTCTAAGATTGATCCTGTAGGGAAAGCTATGCCAAAGGGTCTGTGCTCAGAAGACTAACTCAAATCCAAGATACGTAGGGATGGGTGCAACCCTCTAAGACTAATATTTGGATCTCAGTTCCCCAGTTAATGAGGTTTATATCAAATCCTGAAAATGTGCATGATCTCTGTGAAATCTATACAACTACATAAGCTTAATTATTTTGCTGAATCACACAGAAATACTGTAGGTAGGCAAATTAAGTATGTGATAGTCACCTAAAAGTTTCAGGAAAGTGCCTACCAGTGCAGATAGATTAGGCTTTAATCATTTATTAGGTTGCAAAAATTAGTTTTAAAATAACATGGTTAAAATGGGCTCTATTGCTTATTCTAAATGTTACAGAAATAATCCTGCAAGCTCTGCAGTGTTACATGCTCCTGCAAGACGCCAGTATAATATCTTTAAAAGTATGACCACAGGCAGTGACCTCCCTCTGAGGTTGGAATTGATTATCTTGTATAAGCAGGGTAAATAATCTTGAGCAGTATGAGATTTTTTTTTTTATTTTTGTCATGGAATACTTTGTTTGATTTATGACTGAAAGTGAGATGACCTGCATGATTGCATTCTCTTTCAGAGTTTCACCAAAAAAAAAATCACTTTTTATCTCAATGACCATGGATCAAGGCATCATATGATAAAAGCTGAAGAACATTTACAGTAAAAAAAGCACTATCAAACAGGTCAGTGGTCAAACAGCTGCCTTGATGCCCATTGCACCCCACAAAGGTGATTTACTTCTGATGTCTTTGTTCTGTTAGACTTGGGGTCAGGGAACCTCACAGATTTTCTCAGGAAAGATTATCAGACCTATATAGAACTTAGATGTAGTCCATCCTACAGAACTGAACTAGTGGAATCTCACTTAAACAGTGGAAATAAATGAAATTAATCAAAACAGAATTCTTAAAGATGGGTAATAATGTTGTCAGGTTATTTTCTGTCCTTATATGACATGCAAACCTGCTCTAACTTTTACAGTCAACCATGTCTTTGCCTTTTTTCCAGGAATCACAGGATTGTGTAAGTAATACAGAACAATGTCATCTCTCAGTGCTCACAGTACATAGTCTGCATGACTTCTGTACTAATAAGGTGTGTCCTTAAGGATTATCAACTGCCTGTTTACCCATATTCACAACTTAAAATGGTGAGTTTCTACTGTTTTCTGAGATACTATCTGTTCAGTCAGCATTTCTATATACGTAGTCCTAAATCATGCATGTCTCCCCGTAAGCACAAATATCCAAGTCTCAATGCAAAGTGAATGGACCTACATTTTTAAAAACAGACTCTTTTAAAGGCACGATTATATAAATTTTTCAGTAATTAAAAGCAGAATTTATAATCTGTTAGATTGTTTCCATAAACTAAATTTCAAACAGTGTATATATTATTTGAAACAGTGTATATATTATTTGAGCTATAAAAGTCAGAGAAAAAGGGTAATGATATATTTTTTCCCTGGGAAAATTTTTTTCCATAGTTCTATGGGTATTACTAGAATTCCACCATTGCTTTTGTATATGCTCTTACAGCCTCCTCATAAAAGCATATGTTCCATGTTTTTCCTCCTGTTTCCATGTGGTAGGCAAAGATATTCCATGACTCAAACAGCATTAGCAACTGAATAAGTCTTTGAGTGTACTGAGAAAAATGGAGAGATGTTAACAGCCACATTTCACAACAGCAGGAAAAATGCTTGTGTAGCATTCACTGTCATAGCTGAGCATATGCTCTCCATGGTTCTTTAGTCATCTGCTTGGAGTGGGCTGCACTGCTGAGGAAAAGACAATCTGTCTCTCTGTTAATGAAAAGGTATCTCTACAAAGTAGAGTTGATTAGTATAAGGGTAAACTCTTCAGTGAGTTAGAAACTGAGAAACATGGGAAAAATGCATGATCATTGTAAATAAATATTATTTTTTCTGCTTGCACAGCTCAGATATTTACAGTATATGAAACACAAATACTGTAAAGATTCTAGTCCTTGAATACTTGAACACAGAAAGCAAGAAATTTAAAGTATTTTAACAAAACACATCTGAAAAATTTAGTAAATTGTAAATTTAATTTGTCAAGTAAATAGCATCTCCTTTGAAAGGATGCCTGTAGATTAGTATAACAGTGCACAAACCCCTTTTAGAAGAGATAGCAGAAGCATTGGAAGAGGTCTAAAAGCATCAGTGCATAAGCTAAGCAGCTCTCATTTCTCACCCGATTACCTTGACTTACATAGGGGCACCATGCTGCTGCTACCAGATTGCTTGATATAAACAAGCCCAACTGTGTGGATAGCTTGACTCCCTCTGTACTTCTCTGCTGGCTGCAGGGCAGGCATATTCCTTATATAGATCTGAAGCGGCAGGTGGCTGAGAAAATAAAAGTGGAGGTCCAACTTAGCACTGCTATCATGTTCTTTCTTACTTTTTCTCTCACCAGAAAACATGCTGCTGGCCTTTTATCAGACATTAGTGACAACATAATCATGTTGCAAATGGGATTAACGCCTCTTTCTTTTAATAAGATAGTCTAACACTGAAATCCATTTGAATTGCTGAAAAAAGGGGGAAGAAATTTTGCCAGCTGCACAAACCCACAGATTTTAAATTTTATATTTTGCCTGTGCCAGGAATCTGCCTTAGGCTGAATTTTAACAGATGGACAAAACAGAAGAGGTTTTTTCTAAAGGGTTAGACAAAACAAAATATATTTCTCTTATATCAAGTAGGGGTAATTTTTTTAATAAGTTCCAGAATATCTGAGATTTTAAGAAAAAAAAAATCACACTTGCTGAAGTGGTCCTTGGCAAGAGAGAAGCCCGGGTCTGTCTTCCAAGTGCACATGCAAAATCTTTTAGTTAAAGAATCCAGAGTCAGGAATGGAACCCACTAGTTCTGCTGCCAGGAAATATTTATTAAATCCATTAGCAAAATGTCTGTCCTCTTTGTCTAGCACCAGTTGTAAAGATGACAACGGCTTGAGTGGGTGTTGTTCTGCTGGAGGGCAGGAAGGCTCTGCAGAGGGATCTGGGCAGGCTGGATCTCGGCTGAGGCCAGTGGTGTGAGGTTTAACAAGGCCAAGTGCCAGGTCCTGCCCTTGGGTCACAACAACCCCAGGCAGTGCCACAGGCTGGGGCAGAGTGGCTGGAAAGGAGCTGGGGGTGCTGGTGACAGCAGCTGGACATGAGCCAGGCCGTGCCCAGGGGGCCAAGAAGGCCAATGGCATCCTGGCCTGGATCAGCAATGCTGTGGCCAGCAGGGCCAGGGCAGGGATTGTCCCCCTGTGCTGGGCCCTGCTGAGGCCACACCTCCAGTGCTGTGTCCAGGGCTGGGCCCTCACTGCAGGAAAGGCCCTGAGGGGCTGGAGAGAGCCCAGAGAAGGGCAATGGAGCTGGGGCAGGGTCTGGGGCACAAGTGCTGTGAGGAGCAGCTGAGGGAGCTGGGGGTGTTTGTCCTGGAGAAAAGGAGGCTCAGGGGCGACTGTATCACTTTCCACCACTGCCTGAAAGGAGGCTGTGGCCAGGTGGGGTTGGTCTTTTCTTCCAGGAAACCAGTGATAGAATAAGAGGACACAGCCTAAAGCTGGGAGACTTAGATTGAACATTAGGAAATATTTTTACATAGAAATTGTTATTATGCATGGAAACAGGCTGCCTAGGGAAGTGGTAGAGTCACCATCTCTGGAGGTATTTAACAGATGTGGCCTAGTGGGACTTGCTAATGTAAAGTTAACAGTTGAGTAAATGATCTTAAAGGCCTTTTCCAGCCTAAATGACTCTATGATTCCAAGCCCATGTGAGAGTTCCCTCCCCTCTGTTAGCTGAAGAGATTTGATGATGCACTATCTCTCTTAGAGATACAGATGAAGGTAAAGAGGAAAAGATACAAATGAGAGGCATGGAAAGGAAAATATATTTTATGGGAAATCCTAGTCAAGAATATGCATGACTAAAAAACAAATGGCTTTGTCAATCTTGAATTTTAAAATTAGGAAAGCCTGATGCCTCCCATTGTCCTGTGTTTTTTTTTAGCAGGATGTGTGCCATAGGTTTCAAAATACAGAGAAAAAGTCCAGAGAACATAACTCCATAACTCCTTAACAAATCCTTACTGACAAATTCCTAGTAGAAAATTTACATAGTTTTAAGATATTATCTCATGTGTACTTTGATCATAGAAAATGTTTTAAACATATACATGTACACATACACATACACATACATATACATATACGTATACATATACATCTATACAAAACTCATGTCTACACTAACCACATCTCACAATGCACAGCATATAAAGATTATAAATAATGGAATAGCATATTTTAAAGCACTTTAAACTGGTTATTGTGACTTTCAGAAGCCACAGTTCTGGCAAACTGTATGATGCTCTTGAAAGCCTCTTTTTCATGCAAACATGGATAAGTACTTCAGTGATACATGGATTAAAAAATTCTATTAAGTTAATCATACTTAGAAGAATCAAACTCAAACCATAAAATATAAATTACCTCATGGTTTTCACTTGAGTGTTTCAATGCATAGAAGGGATCCATCTCAAACATCAAATAATTTTTAGATGGAGAATTTTTAGATAGGGGTATGTACATTTTTGTGTTAAATAGGCAATATTCTCTACTGCTCCAATACAGCAGTATTAGCAGTAGAGAACTAAAAGAATACTCCACAGTATGAGTGAAGTTAGTGAACAGCCAGTATGAATGAAGATAGATTACAAAGCTATCCAGGCTGGAAATACAGAATTCAAGAATAAAATCTATGAAAACACTAACTTACAGAACATTAACTGGTAAGTGATTCTTCACACAAGTGATATTCAGAGAATTTACTAAAAGATCACTTGTAAGATGGCAAAAGTGGTTGGATTATCATTTGATTAGAAATATTTAACATCATCAGTTTTGTAATTACACCAGAGTAAAAGCCTCTTACTTTGATGTACACAAAATAAGAACAGTATTAGAAGAATCTATTATGGTCTCTGCTCAGAGAGGCTGTACTTCTCAATGACAAGAAAAAAAGGTGAAACAAAATCTTCTCAAATTTAGGACATTACAGGTCATCACAAGTCATTCATTCCCTTTGCAACTTGCCATCTAGTGTATAAAAACATTATTCAGGCATTTCAGAAAAGCAAGTTTTAGATACAGAGCTTTCCTGATCTCTTTTCTATTGCTACCACTACCTCTTTCTGGTTGTATTACAGTCTTCTGCTTATCAGATTGGACTTTTCAACTTGCCATATTACACTCTGAAATTCCAATCTTTCTTACAAAAGGAATCGAGATAACTTTCTCACATCTATTATCAATATCATCTACTACCTGTTGAGCATTACTGTCAGAGAAGGCTGTTGTGCTTTTGAATGCCATTACAAACAAGTGAGATAGGAGAACTCCATTAATAAAGTACCAGATACCAATTTTCTCTGGTTATCTGTGATTGGTCCACATGACATGTACTTTCACACAAGCTTTGAAAGTATTTGAGGATATTCTTTGCCTTCAATTTATACTCCTTTTATATCAAGTAGTATCTTCCTGTTACAACCACTTTGAAAGATTGCATTTTGTCCAGACTACTATCCTTATTTCTCTGAAGATATTTACAATTTTTCATCCTTTCTATAATATCTTGCTTACACTGATGCTTAAATTTATCTGACTTTTTAATTGCTAAGTAAGATTGAGAATTTTTCAGTAAGTTTTGAAGACAAATATGGATTCTTTCTTATTTTCTTTCTCTTGCATCACATTATTTTCAAATAGAGATTGTTTGGTGCTGAAGACCTGCCCTCTCATTTCCCTACAACCACTAAGAAATACCCCAAAAAACCAACTATATCCTCTCAGTTTTGCTAAAATTAAATGCTTTAGAAAGATTGACCATTTACTGGGGTTTTTTTTTTGGTTAAACTTTTGAGTCCAGTTCTTCCATCAGTCACAAAAATGAAGAACAACCCTTAGAAACATAAAATAATCTCCACTGTTGTATGTGTCAAACACCTTCGCCTCTCTCTGTGAATGCGTAGATACAAAGATGAATGGTTGCATGGCAATTCCATCTGTAAATGTTTGTGTTTATCCAGCTTCTATGCTAAGTAGTCTTTAGCAGTAATTGTAGCAAAACTGAAAGTCACATGGAAGAATACAGTAATTAAAAAATAAATTATTAGATAAAATAAAAATATATTAAAAGGCTATAGGAAATAATTATTGAAAGTACCTTTGTTAATTGAAGTTTTAGGTATGCTTACCTTACTTTACTGCTGAGGATACCTACTATGCATATACTTTCCAAAAAGTTAAAGCTTGTATGCATTTTCCTCCCTTTTATTTTAAAATAAAGTCTCCATATCTTTTTCTGGTACCACTTAGAGGGAATATTTGCAATCCCTTAATTCTCTACAGTTGCCACTTCCAGTTCAGCAATACTTTAGTCTCACGAACATTGATAAATACCGCCAGCATTAAAGTTTGAAGTCCTCTGAGATGGCTTGGATGTTACTGGTTAAGGCCTCCTTATGCTTCATGTTCCTAATGCTTCCACTGTCACAGCTCGAGGGAGTAAATAACTTCAGTCAATAAAAGTTGTTTTTTTTTCTAGTCAGTCTTACATTTTCACAAGACATGAACTTGCCACAGACACACAAGATCCCTTGCTTGTAAGGCTGCCATGGGTACGGACCAGACATCTGGCAATTCATTTACAGAGCACAATAACTACCCATGTTCCCTTTCCAATACATCTACCAGGCACACAGGCACTTCTCAGCACCTGCCACAGTCCATTTCCCATCAGAAATCTAAATGTCTAATTTAAGGCAGTGTATATAATGTCATGTGTATTTTCATCCGGCAGTGACCCATAGAGAAACCCCACTTTTTATTTTCCATTGTTTTTGCTAATGATTTGTTTTTTTTATTCATATTTCTGTTTAATAAAAGGACACTAACCCTACAATAGGAATGTCTCCATTATGGCAGTTACCATTTCCTCATGTATTGGTATCACAACTTGAAACGGGAAAAATAATCTGAAAGGTAGAACTTCTTTATAATCACAAATTAATCTACATTCCAAGTAGAAGAAGGCAGTCTATGGGAACCTTATGCTTTCAAACTTAAACAGCTAGCGTCCTGTCTTCTGTAGCAGCTTTTGCCTCCAAGTATTTATGGCAATTCGGGATGTTACATTTGTTCAGCTGTGCATGCTGTACTGTTTGCCTCTGCCAGCTGTGATAGCTTATTCCCTCCCCTGCAACAGAGACTTCTTTAGCTGCAAGAAAGCTGCCCATGTGAACTGAGGAATGAAACTCTGACAGCAAAAACTGGGGCAATCCTTCTGGAGTTGTGTGTTCAATGTCACCATCTAGACATCATCTCTGAGGCAGTGCAATCAACAGGGAATAGTGCTGTGTGTTCTTCTCATTACACATGCTAGTAATTGAAATGTGCCTACTGCCAGCACAGCTAGCTAGAAGTAACAAAAAGTACCTCTGAGCAATCAGAACACTTGTAGGTACCTTAAAGACAGTAAGTGAGATACAGCTCTGGATTACTGATTGTACCATCTCTGGACTCCTCTGGACCTCTTTTTATTTAGTGGTAAAACTGAATGTTTAGACCAACATTGATCTAAGGAGTTAGACCTTCACACTGCTCTTCCAAAATCATTCATTAAAATACAAACACTTTTCCATAGTTAGAATTCTAAAAAGCTATTCTGGCAAGTCGTAAAAAGCAGTGTAGTTTTAAATAATTTTTTCAAAACTCTTCAGTTTCAGTTTTTCTTCCTCATTGCTGGTTTAAATGGTGAAGTTCCTTGATAATAACTTGAAGACCTACCTACAATTTAGAAACAACTGGAACACTGGAGCAGTACGCTCAATTTAATGAATGTTACATCAAAGACAGATATTAGTCCTGCAAGACATGGCTCTGTATAAGGAGCTTTGTAAGGAATTGAATAGATGACACAACTCAGGCATGTTGCTTGTTGATAGTATCCATATTCATTAAAATATGATTGTGGGGTGAGGGATCTTAAGTACTCAGACTAAGTCAAGGAACACAGGGCAGCAACTTGCAGGATTTAATCTGACAATTATTAAAATTTTAACTAATGAACTAAGTCACCAAGATGGTGCTTTTCAGCTATCCCTAAAAGCATCCTACCAGTACTGATGGTGTGAGCAAAGTTAGGATAAAAAGATGAAAAAGATGGCTGAGTTCTGAAAAATCAGGGCCATGGAAAGACAATAGTTTAAAAGGTAGTGTAGGATCTGTCACAGAATCATACAATGGTTTGGTTTGAAAGGGACTTTAAAAATCAGCTGGTTACAAAGCCCCTGCCATGGGCAGGAGCACCTTTCACTGGATCAGGTTGTTCAGAGCCACATCCAGCCTGTCCTTGAGCAATTCCCAAGGATGGGGCATCCACAGGCTCTCTGGACAATCTGTTCCCGTGCCTCACCGTTCTCAAAGTAAAGAATTTTTTCCTAAATTTTCCTAAACCTACTTTCTTCCAGCTTGAAGCCATTTTCCCTCATCCTGTCACTACAGGAAGTAAAAACTTCCTTTCCATCTTTCTTGTAAACTCCCTTTAGTTAATGGAAGGTGGCAATTAGGTCATTCTGTTTAATGCTGATATTCACACATTATTAAAATATACAAGTTTTAAAAAGCACTTATTTATTTGTCTCTGAAAGTTCCAGAAGGGAGAGGTTTTTAAATCACAAGGACTTGCTTTTGTGGATTGATTATGCAATTATGTAGGAACACTGTGTGCAACAGGAGAAAAAAGCTATTGTTAATGTCAAGTTACACTCCAGACCAATTAATGGTATTTACATTTTTATAGAAACTATATTTCTCTCATATTACAGAGAAGGGATACAAGGCTGCAAATACTTGAGCCTAGTATAGTATATAGCACTCTGAATAGTAACATGTGACCTTTCACATCTGTATACATTAATTTCAGAAATGTTCACAGGATTAGGAATTGCATGAAACAAGTACTGTGATTTATAAAAAAATAATTTAGAAATGTCTACATGTTTGTAGTGTCAAATCATAGTTCTTCAAACCAATACAGTCATAAAATAGTTATTGTTAAGAATATGATTTTAAATACAATTTATTTGGGGTACATTTGCATTTAAACTACAAGAAAAAATATTTTTAACATATCAAAAATTTGAAGTGCCTTATCATAGCCACTTAGTCAGTCAGCTGAACATTTGTCAGAGAAAGCAATTTCTTAATAATTTCTAAAGCACTTCAGGTACCCAACAATTCAGACATTAGCAAAGAATAATAATAATACACATATGACTAAAAAAATCAAATTTGTTTTTCATTTTTTACTTTTCTTTTGTGGCTATGATATCTCCATAGGGTTGAATAAAGATCTGGCAGCTTATTAAACAGATAATAAACACTGGCATTAAAGTATTTTTCTTCAAAAAAAGATAAGGCACTCAAAGCACAAAAATATTCTATTAAATTTAGAAAGTAATTTGCATAAATAAAAGACACTTCAGAGACCTGGCAAAAACCAGTAGGAATATTCTGTGATTTAATTTTACCCTCCTGTTCCAGAACTGTACCAGTTCTGAAGCACTGAGATGCTGCAGTAGGACTTTCAACACTCACTACCAGGCCAGAATAGAAATCACCAAGATCACATTTACATGTTTATCAGTACTCACTGGGGACGTTCAAACTGTACTACAGAGTTAAAAAAAAAAGCCAAACAACTTCAGTAATTGTATGGACAGCTGCCATGTAACATTCATGGCTGAAGTTCCAATTGCTTTGTGGTATGTTTTCTTCAAAGGATGCTAAGATTCTTCCTGCTTCATAAACACTAGCTAATATTAATATAAAATCTATATTATTGAAAACATTTATTGCCAATAAGTATGTGTGAATATGTATGCATGGAAAGTAACATAAGTAGGGTAGGATCAAATCAAAATTATTTAATTGCAAACTTCAAGCAAACAGGCATGGAATACAGCACATATTATGAATCTGGATAAATCCTCAATTAAGCTGGCAGATATAGTTACATAACTGTAAATATAACTATTTTCCTTCCTTGCTAACCCTGGTTTGCTATTTGACTTGACGGTGACCTTGTGTTGAGAAAGAATCTTAAAAATATCTCACATGGCATGAAACCTTAACTTGAGAGACAACAGCTTTGTTCTGCAGTCAGGTGTATCTTACTGGGTCATCTCAAAGAAGTCTTGTTGCTTGGCTGTGCCCCAGTTTCTTCACTGAACAAATACATATGCCTCTGTACACAGGCTGCTATTTTTTTTTTTGATTTCTACAGCCAAACTTTTCTGTGTATGTTCATTTTATATCAAAATGAAAAAATAAAGAGAAGGAGGAATGTATTTACTACAGGTACAAAAAATTTACTATGTTTGGCAGAAGAGAAGAAAATTTTTTTAATATTAATCTTAGTATGCATTAGCATTACAGAGTCATATAAAGCACTGAAACGAATGATGTCACAGTACTTTGATGAAGTAGAATAAGTAATAAAAATAATTTAATAGAGACAAGTCAAACAGCTTACTAATTTTTTAGTAGTGATCGATTAATCTAGGATGTAGCAAAGAGATGCAAAATCAATTTTTTGCCACTTTTGTTCTGCTAGCACTGATTTCTTGGAAATTTCATGTATAAATTTCACTTTTCTGTGTGTTTCTCCTCACATGGCCACAAAATCAAAATAAAACTTGACAGAGAACAAGCTATACCTTCAGCTAAAGTGACCTTTCAACCATTTTCATCCCTGGTGCAGTCTTCAGGACTATTCCCACGCACCATGCTCTATGATTTCTTCTTATGTGAATCAAAATTCTCTAAGCTAACATGGTGGGTTTCAGGAGAGTTAAATTCCTGGGCTGAAAACAACATTCAGTTGTTTGGAAGAATCCATTCTCCCCAAGAAAAACTACAGATCATGAAAATGCTTTCTCATCCTAACATCTCAGGATTGCTATTAAGAATTGCAAGATGTTAAGTTGTTAAGGTCAGTTAGGCCATACTTAGGACAAATATCACTCCGATGTGTACAAATAAGTATAGATTTCTTCTATACAGAAAAAAAGTTACAAAAATCTAAAGTTTGATCATGGGAAACAGAAAATATCAAAATCTCAATTTTACCAAGAGATAAATACCTGTGTGGTTTATACACATGCTGTGTTTGAAAAGCATGCATAAAATCATATGTTACAGGTAATGCAGGTTATTTGCTTTCTTTAAGAACTTCTCCTAAGTTGTAGGGCATTGATGGAACAAACCCCTGTCATATCTATATAATGCCACCAAGGGAAATAGAACACTTCCAGATTCTTCTGTTGTAAAAACAGGGGAAGGTAGGCAGGGTTGGTAATTTTGGTAGATCTGTAGTCCATGCTAAGTAAGGATAAATACTGGCAAATGAGACATTAAATACAAGTGAAAGCAAGTTTCATGAAGGAAGAAATTGAATGTTCTTGCTGTGCAAAATTTTCCTCATCCATAAATGAAAGACCATCACCATTAATCCAGTGCTCATTGCTTCTCCAATTAAAAAAATTTACATCTTTGTACAGATCTACAGAATCTGCTTACTGCAGCTGTAAATGTCTCCATTTCACTGTTCTGATTTACTCCACTGCAGGTCTATTTTTGCCCTGTACATGACTAGCTGTTGCTGTCCTGGGTTATGCTGGCAAAGACCATTCAGGTCAAGGACTGAATGCAAAAGTCCCGTGGAATAAGTTGTGAAGAAGTAGCAGAAACCCTAAGGCTGCAGCATTTATTCGACTGACATGGCAATTGTCAGTTCCACTGCCCATGATATGGAATGCTGTCTGAGTGTGTGGAAAAGCACTGTGTGAGTTAGACTCTTCACCCCTTGCCTTTCCGGATTGTTGTTCAATATGATGTGAGTTAATTCTTTAAGAAAGCTGCAAAACAGTAGTAGTTTCTTACTTTTTAATTATTGTATAGTGACAGACATTGGATGAGGGAAGGAG
Organism: Ammospiza caudacuta; assembly: GCF_027887145.1. Lineage (NCBI taxonomy): Eukaryota > Metazoa > Chordata > Aves > Passeriformes > Passerellidae > Ammospiza > Ammospiza caudacuta. Next base: position 54,190,681 of record NC_080632.1, read on the forward strand.
GTGGGCATCATTTAGGGATAAAACAACAAGAGGTTTCTGTCTATCAGCTGCTGTGTATGAACCATTAGCAGCTGTGCAAACACTCTTCACTGTCTTAGGATAAAATACTACAGGAAAGTGTCACTCCAGGTGGGGACGGTTTATGTGTGTCAGCCCTCAACCAATCACTCTACAAGCATATTCCTTCCTATCCTGGTTGCTGCCCAGCCTTCAGCAATCCATCCTTGTCATCTTCTTCCACACTGGCATGATGTTAACATCTTCCTCGCTAAAGTCATTAACATCAATGGAACATGGTGTGTTTGAGTGCACTAGGCATAAATGTTCTGTTAGAGACGCAATTGCTGAGGAAAGCCCTCAGATCCCACGTTGAAATACAGCCCCCCAATGCATCAGATTGACACTGTGCAAATGGTGGGGTGCAGATTAGCACATCTGTTTCTCTTCTAGATTTAAGTACCGGTTGTGTAAAGGACAAAGCATGCAAAAATGAAGTGGAAAATGCTTCTGAAAATACAAGAGTCAAGCTTGTGAGGCTTTACTAATTCTTTTCTACTCTATTTTAAATGTGGAAAATGAAAAATGTGTCTGGAATGGGTGAAAAACAAACCTATGTCAAACCTACTCTAAATGGAAGGCCAGGACCTACATGTATATGCTGTAATATATGTTTTTGCAGGCAGACATAATGCTAGAGCTCCTCCATTAATATCTGCAGATATTGATTCTCCATCATTCTGTAACCCAAAAAACCTCACAGCTTTTGGGATAAGTATCAGCATTTTTCATTTTTTCAGACCAGAGACCAAGCTCCTCCTCGCTCAGAGTTTATAAACAGCTTCTTATCATTTGCTCTCTCAGCTCCTACCTCACCTCACAGCTCTCCAATTACAACCTGCAATCACTAGGACAATGTCTGTAGAGATACTGAAGGCAATATATACCCTATTTCCTTTGAGTGTATGTAGAGTACTGGAAGCTAAAAATACCCACTGTTTCTTTTCTGTCTGACAGCTTTTTTTGGCTTTTTAGGGGCTTCTTAATTATAATTTATGTACTTAAATGTCAAGAGGAGCAAACTAAATGTGGACTCCAGTTTGCTGCTGACTTGCCAACAAAGGCCGAATCACCTCTTGGCATACGTGAAAAGGTTGTCTATGCCCTCGGGAGCACCTGCCACTTCACGCCTTTCAGGGAGAAAAGGCAGGTGCCCGTGGCAGCGCAGCCCTCCCGACGGGAACGGCATCCCTGGGTGGTCCAGCCGTGCTCGCATCATCTCTCACGTCCCGTGGCCCGTTTTCAGCCCGCTCCAGGATAAAGGACAAGGAAGAGCCGGTTGGCGGGGGTGTCTAACCGGACCGATGAGCTTCTTCTGTGAAAACGAATGTCACTCAACAGCCGGCCTTCCCTGCTCACTCACGGTGCCCCGATGTTCCCCTGTGCCGGACATACACCGCACCCTGAGCAGGACGAACCCACAAAGCCTCCGCAAAACCCAGTGCCGCCCCTCGACCCCACGGCCAGGTAGAACCCCCCGCCTCTTGCCCTCTCCCAGTCCGCCTGCTCCACGAGGAGCAACAGAGGCTTCCCAAGGGACCGCCGAGCCCGTGGAAACGCCTCACTGCATCACTCCCGGCCACTGTTTCTCGCTCGGGCTGCACAGGCACGCTACCCCCCCACGGCTTGCCCCTTGCTTTGCTCAGGGTGAAACATCCACCTACGCGTGTTCCTGTGCTCCTGCGGAGGCGCGGGCCCGGCGCTCGGGGGCCCTGTCCCCTGTCACCTGTCCACTGTCCCCTGCCCGCGCTCGACCCCGGCCCCTCCCTCAGGCGCTGCCCGTTCGCCGCGCGGCCCCTCAAGGACTCGGCACTCAATGTCAGGCGGAGCGGGGCCGCCGGCAGGGGGCGGGCGAGGGGCGGCGGTGCCCGCCCTGCGCGGAGCGCGCTCCGAGCCGGCGGCGCTGCTGAGGCCGGGCGGCGCGGCGGCGCGGAGCTCAGCCCAGCCCAGCCCAGCCCTGCCCAGCCTTGCCCAGCCCAGCCCAGCCCAGCTCAGGGCGGCACAGCCCGGCCGCGGCGCTGAAGGGCACCGGCGGCGGCGAGGCTTCCCCGCGCTCTCCCGCGGCTGGGGTGCTCCCGCCTCGCAGCATGGAGGCTGGGAAGCGCAGCTCCTCCGCCGGCAGCCGGGACGATGGCAGCGCTAACTCCTTCCCGGCCAAGCCGGCGGCCTCGGCGGAGAAAGCCCAGAGCAGCCCCGGCAGCGGCGGCGTGAAGGAGCATGGCAACTCGGTGTGCTTCAAAGTGGACGGCGGCGGGGGCGAGGAGCCCGTGGTGGGCTTCGAGGATGCCGAGGGACCCCGGCGGCAGTACGGTTTCATGCAGCGGCAGTTCACCTCCATGCTGCAGCCGGGGGTCAACAAATTCTCCCTCCGCATGTTCGGCAGCCAGAAGGCGGTGGAGAAGGAGCAGGAAAGGGTTAAAACTGCGGGGTTCTGGATCATCCACCCCTACAGCGACTTCAGGTTAGCGCGGGGCTCACGGCGGGCGGGAGAGGGGTGGTCCCGGCGCCTCGCACCTCGCCCGGCGCAAACTTCGGCGGGCGGCGGGGCCGGGGCTGCCGCGGGCTCGGCCCGGCGCTCTCCAGCGTGCTGCACCCGGGACGGCCCCGCAGGCCCCGCGCCGGCCGGGGCGCCGCCCGCAGCCCCCGAGGCAGGATGCTGAGCTCTGTGGCTCTCCGTCCCGCCATCCCGGTCTGTCTGCGCCGAGGGGTCGCGGGCCGTCGGGCACGACTCTGCCCCGGGGGGATGAGGGCTCACCGGGGGGTTACACAGCTGCATCGGCATCGGTAAAATCCCCGTGTCTGCACACGCCTGCCCTTCCCTGAGCGCCCGGTGTGTAAACACTTGTTCCAGGGGTTGCGAGAAGGAATTCCATGCGTCTCTGTCAGAGTTACAGTAAAATAAGTTTATCCAGGTGATGTGTAGAAAACTGTGTTTTCATAGGGAGACAGGTAAATGTGATGGCAGATTAGCATTGCTTTCACAGTAAGATGCATGGATGCAGGACTGGCATATTCATACAGAAAGCAGTGCAAATAAATGCCCAAGAAGTTACAGTTCCCTTTAAAAATACATTTAAAGTGTAAGATTATTTCATTACATACTCTATGCCAGCTGGCTGTATGCCTTTAAAATGTAACACTCTATGTGATATTTTCTGAGGAACTATCGATGTCATTAAGCATATTTAATCAACAGCTTGAATTGAACAACTTGCGTCTATATGATAAGTGAATTGCACTGGAGACTGCGTTTGAAAAAAGAAAATCCAGAATGTTCAATAGTTACATGGATCTTTTAAGAAAACACGGGGTTAAACAGAACATTCTTTCAGTGAGGACAGGAAGAAATACTTTGAAAGTCCAAGTTTCTGCGGGACTGCTTGGAGTGAGGTGTTTGACAATGAGCTGTGCTAGCACCTTGCAGCTGAGTCTGAGAGCAGTACAGCTACAGGAGTGGAGGAGCACAGCACAGTCAGTTGTGACTTGAAATCATGCTTCAAATCCCTACTTGTTTTCCTGGTTCCCTGAACTCAATAAACTGCACTCGTTCTTTTCCTGGGGTGCCTTTTCCAGCTCAGCCGCATTAGCAGGTGCATTAAGTGGGGAGAAAGAGCCAAGCACCTACCCCACTCCCTTTCTACCTGCTAGAGAGGGATGTAGCAGGTTGCATCTGGTGTTGTGGTAGCATGCATAGGGGATGGGGGGGGGGGTCTGATAGCCTCTTCCTTATCTGTGTGTGTGCATGAGTAACTTTATTCACGTGAGGATTCTGTTGAAATGAATGAGGGTATTCTAGCGAATAATTTTCCTTGTTCTGTTGTAAGCTTGGTTTCTGAGTGAGGTGCACACTCGAATGGTGTATAGGGCAATAGGAGCTTATTTGTCATATTTTGCAGTATGTAACTTTTTAAGCAGTTCTGTGAAATAGGTGATAAGCGTGTTCATTCTGTTTCATTACAGAAATATCTTCTAATTCTGTCCTAATTCTTCGAGTGGGATGGTTTAGAGATTGTAGCATATGTTTCCCGTTTTTTTTTTCAATAGGAGTAAACAGCACTGAATCCTTTTCAGTCGTGTTGTCTTCATATTCTTAAATTAACTGGTATTTTCAGTTTTTTTTTTTAAAGTTTTTATTTTATTAGAGTAAGTGTTTGGTTTTTCAGTAAAGTTCACAGTCTTTCATTAGTATTGGGATGGTGTGGCAGGCTCCAGACCTAATTTTTTAGCCCGTAGGACTGTTTCAGTGAGAAATGTGAGATGTGCATGATTTTTCTCCCGAAACAATTGCAGCTGTGCAGTGGTACCACTCTTTTTGGGTGGCAGTGCAAAATGCGTGAAGAAGTTGTACTATACAGTATAGTCACCTTATTTGGAAATTACAACAGCACTTTTAAGTGCCATCTTAACAGTGGCTCTGTACCGGAATGAATTCAGGTGTAAGGATGGAGTTGCTTTGATTTATTTTTGCATGCTATTTGTAACAATGTAGTGCTTCTGTGTAGACGAGCCTTAAAGCATCCAAAGAGACACAGATATACCCATGCCACTGTTTTGATGTTCTTTCCATCAGAGGAAAGAGCTAAATTTTCTGCTAAAATAACAAGAAAAAAGTAAAAAGCCGAGTATTTTATGGTATCCATGTGAGAAGATGTATTATGCATTTGTAAATGCAGCTTTTATTAGAGTACTTGTGGCACCTATGAAAATAAACATCTTAGTTGACTTTAAATGTAGACACACTTAGGAAAATACTGGGCTAACCATGTAAAATGTGGGAAAATTCTGGTATAGGCTTCTGCTCACTCTTTTATTTTCTTCCTAGTTTTGCATGCTTGTATGCATTTCCTCGGATAATTTGATGTATTTGGCTTTATTTTGTGATTTCATTCTCATGGGTTTTGTAAAACAGTACATTAATCTACACCTAATGGTATTCTGTTGCGACATTTGGAGGAGTGGGCAGCATCTCAGTGCCCCCCTATTCGTTGTTTTGGTATGAACAGAACGTGGAAGCTGTCTCTAAACTCCGTGCTCTGTCAGTTGGTTACTTGCAGCCTTTTGGGGCTTGGTCTTTAGTTTTATGGCTCTCCATCTTGCATGAGTTTCAGGGAAAAATTGTCTCTTCTTTGGGCAGATATACCCTTGGAGGATTAAATTCAATAAGTATTACATAATTTTTCCACAAGGGGACCATTTTGATTGTGGTTGTCTTTTCCCAGTCTTCTGAGGTTAATGTGTAATTTGGAAGCTGTTATATAAACCCTCCACCTAATGCACATCAAACCCAGCGCAAGGCCTCTGTTTATCACTTTGCAGCTGTGACTACTGTATCTCTAAAGCTCGTCAACAAGTCTGTGTAATTACTTAAGTAACAAAAGTGAATTTATCAGTCAGAGTTTGCTGAAGTCCTGTGTGTGTTCTGTGAGATACTGAGTGCCTCCAGCTGTCCATTCTCATATGTGGAAGAATGAGCCTTCAGGAGAGCTTCACTGGTCCAGCTCTGTGGCCTTGCAGCCACAGGATGAGAGCAGGACAAAGCTGACAGGAGGTGGGAGCAACTGCACATGGTTCTGCTGCTGCCACACACATGTCATTTATTTCATAGGAAATCAGTGGTGGGCATGGGCTTTGGATGACTTTTATATGTTACGGCCTTCTGGTATTAATGGAAATGTACGTGACTGATTTTTAGATGATTAATTACTCCATGTCTTTTGGCATGTAAGGAGTTTCTTTAATGTTCAGAGGGCTGGCTTGCAAATGCCTGGGCCGCTCATCCAGCCCTGTGCATCTTCCTCCCTCCCTCCCAAAAGAGAAACTCACACTGTCAAGGAAATCTTGGGTTTATTACCACATTGGATAGGGCATCTGTAGTCAGCAATCTATAAAGAAAGCAGAGTTGCTACAGAGTTGCAGAAATAGCAATGTATGAGACAGACTGAGTGGAAATAATGCGTGTATGCGTAAATGTAGCCTTCACACTCTGATGGTTGCAGTCAGCTTGATGTTTGAGAGCAGCCTTTGTCTGGAAGTGGGGATAAAAATTTTAACTGGCTTCAAAATGAAGTAAGACTGTGATGTGGCATTGTCTGAAAAAGCAGCAGGTAAAGAGGTGCAGTCCAGGCAGAGCTGAAGATCTTTTTCCCCTGTGTAAATAAGACCAAGTATAAATTAATTTGCAACACTAGGAAAAAAAAAACCCCAAAAATTGGAATTTTATTTCTCTGGGTAATTTTTCATTTGTCCAAGAAACTTAAAGCCTTATTTTAATGATAACAGTAAAGTAAAAGCAGAATTATTTCTAAAACTTGAACAGGAAATTTAAGAGTGTAGTGAATAGTAAAAGTTTGCCAGATTTTTTTAGCTTGTGTGCATTCCAATTTCAAAACCTTTTTGTATACACATTTAAAACATCATGTGAATGTTTGAGGTTTATCATGGAAATCTTTATAAATCATTGAAGGCTTCATTGGTAATACCTTGTAAGTAATTTAATGCCAGGTTTCAAAGGGTTTTAATCAGGGTGAAAGACACAATATTTGCATGTGCATGTCTGGGTAGTTACAGAAGAATTTGCTTCTGTTGCTGTTAAAAAACATTCTGTTATATTGTGCAGTTTTATGCAACCCATCCATGTTGTCATACACATGTACAGCTTTAATTTTCAAGTTTGTGCCAAACTGTAAGTCAGAATTGCCATGGTTTAGCATGCCTCATGTTTTTTTTTTTTTTAATTACACCATTTTAAAAACATTTGAACTTATATTTGCATTATGAATCAATTTTCTTTTTTATTTTCACCTGTGTTTTGGACCTGTCTTTGACCACCAGCAGTCGCCCTAACGTGATAGACTATGCATGTTATATGTGCAGCTCACAATCAGGTCTCTAAAATTCACGCATGCATTGTTTTAAAACCTGCCTTTTGGGACCAGTCTTCACTCTACGTGTTATACCTATCTTAAGTTGTGTCTTAAGAAGCTTAGGATAAGCACTTTGTGCTTCTCTTTTGTCACATGTTTTGAATGTCTCTCTTGAAGCTAATGAGATTTGTGTTTTTGTGAGCTGTTACATACTTAGGTTTATATAGAGCAGTAGTGTTGGAAGGTAATGTTATATGCAATGAATACAAAATGTATTGTATCAGACTTAAATGTAATTGATAGAGGTGTATGTATTCAAAATGAAAGACATAAATCAAGTCTATATTGGTCTATATTAAATAGTTCAGATACAAATTTGTGTGGGTTTTAATGGATAAATTGTGTCACTGGTAGTGTAGGAATATGAAATGGCCATAGTTTTGTATTCTCAAGGTAGTAATTTCTTGTTCAGGATTTGTCATGAGATTCTGTTTCAGAATTGACACTTCTGAATTCTCTAATAAAATCATAATAATGGATTTATAATTGTGCTGTATACAGTACGTTCCTTGTGCAAACAATTTTTTAAAAATATTATTTATATTTTTGTGAATGAAGCACAGATTCATATGGGGCTGTCTTTCATGTATCATTTTCAAATACTATTGTTGTGACTATAATTTTTAGTTCTACTATAGAAAAGCTTTGTACAGACAAACTATTCGTATTGCTAGATGTTCAGTCCTTACATTTGACTAAACATGGAGTTCCATTAGTACCAAAAAGATTATAAATTGTAGTTGGGTTTTATTTACAGCATTCCAACAATTTTTGCCCTTTACTTCTGTAAATGCCCTAAAAAATAAAATGACAGAATTGTAGCATTAACCTAAATAATGCAATTATAATGTTTGAAATTTCTCTCTGACATCGAGTTATGTATGGCCTTCATAATAGTTCCACAGGTAGAATGCAACTCTCATAAAGGCAGGCTGAAGAGAAATACAGTAATGGTTCTCAAATGCATAAACGGATGTTACCAAGAGGAAGGAAATTACATCTAAGTAATGGAGTGAATTGCAGCAACAAGTATCTGAATTAGATGTTTAGGAGGGAGGACCAAAAATAAGCAACAAAATATTCTATTGGAAATGTTCTGATGTGAAATATAGGCCAGAAATGCATTAGGCTGTTTTTCATGTCCCGTTCCTATTATTTTCTGTACTGAATAATTTTTCATCAGTGGTTTTCATGGATTCATCTGTTACGAAATCTAGTTGACTAAAGCTAGCTACTGACTTTTCCTTTTGCACTTTGACTTTTCTACTTGTAAGCAGGGATGCGTAAGGGAAAATAGGGATAGAGAGGTGCATTTCGTGCTTTTGGACTCATGAGGGCTGTGTACTCTTGTCTGCTTTGAGATTTTCTTCAAGAGCTGCTAAAGCAAGGCAGTGGAGTCCACCCAAGGTTGGTGCAGCGGCCACCCGCCTTCCATTCCAGACCTCCAGGGCATGTGGGAAGCTGTATGCCCTTGTTTGTTCAAGCAAAGGGATTCATTTTATTAATAAGATGTCCTTCTGTCTCTGGATATGTAGAATACTAATGCATAGTTTGAGCTCACTTATATGTTGAACATTTGCCAGTTTTCATTATGTTCATTCTAGTCCTGGAATAACGATCCGTTCACTGCATTTTCTTTCACACTCTTGTTGTGTTATGTTCTTGAACATTGAATGAAGTTCAGGGGAGAGGAAGAGCTGAACAAGTGTAACTCAGTTCTCAGAGTTACTTTTAATTTAACTTGGGACATTTTGAAGATCACTGAAAGCTATGAATATGTACAAAAGTACATTTTTTTTTTTCTGCAAGATGCTTAGTTTTACAGTTTTCACTTTCTAGACAATATGCGTAAAGGCAAGTATGTTCATCATGATTTTGAGATAAGTTTAGAAAGAAAACACAACAAAATTAAATAAACCCAAATGTTACAGAATTCCCATTAATAATTCTGTAACATGTAAGTCAAAGGTGATATTTTGGGGATGTTATATGTGAGTCTTTAAAATTTAACTCTGGACAGTCCATAACATGAGAGTTCCTCTTCAGTTTTCTGATTTTTATTTTTTGCTTTGACTGCAAGGAGAAAAAATTGCTTGATAAATATGATCTATATCCATATCTCTGTACACACATATCCAAAATTAGGTCTCATCGTGCTTGGGCCTGTGGGGAAAATGCACTGATTCTGGTATTCCAATTGATTGTTTTAGCACGTCAACACGTTTTTAAATGTGTCCTGTGACTCCATTTGTTAGCACATCAAAATAAGTGATGCTTGTAATTGAGTCAGTAAAAGTTTTTTCTTCATCCTAGGTTTCTCAGACTTGGGTATATGAAGGGAACTGTGAATTGGAATACTGTGTAAAAGCATAGTAATATGCAAAGGTCTAGATATATGATTTGAATTTGTGTTTGGTGACTACAACAGCTAATTGAAAGATGCATAGGCTTTGATATGTTGCTTTAGGCTTTCTTGTGTGTGCATGGGGGGTTTATATAATGAAATCAAAATTTGAGTGGCTCATTTTCTGATTGTTCAGCCTGGAGTAGCAGAAATGGAGATGTATGAATGCAGAGGTCACCTAAAAAGTATGAGTCTTTAGTGCTGCACTTCTACCTACCTAATATTTAATTAAACTTTGTCAGATTTTTTGAGAGGTTCAACCTGAAGCTGTAAGAAGCAAAAAACTATTTTTAGTGATGAGTGTGTGTAAAATATGAAAAATTGAAAAGAAATTTACTTAATTTGATGGTAAACAAGAAGTATCCATTCTCACCTTTGCTTTCACTCAACAGCATGAGAACTGTTTTCTATGTCAATATACATTTTTTTTAAGAGAGGAAACTTTTAACCTACTTTGCAATGTTTAATTTTTAACCTGACAGTACAGTTCTCGTTAATTGCTTGAAAGTCCTTTAGCTGTCTATTTCCTGATTCTTTCCCAGAGGCATGATTTAATTTTAAAAATCATAGTGTATTCAGCTCTAATTATTGGAGAGCTTGTTCTAGACACATAGTAAGGTATGTTAATGACCAAAAACTGTATCAGCTGGAGTCAATGTCAGTACTACCTCAAGGACACTGTCATTTAGCTTCTATAAAATCTCTACTAATATCTTTTAATCTGATGACAGATTCAGGCAAGCTGCATGGTATTTTTCAGTAATCTTATTCCCTTGCAGTGCAATGCAACTGGAATAAGTCTGGAATAAACTTATGTTCAGAAAATGTTCATTTAATTACAAAAGAGCTGCATACTGTTTCCATTGCATATTTGAAAAAACCAAAAACTAACCCCAAAGCCATTTTCATTTTTGCCAGTGAAGTACCCAAAACTTAAGTTGCATTATATAGCTAAGAATAGGATTTTGTTTTTATGTGATTATCTTTGGTGTTGTTAATATGTACACATTATCTAATTAAGCATGTCATTTAATAAATATTTTGATACACTATTGGAATTTAGTGTGCTACTGCTATTAAGTTTTTATCTCTAAGCATGTCATATTTATTAAAAATTCATATTAAGAGGCTCTGTTTTCCGCTGAAAAAGCATGGGTTCACAATCAAAGCTATGTTAGTTCTGTTTTTTTTTCATATTTTTGAGTGAGTTTATTTTTTAAAATTACTTTAAAATAACCAATAAACATTTAATTTTTTTTTTTAATTTAGGGAGGCTTTTACAAGTTTTTAATACTGGGGAGGGATTTAAGTGAAAATACTCTTTTTCATCCAATTTTGCCTGAAAATCACTGAATCTTTTGCACTAAAGCTCCAGTATATAAAGAGTGCCATAGAAATAAACTGTGCTCTCACAGTATCAATTCTATACATGTTGTACCTGGTTACCTCCAGATTTTTGTCCTCTTACATCAGCAGACTAAGGTGTGGAAATATTGATGTCTCCTTAGCTGGTTCTGTTGCATCTTAGACTAATTTACCAGATCCTCCAAGAAGCACCTCTCTTCATGGCACAACTGCAGCAATAGACAGTGTGGTGATGAAATGATCTGACCTTAATGCAGATATGTGGATTGCAGTAAATTTAGAGTAATATATAATGAGACTCCAATAATAAATAATTGGTCTATCTTTTCCTAGGGAAAAGCTGTGAAAAATACACAGAATTTTATAAGATATTTAAAGTAAGATCTGTCCAGGTCTATCCAGGAGATGGAATAAAAGCATGGCTGCAAAACCATAGAGATGCAATTAAGCTTTCACACGGTTATTTAGAGGTTTTCCATCAGACTCTTAAGTGATTTCTGTCTAGTTGTTCATTCCAGGAGGACTTATTATTTAGGTCTGGCAGAGAAATTGCTATGAAACCTGTAGCAGGTGCTGCTGCTCCCTAAACATCTTGTTACTGCCTGGCAGTAGATGCTTGCAAGCCTCTGGGTTCCCCAAACACATCCAGTGCTACAGGATCATTGGAATAGCTGCATATGGGCTTGTTTGCACTTGATTTTTCAGTGAAGGTAAGAGCCAAGCTTGTCTGTCACTCACCTTGCCTTTAGTGCCAGACAAGCCCAGTGGTAGCAAAAAGAATTGCTTTTCCAGTTTGGGATTAGTCTGGTAGATTGAAACTTGGAAACAGAACAAAAGAAGCAAAATAAATCAAGTATATGCCTCAAACTTCAGTTGTTATTTGGGTACCTTTCTCATATACTCACTTTACCAAGTGTTCTTACGTGCTGTTTTTCAGAGCTGTGTATGCAGTGTTCGTGGAAGCTCTTATCTAGATGACTGCTGAAGTACTGAATCCTACTTTTTCTTTTGTTTATAGCATTTCTTACGGTTTAATTTTCAGTCAGTGAAATCATGCTACAGGGAATTTGCATTCAAAAGTTCCTAGGAGCACATGGATATAGTCCCTGAAAGAGTATTTTTTTGGAAAAACTTCCTTTCCCCCCTCATTCTGTCTTCTCTTCATCTTCCTACATCTCTTTCTGAGGATATAATTAATTCCTTTAAATAAATGGAAACAATGCACTGATTTTATATTTTTAAAATGTTTGTTCTGCTGTGTAGTTTTCAATTCTTACTCAGTCTGTTAGCTAGGAGATACTGAGCTGTTTGTTCAAACTAGCAGGGAGAAGTTAGTTTAGGTATTTTCATAGCCTCTTGCTGTTTGTAAAATGCCTTGTAGTAATTAAAAAAAAAAAAAAAAAACAAACTTTACGCATATTTTCCATTTCCCTTGACTCGGACAGGTTAGCAGCCTTCTGTTGAGAATTGCACCGTGATGCAGTTGAACATGCTGTTACCATACACTGTTACACAGGCACTCGGCCGAAATTGTCCCTTCAGCTTGTATACTGCCAGCATGGGAATTCAAGTCTTGCATACATCTACCACATTAAAGATATAATTATCAGAAGCACAGTTTTGTAATGCAAAGGGAGTGTGGTACCAAGAGTAAGCACTGCCAGATGGTAGGCAATCTATCAGAGCGTTTAAAAAGGGTCAGAATTGAAAATGTCTGAAATCCAATGGCTTATTAAGCAGTAGATGTTGAATGTGTGGGAAAAGTGAGAGATGAGTAACCTAAGCATGAGGTGCCCACATGACCAAACAGACTTTTAATTGCATGCGTTCTGCCAGTATTATATGAAATACTTGTTTTTGCTAAATTAAATGTGGCTTTGAAATTTGGAACAGAATATTAAATCCAGTGATATACTGCTGAGTGTTGAAAAGTTCAGTAGGATTTGTACATGTTCTTACTGTTTATTTATTGAAGAAATGAGTTTGTTAGGATGGTTCATCTCTCTGTAATGGAAAAAGAAGTCAAAAAACAATTTCAACGTTTTGTGTTGAAAATAATTAAATCCAGTATATAATAATTTTATTATTTCATACACATATCATTTTGATAAATGTGAACTAAGTACAACATAAATTGTGACTGAATCCAATTAAATATCTCTGGTTTTACATTGCTATTTAAAGGCACTAACTATAAGTTTAAAATTTCTTGTTTAACCTTAAACTATTCTCTATTCTTGTTTCCTAAAGTGAGATTTTCTGTAGTCTGCCTGTGTGTTGTGCTTTATTGTTCACAAGCATGCAATTTTTTTTTTTTTTGTCGAGATATGATTCTCATTAAGACAGGTCTGAGGAATACTCCATCAGTATTATACAATCAGTCAGTGTTATTCAGCAATTTCCACCACCATCCCCCTCATTCCCCAGGACTGTATGAGCACTGCTTGATGTGACTATGGCTGTTTCTGTAATTTCTCAGCTGCAGCCAACTTCTACATTCTCCACAGGCTAGACCAAATTTATCTTTCTGTGGAATGGATGGGAGAGCTGCAGTGAACTTCCACTCCCACACTTGTTCCTCATAGCACGACAGAGTTCAGATTTGCTTCGGGGAAGGAGAGCTAGCTGTGTAGCCTGGGAATGCAGGTACCATGGATCTGCCTAAAATGGTGGCAGATGTTCCTGCTGGGGCTGCTGACTCGTGATTCCGTGCAGTGTCACTGAATAGCAGTTCGTCTGCGTTGAATGTGCAAGCTGATTTTGTGCCACTGGCAATATGAGCAAATGGAATATGGTATTTAACTTGGTTTCGTGTTTCCAGTACAAATTTTTCCATTTCTGGAATGGCTTTGAAAGTGTCAGTTTTAACCAGTGCTCTGCACAATGTGCAAATCTATAGGATGTTAGATGAAGATCTGAAATGGGAGTCAGGAGCCCATCTATCTTTGAATTTCAGGAGCTAGATACTTGTAAGCATCTGGACTCCATGCCTGAACATCTTTCAGAATTCCAGTCATAGTCATAAGGAGCCCAAAATGGTAAACCTGATTTTTAAAAAACAATGCCCATGGGTGCTGTGTATTTTGCAGAACTAGTGTGTGTGTCAGAATAATACAAATATGTTTCAGCTTCCATTTTTGCTGTATTATATATTTTGATTTGCAATTTACAGATCAAGGTATTCTAAGATTATGAAGAAAAGCTCTGTTAATTTTTCACTCTCAGTTTCTTGCTGCTCTCCACCAATAAATTATTAATATCTATTTGGCAGTTCTAATTATTACACATCTTTAGCTTAAACGCATTTGATTAGTTCATAACTCACTGTCCTCCAAAAAATGAAACATAAATATTTGGCTAAATTAGATTTTGTCTTTCTGAGGAATATTGTCTTGTGGCTAAAACCTCTTATGAGACCTCTAAAGTAAAATGTTTTCATTTGCTGAAAGGCAGAAACCTATTTATTATATTTAGGCAACTGCATTTTGAGTGAATATGGATGGAAGATAAGGATGGACATCTGGTGTTTTATTCGCCACAGAAAGGGCAGCTCATTTTGTTTAGCTGTGTCAAAGCAAGAGTCATCTATCAGTATGGAAGTAAAGAGCTTCCTTGGTATTCTTGTGGTTGTTTATAGTTCAGGTCATGGGTCTGTGACCAAAGTTTCTTTGAGTGCTTATTTTAGAGCTGCTTATCAGTGGGCTACAATTAGAGGCAACTTTACTTGGGTGCAGACACTTCCCCCTGCAACCCCTAACCTGCAGTGGGTGTCTGATGTCAAGACCAGCCCATTGTAAGGAATTCAGACTGTTTTGTTTGAACCCGAAGACTGGAGAAAGAAGTTTTGCATGAAGAGACTTCAAAGTCATCTGTCAAAGTCACTCTACCAAAATATAAAGTGAAGAAGCAGATTATTAAATAATTCCCTTTTATATTTTTTCTGATAAATATTTATACGTGAGGCATATAACAAAGCCTGTAGTTAAGTTTGAATAAATTTTCAAATCTTAATATCTTTAGCAATATTTCATTTTTCAGTATGCAAACTGACATGCTATTCTGGTGCCTAAAGTGACTTGCTCTCTTACAAAAATGAATAAAGGCAGTGAGGAGGAAAAACTTTTATCTAGTGTATGTATTTTGTATAACAACTCCACTTTAGATGATTCTGTCTCAATGAGGATAGAACAGAATTTTAAATTAATCTAGGTCTTGGTAAAATGTATCTTCCAGTGGCTCAATAACCATTTCATATGACTAATATAAAACAAAACACTTAACAAATGTATTTAAAGCAAATAATCTGCTGTAATTCAATAAACACTTTCTACATATAGTTTGTAAATTTAATAGATACTGATTTTAGGATCTCAGTCGTGTGTCATTATTGCATAAAGCTGTGATAAAAAGTAATAAACCCTCATGTTTATTTGCAAGCAAGCAATGGAAATTATCTCCTGCTGGCAAAGGTGTGCTATAAAGGCATCTCGTGGTGCTTGATATTGTGGGCTATCTCCTGTTTTGAAAATCACAAAACGATTCAAATATTAAATTCATATATGCTGGTTTGGGATTTTTGGAAGGAATTTGCTTGTTTCCTTTTTTGAGAATAACTGAAATAATGTAATTGAAAAAAAACCCTCTTTCTTTCCTTATATTGGATTAAACTGCAAAAAGGCCATTCAGCAATTGCATTCCATTACACTGACCAATGTTCATAAGTATCAGAGATTTTGGATCCCCAGAAATTTGGTTTGTATTCCAAACCTCCAGCCTTGGGTGAGGTTGCAGCACCAGCAGCACATGAGGCTGTGCTCAGCTTGCACGGAGCTTTCTGGAGGGTGAACAGCACGAAAAGTCGAGGAGGGGAGCAGAGGCAGAGATGACAAGGTCTGGGTTGCTTAGGCTGGTAACTAGAGCATCTCTGAGCATAACGTATGCTCTTTCTTGTTTACTTTGTTTGCTCTTCTGGGTTTTCCTTTTTGTTTTAAACAAGCGAATATCAGGTCTATCTGATCACTGCTCTGTCTAGCTGTATAATGCGCTGATTTGTTTTGGCAGTGCCGGCTGAGCGCTACGCTGTCAGAAGGATGGTAACACTGGGATGTGCAGTATGCAAATTGGGAAGTCTTAAAGAAATGTTAAAATTAACATTGTGTCTGCTTAAATACTGTGGAAGGCAAATGGCTAGCAGAGAGATATGAATACAAGCTGAGTAATTAGAAAAGTGGAGTGCATCCCCCTGTAAAAAAGTGTTAATTAACGTACATGGGGAAAGGTATAATCAAGCTTGTGAAAGATTACTCCTTTCATTTCTTACATGTTGTGCACACTGTATTTTCAATTAGTTGATGTTTTAGATAAATCAATATTAGTTTGGTTAATAAAATTATTAAAATAACAATTCCATAATCTTAAAATTTTCAGTGTATTTGAGTGCATACCTAAATGTCTCCTTTACTGGCTTAGGAATTAAAATCATTCAGCATGGATGTTGAAACTGCAGAATAATTTTCTTCCTCTGCTGGAGAGGATTTGAATCTGTGCATTGACTTTGCATAGCACCTCTGGTACACTTCCAGTAACAAAATCACCTCTCAGATTTGTTCTGCTTTGGTGGAATGGGGAACTGAGAATGCCTCTCCTGTCTCATCATTGCCTTCCTTGGGAACAAGATTTTGTTCCTGCTCTAGTTTATATTTGTTTAGGGAGAGAGAACATGTCGGCAGCATACCTCACTTTGGGAGGCACCGTATGGCTGGGGGAAAGTGAACTCCCTGAGGTGTGGGAGATCCTGAGCTCAGCTGCCCACAGATAAATGAGGAAATCCAATGGATATTCACAGGTGTTGATGAAAGCTCTAGGTATTCAGTTGTTTTTTGAAAGGAGAATGCATGTGGCATGACCCTAATTACTTACCATGTTGCTCTGCCATAAATCTAATCTTTCTTCTTCCTTTGCTTCCCTAAAAATTGTCTGAAATATATTTGAATATTTTTCATCATGGTATAAGTTAATAAAATTGTAATATAAATTTGATTTGAACATGCATATATCATTTTCTGATGTTATTTTCAGAACAAACAAGATACTATATTTTTAACAGATATAAATTAGATTTATTACCATTTGAAGCAAATCATTTACTGCAGTGTGATATTCACGGATTATATAAAAATAACTTACTGATTCTTAAATGTACTGTCATTGATTTTAAAGGGTTGAAATTTCAGTAGTTATTTTTATAGTCAAGGAAACATAGGCTTTGTAGCCAAAAGTCAGCTATAAATAGTTGTAAAGGGGAATAATAATTAAACTTGATATATATATCTTGATTACCCGGTCTTGCATTAGAATCTTGCACATCTCTGTAGATACATAAGATGACTGTAAATATGCAGTCGTGAATATTTGTTTTCATTTATGATGTGGGAGTACATCATCTTGTTTCATGTCTATCTATAGTTCTTTCACACTTTTTCACATCTCTAATTTTTCTCTTCATGAAATTTGAAGACTGGCTCTTTTTTTTCCCTTCAGTTTGAAAATAGTGCCCATTCTTGCCTTCAATGCACTTTGTCAAGAAATGATACACCAAGTCCTACTTTGAAGCTGCTCTTCCAAATGTACTGTATCATGTTACAGCTACACAAAAAGCCAGTTTTTACCTCTGATTACCAAAATAAAATTGTTATATATGTATATATTGTTCAAATCTAAGTTGATGGTTCTAGCCTTGTTTTTTTTTTTTTTTTTATTTTTTAGGGGTGTTTGGGGTTTTTTTGGGATTTTTTTTGTGGTTTTTTTTTTTTGCGTTTTGGTGGAGATTTTTTTGTTTTGTCTTTTTTTTTTGGTTTTTTTGGTTTTTTTTAATTAGAGAAATGAATTTTCCTACCTCATTTGGTGGTCATGGCCAGTCTCCTCACCAAACCCTGTGCCTAAGATCTATCAATAGCTACTGAATGACGTCTTCCCTGTCGTCTCTGAAGTAGAGAAAATAGAATTTTCCCTGTCAGTAAAAACTTAAAGATTATACACTATTATCGTATATAGATGATAATTGAGATTTAATTGGTTAAAGAAAAAAATCTATTCAAGGAAAAAATTAGTTGATACTGATTGGCTTTCTAATTTTTGGAAGGGCATTAGGAAGTTACCTTCCTTTTCACTTGATGCTCTGTTGAGAAGAATTACAGAAGGCTTCTTCCAATTTAAGCCTCTGAATTTTTAGTATGGAGGCATCCTAAATGTCATATTTCTAAATGGCACTCTTAAAATTACTGTCACTACAAAATTCTTAATTAATGCAAGTGTTTCAACATGAGATACAAGATTATTTTGCAGCTGAAATATTTTTAGATCTGTCTCTTTCAAACTTTTTTTCATGCCTTTAAAGTGGTCATTTCTAATTTGAGAATGTGAATGCATATTTTACAGCGATCCACTACAGAAATTCGCTGACACTTAGATAACCAATATGTGGCAGTTTTCAGTTGGTTTAAGGGCTGATGATATCAAACTGAAACAAATCAGTTACAGCCCCTACACAAAATGTTGCCTGATTCTGTGAGCAGTGGTCTGATAGCTTGTGTGAGGGGGTGGATTGGAGGAAGCTGTAGTGCTTGTGCTGTGACATGTGTTGATGCAGAAGCAGTCTTGATGATGTGATATATATCCATTCAATCAGATATGCAAAGACAGAATCAGCACTTGCTATGAAAAAATGTATTTGTGAGCCCTGACTCTTCATCAGCGCCTTTTTCTGGTCTGGTACTTATCTGGACAGGGGCAGTACCCACATTTTTTTAATGAGGAGGGTACTGAAGAATCATAGGATAGCCGGGCTTGGAAGGGACCTTGAAGCTCATGTTGTTCCAACCACCCTGGCATGGGTGGGGATGCAACCCGCTAGATCAAGTTGCTCAGAAGGGAGGAGTTATGTAAAAATGAGGGAGAGCAAAAGCATTATCAGAGCTCCACTGACAGTGATCCGCTGTTCTTGCCCAAGGTGAAGTGGAAGTCACTTTAATTCTTTCTACTGTAGTTTAATAAGTTTCTGTGGAGGAAAAGCAACTGCAAATATCAGTGGTATTCAAGCAGTTGTGTTAGGGAATTATTGGCTAAAAACTAAGAGTTTATTTTTTAAATAATATTGCTATATTATATAAATTTCTCTTTGTACTCTCTGTCCTTTCCTCTTGTAAGCAGTAAGTGCAGTTACTTCTCCTTACTCTACCTTTATTTCTCAGAAGTCTGAGACTGAATTTGTTAATGCACGTAAAACACTATGAAAACTTCAGATGGAAGCTGCTGAATGCATAGGAAGAGCCAATTTGTCTTTTGATGAAATCTCCACTGGTTAAATATTGATTGAAAATATACTGAAAAGGTACATACATACATATATAAATAAATAAATATATGTAAGTTAACTAGTTTTGTAGTATCCTTCCATGGTCAGTACTGTGATTTTGTTTTCTAGTATTCAAAGCACTCAAGCTTTAAACATAGTCAGACTATGTAACGAAAGACTTTTCAAAGTAGTAAATTGCTGTTCATTGGCTTCACTGGGCTCTGATCAGGTCCCCTGAGACCTGCATTTATCTAATCTTCTGCCTTGTGCAAAGAATCACAACTGAGCAACAAATTGCAAATTGCCACTGCTAAGTGGGTTTAAAGAGATAAAAATAATTAAATCTTCTTGAAATTGTGGAAGTTTGTAATTTTAGGTACATTCTGTAGTTATACAGAAAAGAAGATTCAGCATCACTGAACTTTAGTAATATCTTTTTGAGGTAGGAAATGAAAAAAATTAAGTTAATTTAAAAACAAATAGTAAATTTCATTTAATAAAATCAAATTAATTTTTAAAAAATAATTAATTTTAAAATTAAAAAAAAATCAAATGGCAAGGGACATACATTGGATCTCTTGAGTATATATGGCTAACCTTGAAGTAACAGACTCCAGGATTATTCTGAAATCAAATTAAGATTTCTGGTGGTCTGAAAACTTCATTATTAGGTTATTCTTTTAATTGCTTTTAGTCTCCATCAAAATGAAACCATTAAGCTGGAAGATTCCCAAGTCCAGCACTGCTTGTATTTCAGCCAGAGAAATGCAGTTTTCAGAACATCAGCCTCTGCCTTGTCCCAGACTGACTGGTTTCAGACAGGTAGAGAAAGCCTTTCAGCTGCTCTAGCAGGTTACCTTGCTAAGTTAATGAATGTTCATAAAGCTAGTGATATGAATTGAAAAGGAATAGCAAATGCTGGTGAAACTTTCACCTGAGAAAGTGTCACTTAATCATATTTCTGCCCTTCAGTATCCCCACTGGTTGTGTAGGACACACTGTTAGAATTCTGTGTGTGCTTTGCAATCAAGAGAGGTGAGCCACGAACGAGATTTTATTTCAGCCTTGCAACATTTCCTTGTTTGTGTTTCCTTAATGTAAGTTTAAAGTTGTCAAGGTGGAAATAGAGTAACCTAAAAAATCTAAATTGACAATTTCAGGAGAACAGTTTATTCCTTAAAAGCAAAACAAAGTACCAACCCCAGAGTTTTGTCTTCCTAAAGCTTTGCAAAATGAGTTACATGCAGATGGGGGAAGTTTTATCCACGCAGAAGGATGACAAAACTGTAGAAGTGACCTGTTTGCTCTTGAAAAACAGGCCATCAAAACATAGTGGCACTTCACTAGTAATTTTAATGCCTTTGTATTAATGTGGTCACAGAGACAGATTACAGTAAATTCTATGTTTTGAAATCTTAAAATAAAAAGAAAAATTGCTGCTGACCCAAAATCACTGAAGCAATCAAGTATGGATTGGCAACATTTAACAGTTTTCTCTATGGAGGATGTTGAATGCAGTATTTCTTGCTAAAATAGAATGAAGTTAGTATTGAATTTGTATGCCTTTTTCCCAGAAGCAGCCTGTTTTCCTCTAGGTGTGTGTATTTGTAAGAGAAACAGATGGGCAGAATGAAAATGGATAGCTGGGTGGAAGGGGATAGCCTCATTTTAAGGTTATAAAAAACAATAGTGATAATTTTTCTGAAAGTCTTCAGGCACAGACACCTGTACAATCACTGAAAGAATTGGGTCCTCTGAAGAAAACACTCCCTCCTTCGTTCTCCTGTCCTTCAACACATCCCAGTAATTATCTGTGTTTTGCAGATGTTTTCAGGCATCCAGCTTTATTCCCTCTAAGTAGAATAACAGAGTTGCACAACCAGAGAAAGATAACATGTCCAATGAGAATGAAATACTGATATGAATAATACCAAGTTTAGTGTTCACTACCATACAGTACAACAAAATTTAAAATTACTGTTATTTCTGCTAAGATTGTTCTATGTAGGACATTGATTTCTCTGTTAGGTAAACCAGTGATCTATGAAAGCAAAGGAAATAAAGGTGTGTTTGAAGGTGAGATTAAGAAAAAATAATACAAAGCAAAGAGGAAAGTCATTGTTCATTTCACTGAGCATCTACTAGTCAATCATAATGCTTAGCTAAAGAAGAAGCAAGTGTTCTAGGAAAGAAAGCTTGTGAAATTTTTACAGTGTCTGATTCTCTAAATTTGTATAGTGAAATTGTGTTGCCTCTGAGATCAAAAAACCTAATCTCTGATGCATCAGGTTTTGCTTCAGAGGTATTTTACAAGCAATCTGAGTTAGTATCTTTTTCAATGGCCTTCCAGTTTGTAATGTAGATGAGTATTTATTTTCATTGTTCAGACTGAATTTCCTGAAGTTTTACTGCTATGACTTATTCCTTTCTAATAAAAGATCAGAATTTGTACAGTCTTTCTTGAAACTGAGAAATTTTAAACTTAAGCAAAGCCCTGCCTGCCCTGCAGCCTCCAATCACACCCCTCAATTCCTGTGAGATGCTGCTCACTCCGCTGTGCAGTTTGTGAGACCACTGACAGCTTCTGCTGGTACAGTCTGGGTGTGCAGTAAGGATAATCATATCTCCAACTATGCTGATTCAGGGAAATTGAGACTCTGCTGTTGATGGGCAGAAAAAGGAAATAATAAGGCAAGCAAATCTGAATTTGTATGTACAGCAAATTATGCAGCGAATTAATTCAGAGATGAAATTTCCTTCCTTAAGACTATTTTCTCTGGGTTAGGGATATAAGGTGGAAAATAAAATGCCTGTTAGAATTCATAGCATCTTACATTATTAAGCCTAATACAAACAGTGATTAATTAATACTAAGTACCTTTTTCTCACCGCATGGGTAGGCACTCATTTTGAGCAGGCTATTCATCCTGTCCAGGACAGCCTTTGGCAGTGAAGAAAACACCAAGACTTCAGCACCATATTCCAGAGTAGAAAAAACACTGCTATTATTGTAATTTTTGAAAATACGTAAATAAACTATGAGTGAAAAAAATCATCAAAAGAGGCCTATCAATTCATGTTCAGAATTCCAAAGTAGTAATTAGTTGTTGTTTTTTTGGGTTTTCCCCCAATATTTCTCTATAGAATATTTTTTAAAATTTTGTAAAAATGTGCCTCAGGATTGGGGTTTATATTGTAATACTTGAAGACTTTATTTTTTTGCCTAGAGGTATTGTACCTCTGAGACATTTAGGAGCATTTAAGAAGTTTCAGGAATAGTTCAATGCAGTGCAGTGATCACCTTTGCGCCCTCTGTTAATGACATTTGGTACTAGATTCACTGAGTTAACTTCAGCTGAGCAGTAAGCTCTGTGCTGTGGGGTTGAGATCAATCCTTGCTTCTCATTTTGAGCTTTGGAAGGTCTCATTACCCCCTAACTCCTGCCCTTTTTCCTGATTCTTGAAAATTTTCAATCATGAGCCTACCTCTTCCTTGCTCTTCACCAACATTTTATAATACCTTACATAAATGTGGAACTCTTGAGATTGTAAATCGTAGATTCATAACCATCCTCTCTGGCATAGGGGAAGTAGGAAAAAACATTCGAATAGTAGTTTGAAACAAAGGACTATCTCAGTGTGTCAATGGCAGCTTGTTGCACTGTCTCGTGAGTCCTTACAGCTTCCTCTTTGTTAGATGAATAGTAGGATATTTTAAACCACAGGTGAGGAACTCATTGTGTTACTTTCTCTGCACAGGTCAAGGAAGGGCAATATAGGCACTTGCATCTAATTTTTCTCACCTGGAATAAAACATGGCCAACAGAATAGCATTTGGAAACATTTTCCTACAAGGAAATGTCCAAGTCATTTCTAAATGAAAAATAATAAGGTTTTTCTTACTAACTAATCAGCTTATATTGTATTGTGGGCTAAAATACAAAAGTCCTTATCAGTCAATGTTATTTTAGCCCTGATGCTACCACTTTTGCTGACATTCAGCATCAGGAACACCAGTGTGTTTTGCATAATCGCAGTATGCGATGATCCTTTAAACCGCGGATTACCGTAGGTTAAAAACACCTGGTCCTGTATTATCTCCTGTGTTGGCTGGGTGGCTGGTTGTTGTGTGGCTTTGGTTAGCCTTTGTTGCATAACTGTGCTACAGGAATGTAAAGGTCAACCTGAAGTTAGCAATGCTTTGCTTAGGAGTGAGCCACAGATGCAAGGACACCTCTCGTAATTATTTCCTGTTTGTTTTCCACTACTTTAAAGGATTCCTCCAAGATGTTTATTCTCCCAGAACACTTTTGTGAAGTACTTTGGTTGATAGCATTTTAAAAATGTTTGTGGTAATTTTACTTGTAGATCACAGTGGCAGTGATGTGTTGAATTCTGTGCTTCCTTGTGGTAATTCCAGATTACTGAAAAGGAATTCCGGATTGCTGAAAAGGAATCTAGCACAGTGGAAAGTATTACAGGAATTAAAAAAGACAGGAGAAATTGGGGAATTTTTACGCAATATGGTGAATACTGTCATACCGTGAACAAAAATACATACAGCCTGAATAAAATTGAACATTTTTAGCAGTTAGTGATCACATTTATTGCAAGACTGAAAGTGTGTAAGATACAAATCATATTGTGATACACAGGGAATAATTTTTATAGTCTATTTCATAGAGTTTCTGAGAACCAGTTAGAGGTACATTGCCCACTTCTCTCTTCTCTCAAGTGATAGTTAAATCTAATCTCGCTAGGTGCCTCTTGGAATAAATAATTTTGGAACTGGGAATTCTCATGCTGTTCTCAATCCTATGCTGCTTTTCCTTTAGTGTGTTTTACAGTTGCAGATAATAATTGATATTCTCTGATGAGCACTCTGTAAACTTAGGAGTATTCACTTCCAAGGTAGATGTGAAAAAAGGGAATTTATAAAAGCCAGATCTTTGTGATTTTTCAGCCTGGAGAAAGAAGGGTTTCAGTGTGACGTAAGTGTACCAGAAGGGAGTCTACAAGAAAGATGGATAGAGACTATTTTCAAGGACATGCAGTGACAAAACAAGGTGGAATGGCTTCAGAGAGGGGTTTAGAGAGAGAAGTTTAGATTAGATATTAAAAAAATTATTTTTATTGTGAATTTGGTGAGGCTCTTGCACAGTTTTCCCAGAGAAGCTGTGTAGATGCCCCATCCCTGGAAGTGGGGATCCACAGGCTGGGTGGAGCTCTGAGGAGCCTGGTCTAGTGGAAGATGTCCCTGCCTATGTCACAGGAGTTGTAAGTGGATGATCTTTAATGTCCCTTTCACCCCAAGCCAATCTATGATTTTATGATAATTTGGTAATCCAAGAAGCAATCTCTGAAATCGAATGCAATCCATATTCTCTGTGCGAGTCTAGCAAAAATTAGGCTCGTGATTCTGAAATATTTTGTGGCCCGTTAACTGTTATTTTTGCTGATTGCCTTGAACCTTTACCAAGATGAGGGAGGCTGGTATTGGTGCGATGGAAGTGGCCTGAAAGTCAGTGTTGAGGTGTTGTGCTGCTGGTGTGTCCATGCCGTGTGCCCTGCACCAGGCCCCATTGTGACAGAGGGACAGAGCAGAGGGATAGCTGTGGAGCCACTGCTGCCTTTAGTCTTCTAGAAACTATAGTAAGTCCATGGGTAACTGCTGTTGGTTGGTTTCTCTACCTCTCCAAATCAGTTTTAGTTGACCGGATCATGTGCTTGAACAGAGTAAAAGATTACTGAATGCATTGGGTTCAGGCTTTTTTGAGTATCCATTTCAGTTCTTTTACTACTTAAGAACAGCTTTCTTTGACTATTTAACATTTAGGATTTATAATAATTTGCTTAAAATCTGGTATATATGTCTGTGCCCTGGAAATCTTCCATAAGGGTAGATATTCTATGTAACGGGTGCATTTACTCAGCATTTTCATCACAGATATTAGAGTTATGAGTCCATCCTTCTACCACATTGTATCAAGCATGGTTAGTATTCTAACAATGTTAGAGGGGAGCCTTTAGATCCTTCTAGAGCAAAAGTGGTGAAATGCCGTACCCCTTTCTGTTACTTTGCAAATTGCAGCTATTTTTTCTAATGTTTCTTAGCTAGCTCTGAAAGAATATAGGCTGTGAGGTTGTAAAAATGTATGAAAGTTCAACTAAGTGGCTGAAGGTTTTTATGTTATCTAATTATTGTTTCTATTTTTTGCTTCAATGCTTTTTTCCTTTTCCTGTAATTTTATTCCAGCACAGTAATGGTATCAGTACATTTGAAAAGAGATACTGACATTTAATATATCTATTAAGTATTTGGCTTTCCATTTGGACAGAAATTTTAGCAAAACTGTTGCATTGATGAAGCACTTCTGGTTGGCACAAGACATTGTTTTTATCTATATAAAAGCTCAAAACGGTTTTGACAGGAGTCTGAATAAATCTGCTCAGTGCCACACGTGCCCACCTTTCAGTGTGTGATATACCATGGACTGATAGGCCATTGAGAAGGAAGGCACATAATGAAGTGTGTTAGTTACAGTGAACTATGAATATGCTGAATGAGTTAAAGCAACAAGAATTTAGGAATATTTAGGAATAACAAAATCTAGTGGTGAAGTTGGTGGCATGATGGAGACCGTTTTGTAATATTTTACCACATTACATCAACCATTCTCTTTCTTCCTTTTTTCCTAGGTTTTACTGGGACTTAATCATGCTCATAATGATGGTTGGAAACCTTGTCATTATACCAGTCGGAATCACATTCTTCACAGAGCAAACAACAACACCATGGATTATTTTCAATGTGGCATCAGACACTGTTTTTCTATTGGACTTGATAATGAATTTTAGAACTGGAACTGTAAATGAAGACAGCTCTGAAATAATACTGGACCCTAAAATCATTAAGATGAATTACTTAAAAAGCTGGTTTGTGGTTGACTTCATCTCTTCAATACCAGTGGATTATATCTTTCTCATTGTAGAAAAAGGAATGGATTCAGAGGTTTACAAGACAGCAAGAGCACTTCGTATTGTGAGATTTACAAAAATCCTCAGCCTGTTACGTTTATTGCGCCTTTCGAGACTGATAAGATACATACACCAGTGGGAAGAGGTAAGATTTACATGGTCATAACATCATTCACTAAGATCTTACTGCTACCCAACACTAGTCAATCTCTGTGAAGAGCTGCACCAGAACAAGAATGTAACACAGCTTTTCCTCCCTGCCTGGTGTAATTACAAGCACATGCTAGTGGCAAGGCCTTTTTGGACACAACCAGCAGAGTAACCATCTTCTCTCTGCTAATGGCAGAGACCAAAATGTGTTTGGCATTGGTACAATTTGCATGGATGGACTCCTAATGATGTTACAAAATGTCCAAAATATCAGAATAAGGCACTAGAAAGGAATACTAGGAATTTTGACAAGCACCTAAACCTGCACTAGAGTTTGATGACTAGCACGTAAATTTATTAATACTCTTGTAGTGACAGAGAACTTAAACTTGCTTATATTTTTCTATTTTATAAGAAATTGAAACCATCTACCATTGAGTAGATTTCCTCAGAATGCTCATTGTTTGAAGGCTGTATGTAGGCTGAATATCATAAATACCATAAATAATCTTCTTCTTTACAAGAAATGGGCAGTTCAAATTTTGAGTCACTGCCTTCTAAACTGTCAACTCCATTGATTCCAGGCATGGTGTTATGCTGCCTTTCAATTTGGCATAGTGATTTTTCCAGGAAATTATGGCATTCCCCACTTTGACATATTTTGGTTAGGAAATGTCAATGCATTAGCATGTACCACCATTTTGTTTCTTGCCTGTCCTCATTTCTGTAGTTCTGAATATCATCATGTGTTTTAAACAGAAGTGCTAAAGCCATAGGAAAAATAATTGCTTTTTTCTAAACCTTTCCAGCAGTAAGGATAGGGAGGAATTGTTTTGTAGAGCATGATCATGGAAGTAGTATTAAAATTGATCTCCATAAATTTATTTACCTCTGTGATAAATATTTATTTAATTAAATGAATATTGAAGGATGATTTGGTACTATTTTTGCTGCTTTTTCTGCTGGTTATCTCTAGTATAATATGCCCTTTCTGGTTTAAGAGGGACCTAAAAGCAGAGCCATCTCAAATAAAGTCAGATTACAATTTAAAATGGCATGATGCCAGATGATCTAAATATCAAAAGTCTAAAAAATTTATAGTAGTCTCTCAAAAAGTCCCTGAAATAGGTCATTATTTTTTATTACTCTGTTTGGTAAAGCGTCTTCTTTTTGCCTCTCTGTAAAGCACTGAAAAGATGTTTTTGTACAGAAATAGAGCATTGTAGTTTTTGTACTCAATTCAACTAAGGCAAATGATTAAGCATATTTTGCAGTTCTACCATAAAGCTGTGCTTTTGTCTCCTCTGTGCTTCACAGAGAGACAACCTTCTGAAATGAATTCAATGACATTATTTTCTGGCAGCTTGAGTTAGTCACTTGCCACTGTAAAGGGCTACTAGGCAGAGAAATAAATTGCTTTTCCCCCCCCTTTCTGTCAGATGTCAATCAGAAATCAGGTAATCTAAGTAAAAATAGTTGAATTGGCCACTAAGTGGGACTAAAAGTGACCAGAGTATGTGGTCCAAATCAGCAGTAGCTGCTGTTTGGTCCGTTTAGTTAATGGCTGCTTGATCGCAACTTCAGCTTTAATTCCACTTGTAAAATTTGTGAAATAGGTTCACAGGAAGGTAAAAGGGAATCTAAAGGCAGAGGTTTTTTTTTTTTTTTTTCTTTTTTCTTTTTTGGGACTTATTTTGAGCCTGTAATAAAGCAGCAAAAAGTTTGTTGGCTGATTTTGAAAAAAATAATCACATGTTAGAATAGAGAGAAATATATCAGTCTGAATCAGGCTTTGATAAACCCCAAAATGAAATGTGTGAAAGAAAAAAGGGAGGGTTTTTTGTTTGTTTATTTGTTTTTGTTTTTGTTTAGCATTTTACAGGGAGCAGAAATGCAGAAAGTAATGGATTTTCATATATGCCTTCCTGGAAAATGTGTGTTACAATATCTTAATGTTTTAAAAGAGACAGACAAAACAACTGGTAGGGATGACATTTGCTGAATTACAGGGAAACAATAACTGGATCATCCCATGGTGTAGTCAGCGAGACTGCTGCTGGTTTTAATGTTCTCTGTATGTGTGTGTTTCCACATGGACAACAAGGAGCAACTGTTAACTAATTTTTATGGCACAGAACTGGAGCCTGTTTGTGTGTGCTTAAAAGGCTTTAATAGTTTTTGTGTATGAGCTGACACGTTGGTTTTAAATGTTGTGCAGATAAATCTGAAATGTATGTATTTGGTTCCAGAAAAATAAGCATTATGTCAAAAAAATTGAGAGGACAGCCAGCAAACTCAGTCTTCATAATGTGCCAAGAGAATACTTGGATAACTGTTATTCATGGAAAACTGATGTATGAACAACCCAAGTTGTATGATAAGGCAGTTATCCCTGTATTTCTACATACTCAAATAAAAAAGTCAAGCTGACATTGTTTGAGCTTTTCTTCACATATGTGAAGAGCTTTTCTTCATATCACACATGTGGAATTCAGGTGGTTGGTATCCCGAACCTTAAGATAAGCAAAAATTTAAGAGATTCTTACATGACACTGGTGAAACATGGTTCCTCTTCTTTATTTATCTCCACATCATTTAAGTCAATTAAATTAAGATCAAGCTGCCAGAAGCCACCTAAAGTAATATTGATGTAAATAATGTATGCATTGCAGAAGCTTTGTCCTCATTAAGTGTTACGGAACAGCTATAGCCTGTGGTGGAATATATATGAAAACTGGTTGATATATTCATATCAGTCTGATGTTAATTACTTACCCAAATGAATAGCTCAGTGGAAATGGGAAGAAACACTTCAAGAAAGGGACAGGAGATGTGTGGGCAGGAAATAAATATACTGAATGTGCAAATTCACACTTCCCTGAAACTGCTTTTTAGCTACAAATTCTAATATTACAGTCCTTTAGACTATTGAAAATAGATCATATATTTATTTAAAATAAATTATATGCAAGAAAAAAATCTGTATTTAAATTGGTGATTACAGAAATTATAATTTTGCAGTAATTTCTGACAGGGGGCTTGTTTTGGATTTTTTTAAAATTTACATTCCTAAAAGTACTGAGCAGGAGGTCCTGGACCTAATTCTTATTTCCTTTAAGTTTTATGAAACTACCTAAACTTCTGACTTTTTAATGTTTTTTTACATGGGCTCACATGCAACTAGTAGATTATTCTTAGTTAAATATGCTCATAGATCAGTGAACAATTAAAATAAAAGATAGGAACAATTAAAATAGATACATTGTTCCATGCTAAATGGTATGCCACTTTGCTTTACTTTTGCCTATGATACTAGTTTACTAGTTCTTTAAAATTACAATATTTTCCAAAAGCTGCATAAAACCCAGACTTCAATAGCTTTGCTTACAGCTATTCTAAACACAGACTAAGACCTAGTAAATCTACAAGTAGAAATCATTCTTCCAAAAATGTGCCCTAAGTATTTTTTGTTCTGGGATGTCTGATTATGTAGAACTAGGACCCTTTTTAAAGAGAATCAATGCTTATTGCAAGTTATATAATAAAGGGTATATTCTGCAAAAAAATCACATGGCAAAATCTGCAAAAATTGTGAATTGCAGCCATGTCTTATTTTGGTTCAACTTCTTCTGAAATCTGGTTTTCAGTTTGCCCAGACCTTTTTGTGTTTCATGAACCTACCTAAGTATCAGTGTCAACTCTAGTTGTTGATAAGGCCCTGGTGTTTAACAAAACACACTCCTGAGCATATCACACCAACATGCCATATTCCAAATTTGCTGGTTTGTTTCTGATATTCACAGTAATGCAGGTTCAGAAGAGTTCATAAGTAAAAGCTTGCTGGATTGCTAAGATTTACTAAAGTGCTCAAAAATTAAGAGTATGAGAGCTTTGCCGAACCAGGTCCTGCATTAAAGATTTCATCTGTTGCTCCCATGCTATCCGTCCTGATGATCACCACTAGGTGTCCTCTCCTTGTTGTTCTGTTTGTTGCCAGTGGTACAAAAACACACATTATGTGTCTCTGTGATGAACCATTGTTATTTCCTAAATAAAATGATTGTAAAGAAAGACTTACCCAGACAACAGAACAAAACTTCTACTTCAGTAGCCTGCTGTTTCTATGGTAGATACTTTTTCCCCCTACAAGAAAACCAGGCAACCTTTTCTTTCATCTCAAACCAGATAATTCAAGGGTTTTTTTCGCTCCTCTTGATCACTGACTTTTTTATGTGGGAAGAGAGAGATGATGAATTAGGTGGGCACTTGGTAGTGTTAGTTGAAAACACTTATCTTTACTGACTGAATTATTAATTTATTTTTATTTTATTTTAACAGGACTCTGTCTACAAGGCATGGGGCTTTCCTAACAATGATGATGTTTTACAGTTTGACTTTTTTAAATTAACAGCCTTGTGGAAATGGAAGGTGGCATACTTTACTTGCTTTTTATTCTAACGCCTGTTGTCCAAGGGGTAATTTTAAAGAACATTTTCTAGGCCCCATATAGTTATGTCAATTAGTTACTGCAAATCAGCACATCAGTACAGGTTGAGTGGCAATTTTGAAGTAGATTAGATGAAAGTGGGACACTTTTTTATTGCCTTTTAGAGGTACATGAACCAAATACATGGTTCAGGGTTGTCTGTCTCTTAAGGACTGAAGGGAGGATGTTTGTTAAGTAACTTGAGGGAAAAGAGGCATAAAGTCTCTGAATAATGCAATGAAGCCTCTGTATTGATGTCTTCTGCCTTCTGCCTACCATCAAGAAGATAAAAATAGGATGTAGAAGAAAATTCCCAGCTCTAGAGGAAGGGAAACAGAAACACAAGCTTTGCCCTTTTTTTTGGTATAAATTAGTGAATTTGTGTTCTCCCACATGAAGCCTGTGACTGGGACCACATCCAGGTTTGCTTGAGGGTTCCTCTTTGCTCTGCAGCATTCCCTATGAGATCATGATGACCAGCTGTGGTCAGTAAGTCCATGGCATGTGCTGACCAGCACCATCCCTATTCAATCTACAGGGTAAAAACCCCAAACATGCTGTTTGGTTGCATTTTGAGTTGAAAAATCTGGAAGTGCTCCTTGCTCAGGGTTGCTGCAGCAGATGAGCTCTCCAGCTTTATCAGAGCAGAGGGCTGCTCAGCCCTGTTCCACTGAGGGAATGTGTTGTGCTAGCTGTCAGTTCATTCCTGGGTGAGACTTGCAGTGCTGGTATTCCTCCCTAATTCCATTGGGATGTTGGCTCATGGATATTCTGTCTCTATGACAGCAAGGTCTTTTATCTTCACAGAGATGGAACCTGGACTACTAGCCCTTTTTTTCCCCACTTAAAATTAGAGGGTGTAAAGGCATTTTCTTTGAGACTGTTCAGGCTGTGTCTTGATAATGTAGTTCTGGTTTGCTAAACAGAATTTGCATATGTGGATAGAACTGAAGGTAAGTTACATAAATAAGGAGGTAAGATACCTAAATTGTAACATAAAGTGTTATACAATATAAGTAAATGTGTGAATAAATTTTTTTTTCATCACTCTCATGAATATATGTAAGCCACAGTGCTTTTAATTTTTTTCTTGTTTGACATGTAACTTACAAGGCTATTGTCTGTGTTTTGCTGAACAGAGCACCTAATATAATCTTTACAAAATAGGTAGAGTTCCAAATGGGAAATTATGATGGATCTCATTTCATGTAAACCTTTTTGTTTACATGAAATTATGCATATTTTAACATTAGGTGGATAAATTGTGTTCAGTTATGTAATATTTTGTAAGGAAAAATTTCAAGTTAAATTATTTGTTTGAGAACAATTAATTGTTTGAGAAATGTATGTACCACTGCAGATAAAGCATACATCCATAAACATCTCTCACAAAAACCCAAGGGTTTTTTTGGTTTTTTTTTTCACTCTTTTGAATTCTGTGCAACTGTAGGGAAATACAAATAATGGATAGAGACAATTAAAAGGCATTATTATCCATGGTGTCCTAATAATAGAATACTAACTGTTGAAAAAGAGCAGCACATTTGTAGAGAAGGCAATTACTGAAATGCAGGCAAGACACGGAGTATTCTGGTTTTTAATTTCCTACTTTATGGTCTAGGCGTAATCACTTTCATAGAAAGAATAATCCATTCCCCTAGAGAGTAAATAGGAAGTGTAATGAGTGTAAAGTTTCTTGCTTCATCGTTTTACCCCCTTTTTAAGACTGTACAAACTGAGCTGCCTTTCTTCTGTGCCTACACCAGGAGAGTAATTGTGTGGTGGTGATGCTTTCCCTGGGAGATAAGCCTGAGATAAATTTCCCTGAACTGTATGATAATGTTTTCTTTATGCAAGTGTTTGCCTTGCTTCTATGGTAATGTTCTTGGGGGACTTGGCTGTAGACCCAAGAAGGTGGGCTCACCCTTGCAGTAACGTTTATAGATAATGCCAGTCAATCAGTTTTGAAAATTATCAGAGCAGTGTCAGCATGTCTTTGACACTTAAGCCTAACACAGGTTTTTAGCAGATTTTTTTTTAAAGTCTAACTCATTGTTCACTATTTTTAAGCCATTCTATCAATAATGCCTTTTTTTTTTTTTTTTTTTTTTTCATTTGCTAGAGCTTGCACACTCTATCTGTGGCTGCAGATTTATTTAAAAAAAACCTTGTTCTTCCATCTTAAGCTTTTAGCTGAAGCAGAAAAACCCACTTGGCTTTGCAGGGTAACGGCCTGCTGGATACATCCCATTTCAGGCCGGGGGGGCGGTCAGGATCAGGAATGTTCAGTTCTCTTGCAAGACGGAGCTGCTGGCTGCTCCCCGCGGCGAGCTGCTGCCTCCCTGCAGCCGAGGAGCTGTCGCAGGAGGTGCTGACAGCCAAAGAGCTTTTTGGGCGGCGCACGGTCGGGATCACGGGTCACCATTCGGACACCGCGATACTGCTGGCTCCTTCCCACACTGAGTGCATGGGTTACGAGCTCCCGCATTGATTCCTGCGGTGGTGAGACAGAAAGGGAACATGTGAATGGGATTTTTCAGTTCTTTTCAAAATTTGTTTTTAAAAAGTCAAAAATTGTACAAATTTCACAAGAATGACAATTGCAGTTTTGTTCCTTGCAGGCTAAACATGATTCATTCAGGTATCTCTGCGTTTTCAATTTGTATTAATACTAACCACTACAGAATTGCTGTTTAATTTAAATTATTTAGCAACAGTAATTGAACTAAAAGATATCCCCACCTTGTCACTAATGCCATGTAGAATCCTTTCCTTCTTTGTTTTTTTTATAATACCCATA
This sequence comes from Ammospiza caudacuta, assembly GCF_027887145.1. Classification (NCBI taxonomy): domain Eukaryota; kingdom Metazoa; phylum Chordata; class Aves; order Passeriformes; family Passerellidae; genus Ammospiza; species Ammospiza caudacuta. The sequence continues at coordinate 54,224,197 of NC_080632.1, forward strand.
GAACTTTGTGAGTAAAGAGGTCAGTCATTCTCTTTATGCAGCTGCTAAAGAAGAAATAGTTAGGGATATTTTATGGTCATTTTATGCTTCCTTAAAAATAATTAATTTTAAAATAAATTTTTGAAACACACATTTGAGGGCAGGTTGCTAATCCACGTGGTAGAATATGGCCAGCTGACAGCTGAAATGGGAGACATATAACCCACGGTAATAATTCTTAATACAGTATATATTGATGGGTCTATTAAAGAAAGCCAGAAGATGTCCTTACAGTGCATCATTACTATTTGAAATCTGAAAAATAAATTATACAGTAAAAAATTAATTAGAAATGTGTATGTGTAGAAAGTGCATATGAAAAATTTTAACATTTTCCTAACATTTGCCTACAAAGAGGCATTTTAATTTTTAAATTAAGTAATCATTTATTAAAGGGTGAAAAGATAATTCATTAGATTTCAATTTAATATAATTCTATGTATATATTCTATTTAATATATTCTACTTTGAGAAGAAAATTGTCAGTTGAAATGACCAGCTTTTTTTAAAAAAATAACAAGCCCACTGCTGTATTCTCTTGGTTGTCTTATGTGCAGAACATTGTGTAGGTGAAATTTTGGGGGATTTTGTAGGAGAGGTGTGGTTATCTCAGAAAGGTCTGAGAGGCAGAAAATGGAGATATCTGTAGAACTTTTGTTGGGCTGTGCTGGTCAGACCATCCATACACTGTTACTTTTATGTATTTATTCTCCCAGTGAGTCATGTCCCTGAGCTCATATGGGCATTCTGTTGAACAAATTAGGGCGGAAATGATACTGCATGTCAATAGGTCGATGATCATGTTCTGAATTTGATCAAATTTAACACCCTTCTAATACAGTAAAATACCTGTGACATTACTCTTTTAAGTAGGTTTCTGTTGTGATGGCTCCCATTGAGGACAGTGGAATGTACTTTAAGAGTTAATTGGGAAGAAGGGTCTGTTTTCAAAGGGTAAAATGGCCTAAATTATCCATTTAAGAGTAAGATGCAAATGCATAAACCTATTTAGAGAGGGTTACAGAACTGAGATGGCAGTGTAGAGCCATTTGGCTCTACCATTTGTACGTTATATTAAATGACTTATTTCTAACATGAATCTCATGGAGTTTATTCCAAATAACAAGTATTATCCCACATGTGTATGATTGAAATGTAGTTATGACCTGGAAAAAACAGGGAGATCACCTAATTCAGAGATTTTTACAGCTCCTTGCTTCCAAGTAGAAATGAATGCTGTGGTTGAACTGTTAATCTCTCCTCACTACACTGCATTGGAAAGATGCTCTATTTCTCACCATTTTCTCCGTTCTTAACCCAGGCAGGTGTTTTGCTGTGATCTTTCCATGTATTTAAGCTCATAGCATTTTGTTTGTTACTTTTTTTATCTTCTTAAAGCACATCTTTTTTCCCCATCTTCTCTTTCAGAACCAGTGGGTTTAACTATACATCTGCTTAACTTAGTACAGTGCCTTTTAGTTGCACTTCCTTTCTTTCCGGTGAATGTTCCAACTTGTTATTGACCTGGCAGAAGCTGCTGCCATGTGGGTATTTGGTGCCATTTCTGTCTGGGGGCTTGTGACAAAATGGTATGCAATACCTGCAATCCTGCTTTGAATCCAAGTGGATCATCCCAGATGAGCAGCTGTGGGAGTGGAGCCCTGTATATGCATGAGGGGAACGCATCTCTAAAAAACAATGGAAGTGTCTGAAGGCTAATTATGATATAACTGCTGTAATCTTTGCCAGAACCATGGACTTCATTCAATTGAGCTGCCTGTAGAACAGAGAAAGATGTGACTATCAACCCTCCCCCACCCAAAAAAACCCAAACCAAACAAAAAAAAACACACCAAACAAAAACAAAATAGAGAAAACCACAGGAAACAACACAATTCTGGAACAAGAGAGAACAATGATAGTTCAGAGAAGTGTGTATGTACATATTTCTGTGAATATATCTTCCAGGGTGACACCTTCTCTGCACCTTTCAAAAGGAACACTTCACTCTGTACCTCTGAGACTAAAATGAATCTGTCTACAATTTTTATCTGTCTGGATCAATTCTTTTTGCATCATGTACTCAGTTTACCTGAAGTGACTGCCCCTATTCAAAGATTAATGACAAACAGGCAATCCTTTATCTCAACTAAAAACTGTAATTTTTACTGTTGAGTTGATACATCTATTTATACTGTAAAGATAGTGGCATGCAAAATTTATGGCCAAACTTGAACCTGGAAAGCAAATATTGCTGTGCATAATTTAAAATTAATGTCTTTTCAAGAGTACCTTCCTGTGGGATTTCCAAAGGACATTATTGAAAACCATATAGTAGTTCTCATCAGAATGATCGATTTTTCCCTTAGCCAAAGACATGAATTATGTCTTCATCTGCCTCAAAAATAGCTAGGCATTCCACATGAGAATTGTTTCCCAGATGGGGAAATAGAATGTCAGATATGTTTTAAAAAGGAAATGGAAAAAAAATGCACCTGAAATGCAGTTTCAACAGGCAAGAGGTTAACTTCTAGAACTCTGCCTTGTTTTGATTACCTGCCTTCAAAACTCTGCCTTATTTTGATTAGAACTTCTAGCAGAAGTTTTAAAATACTGAATCCAAACAAGTAACTTGAATTTTTCTTGCAAGGACTTTCAAATTAATTAAGCAAAACACTGTTTTATCTCCAGCATCAGTAATTTAAACACTTTTTTTCCTATCACTTTCTCATTTTGCCCAGGGCAAAATCAACCTCTACCACAAAGGTGTTTTTTTTCCTTTTTCCTATGTGTCAATTTTGATAACTTAATACACAGATTAGCCCACTTTGGTTATATATTTATTTTTCTGATAACTCTTGCATATCACAAATACATATATTTCTTGGTCTTTTAAAATAATTTGTAAAAATCAGTCTTTTTTGGAGCATTTTTGTTGGGTGTATTAACTGCGAGTCATAAGAAATGAGGTTGTCAGAGGTTTGATTAGAATGAATATCAACACTGTAACCTTTTTCATTGAAGTACATAATTGAAGAGATATCTTATTTATCTTATTTGAAAAACAATTGCAAAAGAAATTCCAGTAGGACTTCATGTACTTTCTTCCTTTTCGTTTTACTTTCCTATTGTTACTCTTATGTCTATGGAGAGATGTCTATGGATAACTTTACACTTTGTGCAAAGTGAACATGGTTCTGAGAAAACAGCTGAAGACCTGAAATCTGTGGCTAAATTGTAATTTTGAAACTACATGTCTGTGTTAACCTAGTCAGACCTAAGAATTTAAAATTGTTATAACAGTACATCAGGGCATTATTTATTATAAACACAATATTTTTATTTAAGCTCTCAGCCTCAAGTAGTGAATTGGTTTCTTTCTCATAGGTTTGAACAGATAATGATATATAGTTAAAGTTTTGATTTCATTGTGAATTATTTGAGTACCGAACTCTGATTCTCTCCTCATTTAAAAAGGTCCCACATGAATCATGATCATGGTTCCATGCATTTCTTTCCTCTTCCTTTAAACATTTGGGGTTTTGTTGTTTTCTTTGTTGTTTTTTTTTTTTTTTTCCTGATGTGACAAATATCATAATGGTCTCTAGAAGTAGAGATTATCAGCTCATTTGGAATTAGAAAATTCAGCCCAGTGGTGGATTTTCATCTGAGTAGTGCAAAAAAATTCCCCAGCAATTAAAAAAACCAGTAAATTTTTGCTGAGTCATAACGTAGTCAAAGACGTATGGTTTGAGATACTTAAAGTTGGACTTGCAGGATTATTACACATACTTAAGGAGTCTTCCTTTACTTCATCTTTTTTGATCTTTTGACCTAAGGTTCTTGAAGCAGCAATGCACTTCTAGCTTTGTGCTCCAGTGCTAAATATACTTCAAAATTTTAATACTGTATTAACCCTTATGCATCTTACACCTTGGGAAGGTGAGAGGACAGGGAAAACAGAAAAATCTGATCAGAAAAGGAAAATCATCTTATGCCCATTTTTCCTTTATAACTGGTCCTTTTTGTTACCTGCTGCGGTCTAGAAAACCAGTATCAAATGTTCATCTGTCATATCTTCCATGACTATCTTTTATTTTAAGGTATATGAAAATTTGTAAGTGATATGACTGGTGGTATCACAGACCTGATGCAATTTCTTCCGCTGCTCTGATATCCACTTTGCCACTGGAAACTGAATACTCCATTTGTTTCTCTCCTGACTATGTTCTTGTCATTGAAAGTACTCAGCAGAATCAATGTGGTGAGAAAGAAACAAGACTGGTGGCACCTCACAAGAAAATATCTCTCTGAATGTCTAAGAGAGAAAATATGTTCAGTGTAATTTCTACTCAGTCTGTTGAATAGTGCTTTTATTAATTTCATGTGTGAATATTTTTGTTTGACTATTTTTATATTTGTTATTATGGAAACAATGGCAGATTTTTACAGAAATCTTATTTATGTCTGGGCAGCTTGGGCAGTTTAGTACAGTAAAGGAATTTTGACTGCAAATCACAATGTCTGATATTTTCTGCCATGAGTTTTTGATGGCTTTGTAGTCTTCACCTAGCCTTAGTTTTGTTTTCAGTTTGTTGGTTTGGTATGATTTGGTTTTGGTTTTTTTTTGGTTGGGTTTTTTTTTTCCATTTCCTTAACAGACACCATCTTTTAATCTGTGTTTCTGTTTTTGAGATTCCAGTTTTGACAGGCATCTCCAGGTTTCTGGTAGTATTATTATCAATTCAATTATGTAATAATTGAATAGTTAGTAGTAATTAGTAAAAATGAATATTCTTGTTGCTTATGAAGCCTGTTCAATTACTTCATTCTAGTTCTCGAGTGTTCATGAGTCTTTAGTTGTCTGGAGTCCTCAGCGCAGTTTGGGACGTTAATAGAAGCAGGTTTCCAGCTGCCTAGAGGGCATCAGTAGGGTCAGATACACAGAGACCCCACCAGGCAGGAGTAAGAAGCAGCTGGGGTGGGCTGCTGTGATCACTACACTTGGGACAGAAATGTTGCAAGGAAGTATTTGCACCATTCCTCCTCTCCATTTGCGTGTATTTAACATTTGGCATGTGTAGTATTCAGTAGATTAGCAGGGCCGGGAGATGCAATTTTGGGGCCTGACATTTTTCTTTTCACTGAATGACTTATAATTAAAAATATTATTTAGGAATGCTTATATATAAACCTGTTAAATATTTTTCAGAATTTTTACATTTCAGATCTTTTACATGGATAAAGTTTATCCAACTGCATTTTTAAATTGAACTACAGGTGTACTTGAATGACCTCCAGCTGAAAAATACATGCTCAGGCATTTGTCCCCCAAGATCTTTTCAGTCCCACACCTCTTCCTTTGTGTTGCTGTCATGGAAAGACACAGAGCCTGTGCTCTGTGCTAATGGGCTCTGGCTCTGGAGTGTTAGAGCCTGCTACTGGATTAGTAGCTCTATGCTCCTCAAGTCTAACTGAAGATGGAAAACCTGAGAGGCTTTGGTGACAGTTTTTACTTAGGCTAGTACAGATAAGCGTACCAAGAAGACTTATGCTCCAGATTTTTTCTTAAACTTGGAATCGAGAGGAAACTGGTTTTCTAATCTAGACTTGTGTTTGCTGAGTTAAATAAGGGGTTTTGCAAGCCATTCAAGATGGAAGCTGCAGGATGTAGAACTTTTCCACTCATGAAGTTTATTCCTTGTTACAAATTTTCTCCTGTAGTAGCAGTGCTGTAATTTTTGAAAGGAAACAAACCCAAGGAAGTCCCCTGTATCATCTACTAATGTCTTGAGGAATATTATCCCTTCCTTCCTTTGCCTGAAGGGCTTCAGGCAGGGTTGGCATGGGACGAAGTTGGCACTGGCACACTGCCCTACCTAACCTGATTTGATTCCTTGTGCCAGACTAAGCACCTAATGGAGCGGGTAGGAGCACTCATACTGATGGAGAGGCAGCAAGGCTGCGTGTGGGTTGTGTGGAATGACTGTTCCATGACATGGAGAAAGGGTAGCCCTGACATTTCCCATTGAGTAGCTGTCAGCAGATACACATCCCCTGTTACGTCTCTTAGCAGCACCATCTGAAGTGTCCATCTCTTTCCAAAGATTGGACAGACGGCGCAAACAAACAGCCATTAATCACTGGAAAGCAAACACTTCAAAATCAGGACTTTCTTAGGCTTGACTATTAGAGCTACTCTCAAACTCCTGGCCAGTGATAGCATTGAATTTACTTGTCTGCAGGAGAAATAAGGTGTATAACCTGGAGAGAATGGAGAGATGTAGCTCCTTTAGTTTTGCCTTGTAATATTTTGAATTCAGTGATCCCATCTCTGAGTTTAGCTCAGCTGAATTCAGTGAGGTGGCACCAGTGAAAATGTGAGAATTTTCTATTTTACTGATGGAAACTCTGGAGTCTCTTTAAGACTTGGTTTGGTGACCCATTTCATTCACTTTCAAGTGGAAAAGTAGATAGGTCTGCTGGAAAGATCTTTTAAATGTGGAACAGAAGAATAGATCTGACCTTTAAAAATTTTTATTTTAAAGCTGCTGTTCATTTTAAGTGTAGAAACATGTTCTGTGATTGTGCCAGAGCTTTGCAGGAGTAATGCTAGCATTCAGTTACCTTAAAGGTATTCTCAGACTATTTCTAGAATAGCAGAGAAAGACTGATTCTAACTCTTCACAATGTTTCCCATTGCAGATCAAGTATTTATACATGAAAAACAGTCTTGTATTCTGTGTTATGCTTTTTGAAAGAATTCTCATAGATTTGTTGAGTACTGGGAGAAGTGTTCAGCTCACAAGTGTTGATAAAACCACTATGTAGGTAGAACAAAATCATTTACAGAAACTCTTAAATAGATAGAGGTACTTCAAAGGCATCAGATGCTTTGACCCATTACTAGAATCTCAATCTTCTATTTACTATGACTGTTTTAGAAAAAAAAATTCAAATGGAAAAAGGGCATTTTAATGAGCTTTTTATCCTTAGCTGTTCATTGTGAGGTTTTACTACAGTGCATAAAAAGGGCATGTTTCTGTAGCAGCGGTGACTTAATCTACTTACTCATTAAAAGTGTGATGAGATAAACTATTGGTAGCTGAAAAGATGATAAAAGGTGGTCTAACATTGACATAGATCTGCTGCACTTATATCCAATCAGTATAAGAAGAAACAGTGAGCCAAAATGGCTCAAGAAAATGGAGCATGGCATTAAAAAGGCTAGAGCAAAAAAAACTTGCATACCTTCAGAAAAATGCCTGACATGACATATCTTTTATTTTATACTATTTTTCAAAATGTGTTTCTACCCTGAGTAACACCTTTGTAATTCATAGTACTGTCTTTGCTGGCATGTAAAGATATTGTACTCTAGCTTTTGGTCATGCTAAGTGCACCAGCATCAATAAAGATTGCTATTCCTTCTGTTGTAAGGTAATGTTTATTTAAAAATTTACAATTTCTTCAACTGAAATTCAGTTTCAAAGCCAGCATTGTGATTGTGCACATCTCCAGTCACATGGAATGTTTTTTCCTGTTCCATGAACCATCAACAACTTTGAAGAATTTTTTCCCCAAAGTAACATCTATTCAGAGTTCTTAATTTCTTAACATTTTTCTCTCATTGCCTGAAGGAGTAGAGTATGAGTTATCTGTGGAATTCCAAATCTGAGATTTCTAAGATTAGTAGGCAGCTGAAGATTCCCCTTTTGCTTGTTTGCTATGGTGTCCTTGGCATATAAAAATGCAGTGTAAAGTACAAGGTTATATTGTCCTGTCTCAGCTAAATTCTAGACAGTCAGCACTTTTTAAATTGGGAACCAGTTGGAGTTTGGCATTCTCAGGGTAATACAGATTGGCTTATAACCTTGATGTAGTTCACAGCAATTCAGAATGATATTAAATATATACCAGTGCTTACATTTAATTGTTGTCAGTGATTTCCCTGATGCTATAGCACCATTCTAACAAAGTGTTACAAATTCACTTTGTTCTATGCCTTTTTAGGTGTGCCATTGATAAGAGGTTGTGAGACTCAGCAGTCGCCAAAAAGGATCACTAAAATCTTCTTTCTCTTTGTAGTGCAGATTTGCTATCACAGATCCTGATCCACCAGTATTCACATGTCTTTATCCTTTTATCCTGTTTATTTCTGTAAGATCAATGGGGTTACAGCAACCTCTGTACCTACCAGGGTGCAGGTTTTTAAGAACTTGAATAGGCTCTCAGAGACAAGCCTCTCTTGATGCTCTGCTGCTCTTGCTCCCTTGTGCCCACATCAAGCCCAGTGTTAAATGTACCCCACATTTATATTGCTTTGAGACTGCTGCAGTTCTTAGGCAAGTAGATTTGTCCCCTGTTGCCTTTGCTTGCAGCTGTTAGGGAGCTGCTGTGTGCCTCAGATCATCTTTCTGTTATATTTCTGTGAGCACTGTCTAATGCCAGCCAAGTTAATATTGCTTCATAAGTCTTAGTTCTGAAGTGCCTTAAAACTGATTTGTTTGATTTTTTTTTTCAGCGTAGGTAGGATGTAGCATGAATTCTTTTATTCATAGATGAGGTGTCTTATTATTTGTTAAAGACTTTTTAAAGAAATGCAAGTTTTAATGAAGTTGTGAAATGTTCAGTTCTTCTGGTGAGCATCGTTGCTTTCTACAGTCTTTCTTTTGGAGGATTTTACAGACTTTAAGTTTCAAAGCTGAAACATAGCATACTTTGAAGATAGTTTGAAGGCTTGAATCTGAATAAATCAAACTCTAAATAGAAGATGGGCTTCAAGTGCTTTTAACAATCTGTATTTCTGGAGTGACGTATCTCCTGCTATGTACTATTTCATAAAGAGCTTTCTCAGAGTTAAGTTTTGTTGGTCTGAATAATTTTTCTGTTTTCATAATTTCTCAAATTAATTGACTCTCTGTATTCAATACACAGTTATGAGGGAATCTCATGAATAAGTGTATAGGGAAGGAGGGGCCACTGGGAAACTTGCAGAGGGTCTGTATAATGTAAATTTCCTTGGAGATGATTCATGATTAGTGTTTTTCTTTTCAAATCCATGATTGATATAAAAATATCAAAAATAGTGATATCAACTCAACAGCAGTTACAAGGCCAGCAAGCTTCGGTTTTTGGAAAAACTTACTTAAAATTGGAAATGTTTTTTGTCTGTTGTGAATTTTTTGTTCCATGTATGTAACTTGCTTAGGCTTGGATGTTATTGTGCCCACATATTTATTTTCTTTGGGAGAAGGTGGTAGTGAGGCAACCAATGAAGGGAAAATTCCACCCTTAGATGATTAAATATGTCTCATCCATTAGTAGGGATTTTCTTTTCTTGTTCTGCTATTTTTATGCACTGTAGATAATTCCAGTAACAGCAGTAGCAATGTCTGACCTTGTGTTATAACACACCCAAGTGGCATGCCAATCTTGCCTTCATTTTGGCAGTGATAAATTAAGGCTCTAGAATAATTAGAGCTGGCATTTTCTGCAAATTGTGAGCTTTCACAGCCAATGCCAATTCATGTTGCCAAAAATAATAATAATAATTTTTAAGAAATGGAAGAGTGATGCTACCAATGACAGCTCTTTAGTGTGGAAAAAATGCACATCTGAATATTTTTCATCGATGTGAGGGGGAAAAGGGGAAGAGAGAGACAGAGATGCCAAAAAGAATAATGTTCAGTAAATGAGATAACTCAACTTGAGCGCAGAAAAATCAGATAAAGTCTCTGCCTGGATACACTGCTGTACCCCCTACTGAGTCGTCCAAATTATCAGATGACTACGTACTCCCTATTTGATCTATTGAAGTGGTTCAATTTTGTTCTTAGGAAATAATTCATCTATTTCTTATCTCAGATAAGTGGGCTGGCCTCGAGGCTCCACAGGAGAAATGCCTCCATATTTGTTTTTTATTATATTGCAGAAATGTCTTGGACCTGTTAACAGTGCACATAGAAATGTCTGTGTTTTGTTTGAAGCTGTAGAGGCTTTGGGATGAGGACAACTTTCTGGCTCATTGCTAAAGATGGGCAGATGGTATGTCTAGATATAAATTTTTCCAAAATTTCAGTATCAAATTGAAACTAATATGTTTATTAACTCTTCTGCCTATTTTTTTTAAATCATAGAGGCCTTGAAAATTAATTTTTCTCTATTTGTCTTCCTAAGTCTTGACAGTTGTCACATTACTCTAAGGTGTTTATAGCCACTGGTGACAGAATTGCTTTTAAAATGTCAGTGCTGGCAGCTCATGGAAAAGTTATTATTAACAGCTGCTCTTTGCTGAGAAAATGGTCAATGCCAATACACTGTAATAATTCTATTTCTGTCTATTATTACCCAACTCTGTAAAGTGCTCATGATTTTTGATATGTGTTGCATGGAATGTTTGATTATCCCACATTCCTCATCCTGTATAAAAGGCAATGTTATTTTGCTAGCTCAAAGCAAATTTTTGTCATTTATAAGCTCAAGGGCAAATTTGTTAGTTTGGAAAAATAAATTAGTGAAATCTATTTATGTATCCACAGGTAAAAGACATGTATGTATGTTAGATTCAGAGTGCAATCTAATCATGAGGAAAGATGATACAGGAAGTTATTTATGCCATTTCTTAGTGATTGTTTCCTTAATGCAGATTTATGATTATTTATTATATCAGTACACTCTAAAATGAAGGTTTTGGGTTTTTTTTATTCATTTAGAGAATGATGATAACGACATCTCAGTGTAGGAAGGAACACAGTTCAGGATGCAACCTTAAGATACAGCAGCTAGGGTTGTGTGGCAGTCTTTTCTTGAGCATTTCTGTTTTGTGAATGATTTTGTGATTTTGAAATATTTCTTTTCTTCAGTAAAGAGCAAAATACAATAATGTCATGGTTTCAAAAAGGAAGAATCAAAAAAGAATATTCTTCAATTATGATAGACTGTGTTAGTGTGACAAAATCAAAACATTTGATTTCACCTTTATTTTTCATTTTTTATATTTTATATTTTTCATTTTATATATACGGTTGTTACAATTTTAATTGTAATTGAGAGATGGGATATTTCAATATTGTCAAATCCTTAACTTCTTCCTTGCTCCTCCTTCTCCAAAAAATGTTGGAAGAAGTGGTGCTCTTTCATTTTGAAAGAAATGTACTTCCCAATCTGAAATATATATTTTTTTACATCAGATATACTACTGAGTTACATAAAATCATAGCAGATTTTTGTGCAGACTAAGAGTGGCAACCGTGCATATTCTGAAATAGAATGACTCATTTTCAGGAACAGATAAAGCCATTACACTGCCTGGAACACTCTTGATGCTGTCTGGCTTTTACTTTTCAATTACAGCATACATTATTTAGCAGTGTTTCTCTTCTTAAAGTCTTCATCCCTTCTCTGCTTTTTCAGGTCTAAAAAAGCTATCATATAAAAATTATCATGCAGATAATATTTAGGGAAAACTTGTGATATGTAATATTTATGCTGTTAATTGTGCCAATGATTTTTTTTTCAAAACTGGATTCAAAGTCATTCTAAATGCTGTGCCCCGCAAGTGTATTGGCTTTGAGCCAGATGTGGTTGGGTAGGCAATATAAAACATAGAGGCCAGAGAAGTGTGGGGTTTTCCTATTCATCATGGTGTGTAGCATGGTGACTCATGTCCTGTGGGACAGTCTGAAATAGGGGTCCTCCTCCACCGTCATGGAGTATCTAATTTCCTAAACAATTATATAGAAGCTAGCGATATTGTTGTCAAAGCTAGTACCACTTAACAGTTGCTTCTTAAATCATGGTGTGATTTCTTTGGGGTTATCCTTTGCAGTGGCTGGAGCTGGGGTTGATGGTCATTTCCAGCTCGTGGTATTCTATGATCTGTGATTCTGAGACTTTGATTCCTGGTGGTTTGCATTAGGCTACTTTGACAAGACCTACCAGAGCAGTTTTCAGAGAATCAGGAGTAGAGGTAGACAGCGTTTTTAAAAAATACTGGTTTAAGTAGAAAGTCAGAATAAAACTGTATGGACTGTCACAAAACCTTACATATCTTGATGTTTTATTATCACTTGCAAAGAACCTAAGGAGAAAGGCAGCAGCTTTAATAGGACTTCAGCCTTTATAAATTAATCCTGCAGTTTAGGCTTTATATGATCTTCATAACCATACTGAATTTTATTTCATGTGAAGTGACAATATCACTTCTGGCCAGGGGATGATTGTGTGGTATTTTTGGAGCATGTTGGAGCATGCTCTCTACTCAGTTTTTAGTTTTGACTTGATGGCAAGTATCACTGAAAGTGACACAAAGTTGAAAAACTGAATAGAGTAAATTAAGGCTAAATGATGTATTTGCTAATCCACCATGCTTCAAATTCAGTTGGTTTCTACTTTCTTGTGTTTTGCTTGACATTGGCTGTCATCTTCTTGGTATTATTTTACTTTGTCCTTTAGATTGCATTTGAGTACACTTTGTTTGCATGGAGGTCACTCTGTTGTGTAGGTGAAGTATGGTAGTACAGGAACTAAATGGTCTGGGACAAAAAAAACACCAAAATTTTAGGAAATAAATAGTGCTTCAGACATTCCACAAGATCCAGGTCAGGTAAATGCTGTAGGTGTAGGTAATCCTACCTTCAGACAGTCTGATCTCTTGGAGCACTTCCAGATCATGCTTCCAGGGACATGCTCAGAATTATGTCCTCAACCTGACTTTTTCTTTTATCTCTTTAACTCTCTTTGCTTGTTTGCTTTTAATGCAAGGTTGGTTTTGAGTCTTCATGCTCTTACTGTTTTAGATTTGTTTCAATATTATTGCAGAAATAAGACGTTTAGTGGTTTTATATAATTCTGGTTTTTCCTCCTGTTTTCCTCTGTCCTCTCTCCTGCCTCATTCACTTTCACTGTGATGTACGTTGCACTGGAAGATGGGAGCTACTGCTGGCTCATTCCTTGGCTCCTTTTACCATGAGGCTGTGGGTAGAAGTATATGATCTTTTCCTTAAAACTGCTAAGAGTCAGTGCGAGAGGGTGAGCCTATTTGACTGTGTCTAGAAAGAATTTTTGTAACATGCACCAGTTTGTTACTGGTTGTAAGATTTTTTTTTTTAAGTTCTATCTTCATTTGACTTTGAGATCCATTCACTTCTCTGTTAAGCTACAAAATTGTCCTGAACCACAGTAAAAAAAAAAACCAAATCTCTTAATGAAGATAGCAACATTAAAAGTTTGGATAAAATATGTTGTCCTGATTTCTTCACAGTAAGAAGTTTTGTAGACAACTAATATTACAAGTTGAAATTTTGTCACATCTGTTACTTGAGTTGTGAGCTTTATCATTCATCAGTTTTCCAATAAATGAAGTAAGTCAGTCTTGTGGAGGAGCAAGTGAAATGATCTTGTGGAGGAGCAAGTGAAATGGATATCAATAAACTGAACATACTTATCAGTATTTTCATAGAAGTAACAAAAAAAGCTACTTTAGCTCAATAAGAGACATTGAAGAAAATCAAATTTAGGTTTAGTATTGTCTATTTGACATAGTTAAACAAAATCTAAGACCCTGATGATGAATTCTAGTCTAATAATGGTTTTAAACATAGTATCATAAGTCTGCAAGATGAAAAAAAGCCAATATCACAAACAGGACATTAAAATTGCTATGCAGGCTACAAAGACTTTTGTATTATAGACAGTAATGCAATCTCTGCCCTTGTGTCCACTAAGTAGGACAAAGATATTCACTTCTTATGCAATCTGTTGACAGATTCTTAAGAAATCTTGCATCAAATGATCTTCTGTATTCATTAATTGCACCATAGTCCTACCTGAAATTAGTTTATTTGATGTTGAAGTGTTCCCTCTCCCCCTTCCTCTTTCTTTTCTATTTCTTTCTCCCTCTCTCCCTCACAGCCGTAGTTAGATGAAGTCCATATTGTTTACTCTGGCGTGTGGCCTTGTTTGCACCTTAATTCCCGCGGAGGCGTGTCTGGCTAAGCGGATCACGCCAGTCACGTTTGCCAGGTGCAGCAGCACCCTGCCCAGGGCTGCCACCTGCTACAGAGGCGAGTCCAGGGCAGCCCTGCTCAGCTGTCTACTGCACTCCCAAGAGGTTCTTCAGTACGCCCAAAGTATTTCCCTAATACACTTACTTCTATTTTTAAATAGTATTACAAACTAGACTGAATTATCTGGCCTAAAAAAAATTACTAATTACAAGCAAGTTCAAGTAAACCAAGCATAATTATAAAGCAGTACAGAACAATTAGCAGAAAACATATCCCAGTGTACCCAGAGCTGAAATACATGCGTGCTAATAATTTTACTTGTAGAGTCAATGGAATGGCACTGATAAGGTTTACAGCCTCTCAGTGAAAAAACAGGGAAATTGTGTACTAATTGTATGCACATTTTTAATAAGTTATAAGAAAAGCAAGGTTAGGTTCTGGCAACATCTTTGAAAGAGTAGTGCCAATAATTTACCCTGTGTCAGTTATATTTTTATCAATATTTCTGACACTATCATGTCATAAAAATGTAGACTTCTGTTTTTCTTGACTAACAGCAAAAGAAACATAAGGAGTATGACTGCAACTGTTCACTTATTTTTAAGCCAGGAACTACTGTGATTTTCTTAGAAGGCAGAGGAAAAGAAAAACGTAGGTTTCACTCTGTAGGCAAAAGTTTTGTTAAATAAGCCTGTCTAACACATATCTATGGAACATTTGAATTTACAAATTAAGTTTTTATTATTTTGTGTAACTATTCAAATAGTACGGGCTCCACCCAGAATGCATAAGTACCTGTATTTTATCTTAGAATACTGCTTAACACTTTCAAATTTTGTAATGTATATCCTTTTATGTATGCTTTTATTAATCAAAATTTCAAAACACATGTGAACTCATAGTATTTTTTTTTGTAATTTTGCACCTACCATATGAGCAACAAACACATGACTGAAATGTACACTGTTCTATTCTGAGGAAAGAAACACAGTTTTATGTTTTTGAAAATAGGCATAGATAATTTTCTAAATAATGCTGGGTTTATCATTAAATAAGATACGGAATAAGCTTGTTCATATGAAGGGAGAAAGCTGCACAAGATGTAGAGAGAACCCTGTGGGGTGTCCATCTGCTTTCCTCTGTCTGAGACAAGCCAAAACTCCTCTTCCAGCCATACTTAGGGATCTAGACTGTCTCAGCAGTGACAGAATAGATTTTGAAGCTATAAAACTCTACAATAGTTTTCCTGCCTACCATTGTGTCGTTGCAGCGTAGACTGTTATTACTTCAGATGCATTTTATTAGAAGCCCTCTCTTCATGTGCAATAATTCATGGGTTCTTTATTGCTTCCTCAACTAAATATAGCTTTTTCTAGAAATACTAATTTCCCCACCTATAAATGAGTCCAGAAATGCTAGTTTCCTTATTTAATGGCTGACTGGGCTTGGTTACACTGCAGTGCAAATTTGGAGTTAGTGACATGCACAACTAGACAAAATGGAACCTCCTGCTATTTGGTCTTGTTACAGTGTAAGCCTGTCTGCTTGCTTAAAGATCCTGACACACAGATTAGTCAATTTTTCCTTTGGATTAGTTTTAAGCAGTCAAAATTAATCAAAACTAATTTTCTATGTTCACTATTTATGCGGCATTTTCCCAAATATATTGACTAGAAACTGTTTTCTGGATGGTTTTTGGAAAAAAAAAATTCATCTTCTGGAACTGAAAGTAAAGCTGGTCTTCAAATTTCAGCTGATTTTTACTGAATAGATGTGTCACGTGCTCTTGTGTTTCCTGGCCAGAAAAAAATCAGTCATATTTCTGGTACAAGTACTGCCAGCTATAAATAACAATTCTGTTTTCTAGTGTTCTCTAGTATGAATTTAAAATGCCCTGTTCTGGCAAATTATTCCTGCAATGCAAAGAGATGGCTGTGAATAGAAGTGCAAAGCATTTGACAGAAAAGCAAGGTTAATACTCCCTGAAATTATTTGTCAGTATTCACCTTCTTAAAGGCATAATGTTCTTCTTGCAGACATTCATCTGTACTTGTCTTTTTAGTTCCCTGTGATACCCCTTCAGTGTAGTCACTTAACCAACTTTTTCAGAATCACTTCAGTGTTTCAAACCATGAATAAAAACATAAAAACTGGTTGAAAATCCCTACAGTGATCCCCTTCCCTGTTTTCCCTTTGAGGAAGATATTTGGGGATTCTGTCATAATCCGTCCTTCCCTTGCTACAGCATCATACCCTGAACACATGCTGTAGTGCTGAGGAGGCTATTGCAAGGATTTCTTGAAGCAGCTGGGCAGGGGAAGATGAAGGCAGTCTATATGTAGAAGTCTACTGGCACTACTGGAGAGCACCCAGGTTTTCAGGAATCGGGTAATTCCCATCTTTTGTTTGGTTTTGACTCCAGTACCCCGACAATTTCTCTTCTTTCTGATTTCTTTATGGAGGTTGAAACATGAAACACACTCTGCTAAAATTCATGTTTTATTGCTGACATCATTCTGGCTCACTTGTGATTCAACAAGTCTAGACTGACCATTGTTTCTGCTTTACTTAAATTTTCAGTCTTGAATTCTTCTAGAACAGGGTCTGTTTTCTTTGTCTGTCTCTAATATGCCAGCACAGTTGTGTAGTGGAGTTCAACTAGATTTTGCAGCAGCTATCATAACATAATTAATAACTGCTATTAATAATTTGATCTGCATTCCAGTAGCACACCCACGGAGATACCAGTGTAGCCTCCAAGGTCATGACTATTTGTTTTCTATTTGTCTTAGTGCCTTGAGATTCAACACAAGATCAGCATTGTATGGACACATGGAATGAAATTAATCTGAAGAAATGTAGATGTTTACGTCTGGAAAACCATCAGTCTTCTATAAAATTATCATAATAAAATTACTGAGATTTTGCTATTTGTTCCTTGTCAAAATCAGTACTGTTCATCTACTTGTTTGTTTTTGTTTTGTTTTTTTTTTTGGTAGGAGTAACTTCTATCTGCCCTTCATAAGGACATTCATTTTAAATTGATTATTTCTGAAAGAAAACTAATGACATGAAAAATGTAACTAGTGTAATTACTGCGTGTTTAAGGTAAATATATTAATTTTCAAAACAATTTTTTCATTGAGACTCTCATTTTTACTTTTTTTCCTGTGTTGCTAATAGCAGTCCAGTATCTTGTTTCCCAAGACTAACTCTTCTGATTATGAATAATAGTGGACAATGGGTAGTAGAAACCAACTCTTTTTGCATCCTGAGCACTCTGTCTGCAATTTAGGCAAAAATATTTAAGATGCAAGAAAGCTTCAGGTTATACTGCAGAACAGTAATCTTTGTTTTGGTCTCTATTTCTTTATTAATAAAGTAAAACACATTATAGACTTTTTTTTGACCAGAGCTGAGCATTAGGCTGTTCCTTTCATTGGCAGAAAGTGACTTGGGGGTACTGGTTGGCTGAACACGGCCCAGGGTGTGCCAAGAAGGCCAGAGGCATCCTGGCGCGAATCAGCAATAGTGTGGCCAGCAGGACTGGGAAGAGATCATCCCCCCGCTGTACTCAGCCTTGGTGGGGTGCTCCTAGAGTACTGCACTCACTTTTGGGTTACTCACTCCCAGAAGGGGTTTGATGTGATGGACTGTGTCCAGAGGAGGGCAGTGGGACTGGGGAGGGGCCTGGAAAACATGTCTTATGGCTGAGGCAGCTGGGAGCTTAGTCTTACGAGGAGTCTAGGGGGAGATTTTATCAGTCTCAACAACAATCTGAAGGGAAGGTGTAGTGAGTTGGGAGGGCAGACTATTCTACTGTGCCTACAGTGAGTGGAAAAGAGGAAATGGCCTTAAGCTGAGACAGGTGAGATTCAGATCGGATTAAAAAAAAAGGACTTTGACTTTCAGTTGTTCAGTCATTGGAATAGGTGACCCAGGGAGGTGGTGGGGTGACCAAGAGGCTTCTGGCTCTGGGTGATGTAACTTAGTGGTTTAGGGTTACAGGGGCTGTGCTGGGTGGATGATTAGACTGGGTGATATTGAAGGTCTTTTTAAATTTTGATGAGTCTATGATTTTATCTACCATCACCCAAGATCTTATCTCTGTGCAATAACTGGCTCTGTGTTCATCATCTTGGATACATATTAACCTTGTATGCCACTTAAGACTGAAATAGAAATTATACTCTTATTTTCTAGCTCATTTCAATGTCCTTCTACAGTTCTTCTAAGGTCCTTTTTTTTTATTGCCCTAATGCCCTAACAAATTATTATCAGAAAATATTCTTATGCCCTTTGTAAGCTGTTCATCATGGGGACAAGTACAGTGGCAGCAGAGGTGGTGGCCTCTCGCCACTGTCAGAGCTGAGCATTTCTCACAAGAAGGTGGTGGTGCTAGTGGTGGGCAACCCTCTCCTGAGCCCAGGACTGTGCTTAAAATTCTGCATATGAATTATTTCAATTCAGTTTCAAGACGCTGAATCAAAAGCTGGGCATGCATGTTAAGCCCTGGGTTATTCAGATGATAGATTTGGGCTTGATACTGTGAGAACCTGTGTTCTATTACGATAAGACCATATATCACTTTGCACAACATAGCTAAATGTTTAAAATGTGGTATCAATAATTCTCTTTTCCGTACCTGTATGCTTTGTTTCCTGTTAAAAAATGTTAAACATGAAATCTGCAGACATCATCTGTGGTAGAATTTAGCAAGTGCATGTTGTTTTGCATAGACAGATCTTGAGTATTGCTTAATTTTGATCTTATCTGTTCAGAGCACATTTAGATTTACCCAGTAGCAGTTGGAATTAAGTCGCGGTTTATCTTCTTTCAACATTCCCTCAGGGTTTATAAAGAACATAATACTATAGTTACATATGCCTTAATGTTTCAGAGGACAAGCCATTAATGGCATATTTATGAAAGTGCATTTTAAACCACAACCAATATTTTTACAGGACAAGTAAAGAGATTTGTTTAATCTGCCCTATTTTTAAAGTGATATTGCCATGTGACATAGGGTATTACTGATAGAGAACTAGATAAACATATTAGAGTAATTAACCTTCCTGGAAAGAGAGAGCTCCTGAAACTTAAACATAGTGTTCTAAAAAATAGTCACTGTTGAATTGTGTGAGGGATGAAGACTGATTATATCGTTATAATTTCTTTTAAGAATATTGGAATTATTTCATTTGGATAAAAGTGAATTGAAATCGAATGAATTCAAGGGAGCTGAGTCAGTCTTTTTGAACTAAGACTGAATCTGGAACATCTTTTTCTCTCCTATATTTCTTATTAGCTCCATTACAAAGCAATAGGCTTAAAATAACTGAGTATCAGAATTAAATCTTAGATTACTTAGTGAAAGAAGGACATTCTGCAGTTGTTTAATTTGTGATCGTATGCCTGTGACATTTCTTCTTCTTTATTGACTGCAATAATATAGCTCTTTACAGCATTTTTGATTCAAGAAAACCTTGATGTGAAGTGGTTGACATTTCCAAAGGGCTTCCCAATCTGATTTCTCTTGGTAACATACTGACAAACTAGCAGGTCTTGGTTTAGTATTTTGATGTATGATCGCAAAGTATTTAAAAACATTTGCTTTTCTGCTTAATTCTGTGCTTTCATTTATTTTCTCTTCTTCAAAGACTGCAATTGCTTCAATTCTCTTGCTGTTTTCAAACTATTCCAGTGTCAGCTTTGCCCAAACTGACTGATTTGCAGCAATGTTGTTCTTGAGGCTCTTAAAAAGAAAAAAAAAAATCTTTCTACATATCAGTGTGTTTATTTCTAATGTGAAATTGTAAGAAGTATTTCAGTAATTAGACCAAAGCATTTTCATGTGTTATTTTGAGCAGGCTGTATTTTGCAGGACCAGTACCAGTGAGGGTTTAAAGGATTCAGCACATACTCCAGTTCCTTAGAAAGTTGCTCAGATGATCCAGAGATTTTCCAGCTTTCCTGTCTCATTAATATACATCTCCATCAAGACTAAATAAACTTCTGATGAGAACTGAACTTGAAACTTGCAAATGTGATCACACTGCTGTTTGTCAGGGTGTGAGTGCCATTCTTCTGTTAAAACTGTTCCTGTAAAACTGGCTGAGTGGAAAGTAGCCCTCCAGGGGAAAAGAAAAAAGAGCTCAACATGAGGTAGCATATGACACTTTGAGATAGGACTTAAAAATATAATTAAAGAAATGGGTTTTATTAATTCAGTTTTGGAGGGTTGTTTGGTATTATTTTTTAAGATGAAAAACAATATCATAACATTATCTGAAGCTTGAGGAGATTCTCTGGATACCATAGAGATAAAATACAATAAAAGACTATTGATAAGCCAGAATAACCTTTTTTAACCTATCAGCACAGCAAGACAGCTGTGTGATTTTTGAAACACATTAATATTAACTGCTAAAATTGCTTATAATTAATGCAGATATCCTGGGACTTTCAGTATTGGAAACACCTGATGAAATGTGTCATCATGAACCTGAAAGTTACCCAGAGTATACAAAAACACACTTTTCTTACCAGAGATTTAAGTGGAAGATAAAGACTCAAAAGGAGTCAATTAAAAAAAAAAAAGGAAAAGGTAGTTCTACCTGTCCAAATCACATAGCTAGAGAATTTGTTAACATTTTATTTTGCATATGCAAAGAGACTCAGATACATGAATAAAAATTTTAATCATTGTTGATCTTAATCTGTCAAATAAAGGACACCAAAAGCAAAATTACTACAAGAGTGTAATTGATATTATTTTAGTTTTGGCTAAATTACTTACAATAACAACAAGCATGAGGAAGATCCTAACCAGGAGATCATGTATTTCTCAGCAGTGATAAGGATGTCACATAAAGGACATTCAAGATTGTGTTTACAGTTGATTCTTTTTAGCAAAAAGTTGATATTAGACTCAGGCATGACAGAGAAATATTTAAGATTTTTAACTTAATGTAGTACACTCTGTTCTGCCTATTTTAACATGGAGAAAATAAATGCAGAAAGTAAGCATTACTTCAGGCATATTTGGATGTAATTTTGCCATCCTTTGCTCAAAAAAATACTTTCAGAACTTTTTGTCAGAGTAAAAGGAGGTTTGGTTGTGTCTTTTTTTAGGTATGGTCAAGAGTAGTGCTTTAATACTTTCAGTCCAGAATTAAAATTAAGACAGTTTTGTACCCAGTCCAATTCAAGGTGTCACTGTAAATGTATGGCAAACCATTGCTCTCTGGCAGTTTGCCTCTGAACATGATCTTGGAGACACACAGCAAGCTCCAGAGGGTCATTTTCCTGCTGGGTCTCCTAACAGCTGGTACATTCTGAATAGTTAACACACAAGTGTTTTACAAATGTAAAAGCAAAGGATGCCAGGAATAAAAAATGAACTCTCTCAATGTGTTCATTGCAGCAAACAAACCTGAAAACAATAAACCCTTAGCCATAATGCTGAGCCTCTTGCTCGTCAGGTTCTGCTCCCAGCCCACAGCTGAGGACCTCAGCTGGCAGTCATAGCTTCAAGAACAGTGTTGTCTGCAAAAGGGGTTAATTCAGCACAAATGTTAGCTCTGTTTTACTCTTGGAACTTGCTTCATTGGCTCATTGGAGTAAATATTTGCTCTCCAAATTTATTGATCTTTGCTTCACTTCTCTCCAAAACTGTCTTCATTTTCAGTTGGGTCCGTTCAATGGTTACATCTCTAATATTGCCAGTGTTGATACAGTTCTGATCTTCCAACTGCCGAATCTGTTAATTTTGCAATGTGGTGCTCCTCTGTTGACAGAGGATTTATGCATTGCAAGATGTACTTAAGCTTCTCCCTCAGCTGTTTAATCTTGCCATTAGAAGACACAGGTGAATGCAGTGATTTCTAGGTATTGCTAGGAAAAGTCCAAGCTGGGCACTGCCTGCTTGGGAGCAGCTCTGTGGGAGGGCTGTGGGGGACACAGGAGCTGCAGAGGAGCCGCCCTGGCATTGGCAGCAGTGAAAGCCTGCAGCATCTGGTGCTGTGGGGGCAAGGGCACAACAAGGAGATAGAGGGAAGTAATCCTTCTCCTCTGTTTGACACCACATCTTGGGTGCTTCGGGACCAAATCCAGAGTGCTGGGCCTAACTTTGGGTTCCCCAGTGCCAGACAAGACAGGTTTCATACTGGAGCAATGAGCAGAGGATGGGCATCAAGATGCTTGAGGACCTGGGACAGAGGTGG
Source organism: Ammospiza caudacuta (assembly GCF_027887145.1). Taxonomy (NCBI): domain Eukaryota; kingdom Metazoa; phylum Chordata; class Aves; order Passeriformes; family Passerellidae; genus Ammospiza; species Ammospiza caudacuta. The sequence continues at coordinate 54,246,470 of NC_080632.1, forward strand.
TGAAAGAAGCAGCTGAGGCACCATTTAAGGCTTATTTAAGGCTTTGCAAGACCTGATTTCTGTCTACAGCTGCCTAACTTCTGCCAGTCTTTGGGAAGATGGAGTTAGGCTTTTCTCAGGTGCCAAATAAGAGGACATTTAGTGGACATGAATTGCAGTAACAAACTCACATTGCCTATAATAGAATCATAGTATCCCCTAGGCTAAAAAAGATCAAGTCCATTACTAAGCCATAAACCTTTCTTTACGTGCAAGCTCAATTTCAGAAAAGCTCCTATTTTCTCCAGGGAAAGAGAGTACATTGCTTTCAAAGGTACAGGACAAATGCTTGCACGAAATGTGGTATCCTGAGATCAAAAACACAAAGAAAAACTAGGTGCCCTTGTATTTGAATCCAAAGATTACAAAATACTAATGCTTACACTGTAGAGAGATTCATATCAAGAAGATTCATGGCAGAATGGAGTTACTTCTCAGAACTGATTGATTTATCTGAGATAAATCTATCTTTCCACCATGAGACTGGTGAAATACTAGAGCAGAGTTCCAGATTGTGGGCTTGCAGTATCTCAGTTCCTGGAGATACTCAGAACTTCACAGAATGTGGACATAAGCAACCTGATAAAAGGTGACCTTTCTTTGAGGAAATAGTTGTACCAGAAGGCCTCTTGAAGTGCTTTCCAAATGCTGCAATTTTATGAATTTTATTTTATGAACTTTGTTTTTCATGCATGTGCTTCTGGAATATTCTCAGAATTTCACCTATTTGGTGTCTTAAAATCCAGTTAAGTTTGTCCTGGCAAGAGACTTGCTTATGCATCTTTGTCCAATTTAATTTTTTTTTTCTGTCAGACTAATAGCAATCCATCTTCCCTAATGCAACGGACAACATTATGGCAGATGATGAAATTTGAACTTCTTGTTCCTACCTAGAAAATTCACAAAGCAATATTATTGTTCCATTTCTTAAGTCTTTTCATGTCAGATAAGCATCATTTTTATATTGCGTTGGTTATCACAACTGTGCATGCAGTTGTGTGGTTTTGGACAGAATTCAGTATTGGATTCCAGAGTCTTTTCTCTCTTATTCCTTTGGATTCTTTGAAATGTTATTTGTGTCGGAACACTGCCCACGCATCACAAGTCTCCCCTTCCCCAGTCCTTCAAAAATATGCTGGACTTGTTCACCGTTTTACTGATCCTTTATGTTCCCATTCCTTTTGCATTCTTCTTCTCCGTAAAGGAGTGTATTGATCATATTTTATATTTTATGCTGAGTGCAGTGTCTTTCAAATGTCTCTTTAGCTCTGTCTCTGTACAGCTTTATTTTGGTCTCTCTTCCTGAGTGAATTTAAAATTATGAAAAGCATTATTATGAGCAGAAATGGCTACTGGCAAATATTTTTCTGTATGTCTCACATGTTGCTGATTTCTGTTGCAGTTGCAGTTTCAAAAAGAAATTGTTTTGATAATTTTTTGAAGTCAGTGTTGAAAATGGATGCAGCTCGGAATGGCTGACCAACCCAGTGTCCATCACAGCACCTGCTGGCCTGTAGGACTCTTGAGCTGCACAGAGTCTGGTTTCTTTGTCATTTCAGGTACAAGACAGGTAGCACTAGCATAAATAATGTGCCCTCGGTATGTGAAAGCATGAGACAAGGACAGTGTATTAAAAACAAAGTATATTTAAATAGGGCTATAAGGGAAGGATGATGAAAACTCTTAGTTTGGTTTGCCAGTTCAGCTCAGAACCAACTTGTGAACCAACCTACCAACTGAATGACCTATTATTGGACTCAAAATATTCCAGGCTTGTCTAGTCTGTTTGGTTTTCTTTTCTTTTCTATGTTTGTTATGATATTTGTTGTTGTTTTTCTATGCAAGGTGTAATAGCAACATAAAATCAAATCATTCTTTTCAGACCTCTGGCATTTTCTACTAAATGTAATATTCTTGGTCATTATTTCTGGATGCACCAAATCTTTAGCTTTTAATACATTTTCCTCACTTCTGTTTATAAGAGGGTTGTACCAGTTCTGCATTCATGTACCTGTTCATGACTAATGAATTATAAACTTTTCATCTTCTCTTATTCATCATGTTGTAAAAATGTTGGTTTTAGCAGTCTAAAAGAACTTAACAATTTTATTTCTTGAAGTTTAGTTCTGTTATGTTATAAAGTGGTGTTCCTTGAGATAAATGGTAGTTACTGTTAGTATTTCAACAGGCTTCAAAAACCTCCCTCTAAATGCATCATGTCCATAAGCAAAAAAAAAGGTCTTTACCACCTGACTATATTTTATTTTTCCAGCTTTCAGAATTCTATTTGAAGGTGTTAGTATCACCTTGGAAAGCATGGAAAGCAAGCTTCAAACTCAGGTGAAAGTTATTAATAAGCAGTCATGTGCATTAAGGAGAAGATTTTTTTTTTCCTTTGACCAGGATAAAAAATTTATTTGTGTCAGATTCATGTTGCAATAATGGATATACAAACTACAAATAACTAGTTACTTGAGACCAGAACATGTGTAGCAAAGAAAAGGGTATATGGCATACTATATGTTCTTCTTTGCATATCCAGTGCTTGGATGCCTTCATTATGTTTCATTTTAAACTATGGCAAAGTGATAAAAAACATTGTAAAGTGATTTAAACATTGTAAAGTGATACTTGTAAGATATTTCCACAACAGCAATTTAGCATTGGTATTCAGAACAGTCTGTGCTGCCCTGAGCCCAGCTTTTGCACAAGTAGGACTTTGTTACCGTGGTGATGCCACAGCAATGCTTTTGACTAAAACCTGAACTGATTAGACTGCATTATATTACCATTCATATTTTACCATCATTGTGCAATATATTACTTGAATTTCAGCTGCCACAGATCGTTATGTAAGGGGACAAGTTCTTTATCAAGGTTCGTTGCAGAAAAAGGAAACCAGTCTGTGTCTTTCTTTGCTCTTCAATTTGTGCTCATTTGGTATATTTTGAACTAATGCTTTTCTAAAATAATATTCCAGCATTGTGGTTCTGCTCTTCAAACAGATGTGCAGTTGTCTCCCTTATTGGCAGTATGTCTGCCCTCTGTCTCTCATTCCCTGTCCTTTATTTCTCTACTGCCTTGCCTTATCCAAGCCCCAGCAGTAGGAGTTACTGTGAGTGCATGTCCTTGCCACAGCAGGACATTCCTTGTCAGGGAAAGGACCCTCATTCCATCACTGCCCCATTGCGTTAACCTAGGGAACAGCATTTCTTACCTGTGGTTACAGCGCTTTGGGGAAGGAAAGCCCTGCAGAATTTAGGTTTTCTCTAGCAAAATACAGACCTGCTTAAGCTATCTTAGTATTTTTAGACAGGTTTTATTTTTCAAGACCATTTCTAACCACTTTAAACGAGATAGAAAATATAGCTGCTATCATAATTAAGCTTGAGATACTGGTTTACTGATGTAGTAAATTGGAGAATATAATAATGAAAAATTATCTCTAATCAAGATAATATTATTTTAATCGTTGATTAATGTGAATAATATGATTTTAAAAATTAATTTTGAATGTTACTTCATTTTCATTCTTCACACAGTAATATTTTGAGGATAAATAAGCATTAATTGTTGCAGAGATCTTATGTCTACTGCGTTTTCTGTTAATACTCAGATGTATTCTTTCATATTTTTCATTGCACTTCACCATTACAGAATTTTTAATTTATATACTGCATGCTTTTCTAAAATGAATTCCCTATTTTTTTGTTATTATACAAAACCTTTTTGAAAACTCCTGACACTACTTTGACCATTTCAAATTAAATTTATTAGAAATATGCAATAACCCTTCCAGTTGACAATTGAAGGGAGTATCTAAGCATCAAAGCAGTGCAGTTCTGGGATGGGGCTGCATTTAGAAAATCCCCTTTTCATACCTGTAATAGATACACTCCTATACTATAATCACTCAAGCAGGTTCAGTGCTTTCTTCTCTGAGTCTGAAAAGCTCTGTTTATTTCATAATGAAAACATAAAATATAGAAGAATTGTGCTGAGAAATTGAGAATTATGACAGTCTTGTGGAGAAAAGATTAAGTATTAAACAGTTATTCTTTCCATTTTGATGCTATGAGAAAATAAACTGTTCTAGCTCACATGAGTTAAACTTTGAGAAGAATTTTAGGGTTTTCCTCTAATTTCGATGTTCCCAAAAGTAACTGAATCCAAAAAAGTGACCAGAGTTTCATATTTGCTCCTGGAAAGAACAGCATCTCTCTTTTCAAGCTATGAGCTTTATCTTTTGAGTATCAGGGTGAGATACGATTGGGTGCTCAGCCTCAGTTAGGTGCAGAAATTGTATGTTTGGTTAAGGACAACTGCATATCAGTATCATAGTGTCACATGAAATAACAAATAGAAATATCTCCCTTTAGAAGGATTTTTGAGAATAATGAAATTCCACTTCCCTTATCTGCTGTCCTAGGGAATAAATAACAGAGGACACAAGTGTTCACGATTGTTTTCCTTGCCTCTGGTGTGTGGCAGCTTTAGAGATTTATAAAGAATATCTTGCTCCCTGTTATTTTCCTCTGCACTTGAGGGGTACCTCAGGCAGGACACCATGAACAGTTAGCCGATGCAACTCAGCAGAGTGTTTGTATGAGATCAAAATATCCACTTGAATATTCAGGAATGTTCCCAGGTGGGCTCTTACACAGGGCAAAACATTCATGGATCTGTATGTTCTTCCAATTTTTGTTGCTTATTCAGCTTGAAGGATGGGTCAATAAATCAGCATCATTTTTTCCCTTCCTGCATCTCACTTCTTCTACGCATCACAGAATATAAAACTCCTGTAAAATATTGCTCAGGGGAAGAAGGGCTACTCTCTGTGTGAACTAAAGCCTGAAGCAGTAGACTGTATTATCATACTGCTATTAAGATTCCAAACTGTAGTTTCAGAATCTTAAAACATCTACATATCTCACTAAGATGTGGGAATCACCATTTAAATATTAAATATGTACTATTATATGTATTGGTACATTTTTATAATATAATTATTAATGGTTTGCATTCTGACTTACGGCTGTTTTTGACTGTGTTGTTTACCTGAATTCTAAAAATGAAATAAACAATGTAATTTATTCAACAAAGACAAAATAGACAATACAGTACAAAAAAATGAAACGTCTTTCTTCATTTTCTGATGATTTTGTGATCCTAAGCTTGCATTTCAAGTAAAATTGCATGTAAAATGTGTCCTAACCACAATGCAAAAAATAAAAGCTGAACAGTTGATTTTAATGGACTGAGAAGGGAACTGTATTGTTGTCTGAAGGTTAATAAGGGCAGAAAATCATTGGTTAGTCTTGACAGCAGAGCTCCTGCTACTTCCTTTTTATTTTAATATTTTTCTGTCTAGATCAGATATAGAATAAACAAGTTTGGGAAATTAGAATAATCGAGGTGTGGATGATCCCTCCTCAGTCTCTGAGACTACAGACAAGAGGCAGGATGCAAATCAGCTTGCAGACAGCAAGGCACTTTCAGGGGGAATATAGATGTGACTCTGCTGCTGGTAGTCTTGACCAATGGCCTAGTGGGGCTGGAGATCCCCTCTGGAACCAAGCAGATGTTACTTAAGGTCTGATGAGGGTCACGTTGATGACTGACACTTCTCAAAACAGTATTCTCCTAGCCTACCAAAGGACTGGACATGAAATACAGTGTTATTAATTCTGTCTAACGGTCAGTTTGATTTAATTTTATTGTGTAGTTCAGCTTTGGGAATTCAAATCTGAAATAATGATCTTCACGACTTCTGTTCTTATTGCCTGTTGCTGGATATATATTTACAGTGTAGGAAAACTGTTACTTTTATTTATAAAAAAATTAGTATACAAGTTCTTTGATTTTTTATAGCAAAGTGTGTAGAGCTGTGTCTTCCTGTACAAAGTTGGGGGTGGCTTGGATTGATATTTTTTTTTTCCTCAGGATCAGTTAATCCCTTCCACCATTTTTTTTTTTATTTTAAATACAGTAATTCAGCTTAATTAACTTCTTGGTTTGTGAATGCTTATGGCAGGACTGAACATATGTCAAAATGCCATGAAATTTCTTCTTCATCCTCTCATGAGTATCACTCTTACATTTGGAAGTGTTCCAGAATTGCAAAGCAGAAAATTTCACATTTTCTTGATACTTCTACACTGTTTTCCAGCCACTAGTAACAGCAATATGTTGTGCTTTTGAAATCCTCAGAGGTGATGCAAAATTGATCCAGTTCTTAGGTTAGGCAGTATAAAAAGGTATGTATTTAGGATATATGAGTCTTAAAACGCTTAAAAAGCTTAAAAATGTATATGAAATCTGCTTGAAATGAAGGATAAAGGTGGTAAGCAAAATGAACTGGGGATAGGCAGAGCTATTAGGAAATAATGAGCAAACAGTAGAATGACTGTTAAAGTGCCTTTTTATGTCTGCGTTATGATTCGTACATGATCTAACATTTGTGCTAATTAGGAGATCAAATTTCTGTGAAACGGAGGTGTCTCTGGTTAGGATAATACCTTTCACCATCCTCTGTCCCCATATTGCCACAAAATACCTCAACCCATTGGTAATTACTTCTTTCCGATATAGAGTATTAATTTAAGCTCTTCTTATAAAAAGCTTTAAAAAGCATCCTCTTTTGAAAATACATACAAAATAAGTAAGATGGGATTGGAAGACTAGCTGATCCTTGCTGATCCAATACAGAAGTTGAAATATGTGAAAGCAGAGCTGACTTAAAACACTTCGTTATAAAACGCTCACTAATTTGTTTGCTGCATCCTTGCCAGCTGCCCCCTGTGATCTTCTGTTTTTGTCTTTTGCTCATCATCCTTAGTACCTCCTTGACACCAGCATTCGCAAGTTCTGTTAAAAATCCTGATTTTTAATTCATATAAATGTTTCTCAAGTTTGTTTGTTGCAAGTTAAATGCTTTATTGCTCTTCAGGCTTCTGTACTGCCTGTCCTGCCTCTGCATGGAGACAGCTTCTCCCCAGCAGCCTTCAAAGCCTTGTTCCAGCTCTTCTTTCTTGTGCTGTTTTCCTGTAGCTGGCATGACACATCTCTATCATAGAAAACAGCAATTTCAGGTTTTTTTTTGGTGGACAAGCACAGCTGTGCTCATAAATGCATTTCAGCCATATGCCAGTGCCTGGATCTTTATGGTTTGAATGCTACTTTTTTCGGGAGTAGAGCTGCCTTTTAAATAAAAGCATCTTCTAGTTATGGCTTATTTTTAGTTTTTTTTTTTTATTTGTCTTTGAAGGATGCCATATAAAAGCTTAAAAAATCTTCAACCACATAATGTCATTGGTTATTGAGAATCTTGGCCCCCAACCCTCTCCAGCTTGAGGACTGATTACAGTTCTGTAAAAGGCAACAACCCTCCTCTGAGTTTTGAAAGCTTTACATGATAGGTCATCTGACAGGTTTAAGCTCATCAGTTCCAATATTTAAATGTGCTGAAAAATTATTTGTTTTCATATATTTGTATTTACAATAGTGAAAAAATGATGTCTCTTTTTCGAATAATTTCTCAGGTAATTTGACAGAGCATGGATATGCATGTACATGGCACAGAAAAGATCATACTTGGATAGCTTCACCTAATTACTTGCCTCACTGAGAATTTTGCTTCCTTTTTTATCAGGTATTCTACCTGTATTATAATATGCTGCTTAGAATGGAAACATGTATTTTTTTTTAGAAACAAACACCTCAACAAACAAAGCTAATTTTTACCACCACTCCTTTCCTTAACTAGAACCACTTCAAAATGAGAAGAAAATATTCTAGGATATTATGTTTTTTTGCCTTTACTGCTTATCTAAGCGTGGTAGAATTGAGCTAAGATTGCAGTGGGTCATAACTCCTCTAAAGTTGTTATGGTAGGTAAATGTAGTTGTTTTTATATACTGGATTCTGCTAAAGAGTAAACTAGGAGAGGACTTACATTGCACATACCACTGAAGTGTCAATCACTGCATCTGAGAGAGTGAAAGCAGGAACAGACAAAAGTGATGACTTACTAAGCCAGAACTGAGATTGTTCTATCTGAAACTCCTCCGTGGTCCCTCATCTATAACAGAAAGCATGTTCAAAATCAAAAGAATCAAAATACTTTAATAGTTATAGTATTGTGTGCATATGTTGTAGAAAGTATTACATATGATTCTATTAAAACTGTTCTTCCAGAGGACTGAGGAGAGCAGTTTTCAGGTGAAGTGATACAAAACCTCTGCATCTTTCATCTCACTGAGGAAATTTTACAGTTCTTTGGTATGATCGGAAGGGCTCGTGTGACTGCTTCAGAGCTCTTTCAGTGCTAACAATGCAAATTTGGAAGACCTAACTGAGGATATTTTAGCAAGCAGTCCAGCACAGATCAAAGATCATTCAGGAGTGAAGTGGAAATGAGCAGTATTGCAGCAGTTGTAGTATTTTGTAATGGCTAGAAAAAATACTTGAGAAAAAAGTGAATATACTGTAGCCTGAATTGGAAAATACACTGATTTAAACTTTAATGAAATTTAACTTTGTATGAGAATCCTGATGGAAAAAAACCCCAAGATATCCCCAGCTGTCATTTAGACTGACCCTCAAATATATTTGGGAAATGAACAGCACAACTAGGACAGAGAGTCAGATACCAAAGTCACTTTTTTGATAGGATCATGTATAAAAGAAGAAATTTTTTATATTATGCATTATGTCTTCATACGATCATTCAGTTTGCACTGGGAGCTCCAGTGTCTAATATTCCACTGCCTCTAGATATGCTATTTATATGCTATTTCCTTCCCTTGTATTCTCAGTAGTGACTCCAAGCTGGACTGCTCTTTGATCAATGTCTTGGCCAGGGCAGAAAACAGAAAAATACTCAGAGCCATAATGTAGAAGGTATTGAATAGTTTATTTTAAATAGGAGATAAAATGAAAGCAGTTATAAAGGTACCCTAGATCCCACATATTCATACCCTTTTCTGCACTGTCCTTTATTTTCCAAAGACAGCCTAATAGCATCTTTAAGTGAATCTGTCCCATGTTTATTCGATACCAGACCATGCTTTGTTTCTTCTCTTTTGTTCCTTTCACCAGACTAAATATGTCTCATTTTTCTTTTTTTAAAATCAGGTTGGCTTTTTTATCTTTAGTACTTCCCAGGATTTTGAGAATGCACATCAATTTTTTTCCTTATGCATTTTGCAGCATACCATGCATGTACTGATTTTATGAGATCTGAAAAATATCAAACAATTTTGATTCCTTTTTAGATTGTCATTCAGTCTTGAAGACTGTTGTTTTCTGACATGTACAAAGCTTATCAGTATAATTTGATTAGAAATTACTGAACTTTCTTTTAATTTGAAATACTGGTTTTGTTTTAAATTTTGATGATTGTTTTAGATTTTTTTTCTGGTGTTAGGGATATATGCATACACATGCTCACAAGAAAAAAAAATTGTGATAACCAACTGTTTACTTGAAACTCACTCTGTTTAAAAATCTCTATAAAGTCTTCATAGCAGGACTATTGAATTCTTGAATGTTTCTTCCTCAGTGCTGACAGAATATAATTAACTACCTAAAGATCAAGGACTATGAATCACTTTATATATTCTGGGTTGGGGTTCTTTTGTTTGTTTGGTTTTTTTTTGTTTTGATTTTGGGTTTTGTAAAGGGAGATAGTTACAGTCTAAACAGAAGAATGTTGCCATTTTCCTCCTCATTTGAATGCCCTTGTTGCATGTCTCACTTCAAATTTAAATTTGTATTTCTAGGGTGAAATTCGGGTCACATTGGAGTCAGTGGGTATTCTGCTAATTACAGATGAAGTCACAATGCAACTTCTTTTCTCCTCAGCTACTCTTCAGAAACCCCCAATCTCATAAAGCTACAAAATGATCTATTGTTAATTAATTTTTATATTTATTTACACAATGTTAACATAAATCCAGTTGCTGGATACATGCAACTGTATAAAGATTTTTATGACTAGGCATTAATTGAAATATATTTATCAATTGATACATGCATTTTCATTTGAAGCACTATTTATTGAAACGTCTTGAACAGAGTGCTTGGAAAGAATGCCAGTTTAATGTCAAAATCCATCATCTAGCAATACTATAATGAGTTTTTGCAAAAATAATATTCATACTTCTTCCTGATGCCAGGTATTTGTTTGGATTTGTTTTGTGAGATCTGTCAAAATTAGATAATACAAGGAGATTCTGACAGCATAATGTGTTTCATAGGGACTTAAGGCCCTGATCCTGTCAGGCTGAGACATGTACAGCTTAAGCGTGCAATTGGCTTTGTTTAGGTCCAACCTTTTTAGATACAAAAGTGATAATAAGAGCAGAAACTTGCTGCTGAAGATGTGAAGTTGTCCCACAAACGAAACATATGCTTCCAAGTAGACTTAATGCAGCTTAATATGCAAACAAATGTACTAATTTAGCAATAACAACTAAACATGAAGAATAAAATCACAGCTCCACAGACATTGCAAGTGACTTTGATAATCATTTCAGTGAGGTCAGAATATAATTCAAGATTGAGAAGGCAGCAAGCAACATTTGAAAACATAAATTTACAGATTAAGAATTTGCTCAAGTAAGATTAAGGAAAGTTTATATCCTGTATTACTCAGAACCTCAAAGATAAGAAATCAACATACAAAATATGCTGAAATAGCTCAAATATTTTCTGACTGAAAAACGCCATCACCACCTCCCATATTTGCTCATTTTATTCTTGTGTGAATCATCTATAGTTTTTAGCTTTCTTCTCTAGAAGGTAGAAAAGTGAAGGAGACACCTTGGTACTCAAATCACAAGAGGGAAAGTGAAAACAGCGCCTTCTCCTGCTCTGCACTGGAAGAGCAGTCACATGGTGTCAGAGAGTTTCTTGTCATTCACATCCTTTCACAGTTTGTTAATATAAATTATACAAAAATTAGAAATTTTGCATGCCCTAAAGAAATAAAACGGAATAGTCCGTGTGAGTCAAGTACAAATCCTTACTTTAGACTAAAAATGTGAAGCTTTGAAGCAACAGGGGTCAAGATGGATCTTTTTGATCCAGCTGACTAATTTAAATCATGTTTTAGGCTAGTATTCAAGATTCTCAAGCTGTAAGATGACATATCTAGAAATTTTTCTGAGTGCAGTAGATATGAAGCAATAAGATATCAGTTTGGTGATTTACAGGAAGATAATTGAGAGGCATTTTCAAAACCTTAAGTGATATCAAATAATAATCTTTAAAGATAATTGTAGGGGTCAAAAATTACTAGTATACCCTTTCTCTTACTTGAGTGCTTTAGTGAGAACAAATCACTCAATATTTTGATCATAAAGATGGTTTCATAACAGATTTATATATAATATCAGTTGTTGCTGGAATGCATTCCAAAATAAATTACTATTAGAAAATACTGAATCTGTGCTGGCGAGGTATCATGACAGATAACTTCTGGCTGAAATTTGCTGTAGACATGTTATGATAGGTATCTTTTGCCTGAGAGTTTGGTTTTTGTTTGGGGTTTAGTTTGTTTGGTTTAAATTTTTTGGCTTCTATATTGTTTAATGTATAGACCCCCAAATGAATTTGGGCTTCTTGTGTGCTGTCTTCCTCCTGCCTCAAACAAACAAAATTCTGAGAAGCCCAAACTTTTTTTTATGTTTTTCAAATACAAATACTTCAAGATCAGGAATTTCTTGATCACTTCTTCAATCCAGAGTCAACCACACTATTTTTATCTCAAAGAGCACAAAAAATGAGCTGTCAATGTAGCCACTTCAGTAAGAAATTTGAAAAATGCAAAGGCCTCTTAACCACTTCACAAGTTATTTTGGCTGACTTTGAAACAAATCTAGTACTGGTAGAGGACAATGAAGTTCATGAAGTTTGCCAAATGAGGCTGTTACTGACAGAATTTGAAAAGTTAGAGTGAAAGAAATCTATACCAAAACTGAGCAAAAAACCTGGTTGTTAAAAGGGAAGAGGGAGTGGTAAGGGCAACAGAAGATTGTGTCTCAAGGGTCTGGTTTGTAATTCATATTCCTGAGGTTGTGAAATTCCTTATCAGACAAATTTTTCATTGTTATGTATTACTGTTGATGATTTTACTTGTCATCACAGCAGTAACACTTAGCTACACCAAGAAATAATGAAATAATGTCACAGATTGGCAAATTGGAAAACTCTTTAGGTCTATTTGACTTTGAAATATGCAAATCAAAACTAGAAAAGGAAGATAAAGACAAATATTTCTGAAGACTGAACAGCATCATAAATTTTGCTGAAAACTGCTAAAAAATAATTCCATCAGTTGGCTGTAACTGGATTTTCTCTTTTGAAGGATACATGGCCTGACCATGCTGCCTTCTGTCACTGTGATATACTCTTCAACTTCTGTAGGAAGGGATAAAGCACAAAGAAGACAAAAGCAAAAAAAAAAAAAACAAGAGGCAAAGATTATCATTTTAGCCCAATCTCTGTAGAGCAGTGAAGAGCAGAAGATATGCAGCTGGCAGAACAGAAGAAAGCTCCAAACTTATTTCCTGATGCAGGGGCCAGAAGTGTGGTTTTATGTCTGGCTAAGCTGTTTGCTGACCTGTACACTATAGTAAAGCCTTTTCAGACCTGGGATTCTAGGTCAGCCTGCCTCCTGGAGACGGTGAGCAGCACAATGAAACCGTGGAAGATTGAAGGACATCGAAAGGTTTAAACTTTTGGAATTTCATTCCAAAGCATGAATTCACTGCCAAAAGTACCTGACTACTTAAGAAATCTGAAGTTTCTTTTTTATGCTATAGAACAGTACAGTTACTTTTGTGTGTGTAAAGTTAGCATAATTAAATAAACATCATTTTTTCACTACTTTGTTCACAGAAAGGAAGACAGTATGTCAAGGTCAGCTTATAAAGCAAGTCACTGTTCCTTCAATACCAGATTATGTATCTAAACCAACTTTTTTTTCCCCCTGTACACACTGATAACCATTTGGATGAACATATTCTCAAAGTGCTTGCATTTGTCAGTATAGGGAAATACAGAGGATATTTTTCAGTATATACTGTTGAAAAAGGAATTCCTCTCAAAATCAGTTAGGGATCTGAAATGGTAAATTAATTAAACTATGCCCTATATAGTTTGTGCATAAAGAGAAATACTTTTGTTTACAAATACCTGGGACCAGATCAGCTACTTGAAGGATGATGCCAAGGAAGGACAGTGATTTCTATATCTGTGCTTTGTTCTTTCTGCTGACATTTGTAAACTTTGAAAAGGCAAATCAAGATGAACAATGCTATGGAGTACTGTTTGCATGAAATTCTGGTCTTGAAATGAAAAAAATTGCACATCAGAGTTATTAACAGAGGCAAGTAGCAAAAATATTGATGGCTTCTCCTTCTGTCTCTGTCTGGATAGTAAAATAGCAGTAAAAAAACCATGTTGAACCTTTGTTTCTTTCCAGAATGATTAGGGGCTTGTGGGGTATAGAAAGTACTTGTTGGGAATACAGAATTCCTTGCCTACCACTGAACAACTTCTGTCTTGGGGCTTGAGAAGGGGGATGATATGGACATCATCCCTAGTTTTAAATTCGTCATGAATCCACATAATCAAAAAGAATTTGTTCTTAGGAGGCTTCTCTTAGTGCTAATGTTCTGAGTGATCTCTAGGTGTGAGACATAAAGCCCTGGTGTGAGACATAAGACTTGAGGTAGTAGACTTTTCCTGCAGAGCGACAAGTAAGTTTCATGAGTGAGGAGTCAAGCAAAATAGAAAGTTCTGCGAACAATTTAAGAGCATATCCAGAGAAAAACAGCTAACTGGGTCATGACATAATGGAGTTCTAGGGAAATGCCTGAAGTCACAGGCTGTTGTCTTAGTAAACTGCTGTAAATGCCTACAGTGTCAGCATCCATGAGAGACAAACATACTGAGACGAATGTGTAACTGTAACTGCAAGTATTCTGTGCACTTTGAAAAGACTGGAATAAGGGAGAGTTAGCTGATTTTTTTTTTTTTTTTTTTTTTTGCTTCCTTACAGTACTAATGAACTGTTCAATGGAAGAAGTTACAAAACACTTGGAAGCTTTTTGATGCTTAGGACATAGCCATATGGAGAAGTAAAGGGGAAAGATCAATTACTGCTACAGATCCTTTCATTACTAGTTTGTCATCAGATATAATAGTCTGTTCTTTTTCAGTCAGGAAATAGAAAATTGAGTATTCCTCTTTTTCCTCTAAGGTCAACACAAAAAGAGGATATAAGTCTGTTTTAGAATAAGTCCTTATTTTTTCACTGCTGTTTCTGTTAACTGTTTTGTTATACAACATGGAGGGAAAGCAGAAAGAAAGCAGCAGCATATTTTTAAGTGTGGAGCACAGAAGAATGCATTACAAAAAGACTGGTGACACAGCTACATCTATAAACTACTGAAAAGAACTAAAATTGCATTGAAAGAATATTGCACATAAAATTGAACAGACAAGACAGCTGAATATATTAATGTAAGCAAAGCAGCATCCTGATTTTAGAAGCAGCGACAAAATTTTACATCTGGTTACCTTGCGTAAAAGTGAGAACATTAAGGGCAATAATAACTGGCTCATATTTCTCTATCTCTGTTTTAGAGAAATGTCATCAAAGGCTGAGCTTATAAATCCTTTTCTAAATTATGCAAGTATCTCATGAAAGCCAATATGACTGCATGACTCAAATTACAAAAGTATTGCCAGGAGTTTAAAATTCAGGAGTTATGTCCCTCAGAGATCACAGTCCTTTGCTTGAGAAAAAAAACCGGTTGTGTTTAGATTTTTTTGATCAGTCTGAGACAAGTATTCTTCAAGGTTTTTCTAATCTCTGTAGAAATTGCAAAACTAAAAGTGAGACGCTTCCTGGGTATCCTGTTAGGATATGAGAGTTAAAAAGTCAGGAACTGTTAGACTAACAGTGATTTTTTTTTTTGACTTGCAATGCAAAGGTTCTTCAAGAGCAGGTTTGCAGAATCAGGCTCTTAACTAGCTTAACGTCACTAGTCTTGTCTTTATCATTATCTACTGACAAGCAGTAAGCTGCTGAAGTACCATGTTTTTATTATTAATATATTTTAACTTAAACTTTGAATAAAAAGATTTAAATGTAAACTTTGAATTAAAAAGTTCTGTGTTCTTCTAGAAACAGAGCTGATAGTAGAGACTTTTGGAATGGTTTAGGTTGGATGATCATCTAGTTCCAATCCCCTGCCTTGAGCAGGAGCACCTTCAACCAGACCAGGTTGCTCCAGGCCCCATTCAGCCTGGCCTTGGACACTTCCAGGGATGGGACATCCACAATTACTCTGGGCAGCTTTTTCTGTACCTCACCACCCTCCCAGCAAAAATTTATCCCTAGTATCTAGTCTAAATCTCTCCTTTTCAGTGTGAAGCCATTGCTCCTTATCCAGTTACTGCATGAGTTCTTAAAAAGTACTTTTTCAGCTTTCTTTTAGGCCTGATTTAGGCACTGGGAGGTTCTGTAAGTTGTCCAAGGAGCCTGCTCTTCTCCAGGCTGAGCACCCCAACTCTCTCAGCCTGTTTCCATAGCAGAGGTGCTCCAGCCCTCTGTTCATCTTCATAGCCCTCTTCTGGACTTTCTTCAGCAGGTCCCTGTCCTTCATGTGCTGAGGACCCCAGGGCTGGATGCAGTGCTCCAGGTGTGATGTCAGGAGGGCAGAGCAGACAGGTGGAATCACCTTACCCTGCTGGTCACTCTGCTCTGCATGCAGCTCAGGATCCATCAAGGCCAGGTTGGCTTCCTGGGACTGAAGTGCCCACTGCCAGCTTATGTTGATCTTGTCATCCACCCACCGTACCCTTCAGTCTCTCATGGGGAGCACTAGCTGTCCACAGCTGCAGTGCTTCTCTTGTCTGCAAGGTACAGTAGCAGATTTCAGAAAGAAGAGGAATTGTGCCACAGCTGGATGTAACAGACATGTTAGGTTTAATAATTTGACTTTGCAGGCTGAGAATGTGGTAGATTTTGTGGGGGTTATTTATAGAATCTAGTCTCACTGACGCAGAGTTGGGACAGTTTTGGAATTACTTTCCTTGGCAAGCAAGTTTTCTTTTGCATAGGAAGACTGCTAAGGCTGTGAGCCTCTGGAGTGACTAATTAAATTGAGGAGGAAATGTCAAAGAAAGGGGAATTAAACTCATAATGAATGTCTCCTTATTTGATTTGGTAATCACTTTTTTTCCTTGCAGTTTGCCTTCTAGCAACGTCACCTTCTTTATGGTTTTTTACACTGTCACTTGACTAGTATCAGATTTGGGAAAAAGCATAGGGAAAAGACAAATTAGCAACTCTCCACATCAAATATTGGCTGCTTTGTGATTTGTTTTCCATTTGAAATCTACAAGACAAACAGCTGTTAGCAAGCTTTTCAGCGCAGGCCCGAAGAGACTTTTGTTACAGCTTAAATCTGTAGTGTCCAACTTCCCTAATAATCTTTGAGTTACTGAATGAAAATATAATTGTCAATAATGTACATTGTGGCAGAGAATTATGCCATGAGAGGAAAAGGAGTGTCCTTTAGCAATCAGGCTTAATGTTTCCTCATTTTGAAAGTACAAGTATAAATTTTGATATTATTTAACAAAAAAAGTTAGGAGGCCTTGGTAAACTTTTAAGGAGAGAGGTTTCCACTTGTTTTAGTGGAAAATAAAAAATTATATTTGAAGTCTTGTAGGAAAGACATTTCATTACTACCTGTTACAGGCAATTGAGGGTACAAAGTATTAAAGTCAAACACCTTCATTAAGCAAGTTCAACACCAAAATCTAGAGCTTTAGTCTTACAATGTCAGTAACAGTTTCACGTTATGTTCCAAAGATTATCACCTGTTGAACTGAGTAGATAGCTTTGAGTTATTTTTCACAACTATGATTGGGAATGACAGTTCATAAACTCAGAGGAACAGCACCTTGTCTTTGTATTCTCTGTCAAACTTTTCCTTTGGTTGGGATCCATCTCACCTGGGTTGATATTGGCTGGACTGCAATTCCATGCAAAGAATGAAGAGTCCATAGCACTAAATGTTTTAATTTGATTTTTTTTTTTCCTCTGAGGACCTGCTCTATACTACTCTAATCAAAATACCAAATTAAAATTCATCAGGAAAAAAAATGTATTCTATCTCACTTTCAGCAAAAAAAAGTTCCACACATTGGGTGCTGCAGAGATTCATAATGCAGTAAGCTAGCATTCCCAGGTTCTGTAATTAGTTGGTGACTTTTAGTGTGGTCATCAGATTGCCCAGAAAGGCAATGGCCTTTTCATCCTTGAAGATACAAAAAGCCTGACAGAAAAACAACCCTGAGCAACTTCGTGTGGGTGACTCAGCTTTGAGCAAGGGATGAGCTCGGTGATCTCCAGAGGTGCCATCCCACCTCAGCGGTTCTCTGATTAATTCAGAACCAAAGAAAAAGCTTTTCAGAAGTTAGAATAACTTGTTTGAGACCAGAAAGTCCTGTGTGAAAAAGCTCAAATCCAGAATTGGATGTTGTTCAGAGCAGTGAATTATGGATGTTAAAAACCATTCAGAACCTGTGCAGGTTGCACTGATTATCATTTAGCTATATTTTCCATATGCAAATGAGATATTCAGAATTTAGATCTGTCTGAGACTGGCATTCCAAAATGCTCTAACTGTACTGAACAGGACTACGCATTGAAGTTAGATTGTCTTCAAATATAAAAAACTGCTCAAGGACATTCTCCTGATTGTTCAAAAATGTATAGTTCCATATTTATTCAAGCCTAAATTGATCAGAAACCACCCAGATGAAAAGAAGATACAAAATCGATGATATATACATGTTTCTAGTAAGCACAGAAATAAAAACCCCAAAGGCATTGAATAATACCTGTCAAGTCAGGTAGCTAGGAACAGATGAAAAGGTCTAAGGAAAGCGAGACCTAAACATGCTAACTACAAACTGCAAATTAAGAAAAAGAAAACTAATTAACTCAGAAATTAACAGCTTTTTGGAAGAATCTGCTCATTGCCCAATTCCCTTTCATATATTCACCAGAAAGTTGAATGAAAATATAAAACCTTCACTTGTAAAACTTCATTGTGACATAAAACTGATCAGTCATTTAAATCCAGCATTAAGGAATTAACAGTCCTTAAAACAGACAAAGAGCACAGGCTATACCTCTACATTATGGAAGGACTTTTTTCTCAAAAGCTATAGCTCAGACAGTAGTTCAGAGGATAAATATGCTTTGTCAGAAAAGCTGAAGTGCCTGTCTTGACCTCTTTTATCTGAATTCACCCCTTTGGTTGCAGTAGTGTGGGTGTTTGTCAGGTCTACTCTGTGAAGCAGATCAGTGAGAAGATCTAAGCTCAAAACCAAACCAGAATTTTTATCATTATTTTTGTAACCCAGTCATTGCCCCAGTTCATTTTGTGGCAGGGCCTACTAGTTGTCTTGAAAGAAAAACAAACCAGAAGAAACACGTAATTTCTGTTAAAAAGCCCTCTACTTACGTTGTACAGCCCAGTACAGGAAAGGAGGGGAAGACTCCTTGAGTGTTGAGAAGTCTTTGGTTAATAGTTTGTCTCTGCAGTTGTGTATTTCTTCCCTTCAAGTTTTTTGCTTAAATAAAAATCATTATGTTCAGGGTTCAATGCATTCATAATATCTCTTTCTGACATATTTTTTTGTGTTATGCTGGTCAGAAAACATTCACATCAAAAGAAGATATAAAGTCAATGATACATGTACAATAATGCTAAATATGTACATGATAGGGGAAAAAAAAGGCCAGGCAGTGAATAAAAACTTCAGATAGCTGGGAACTGATAAGAGGGTCTAAAGAAATCAGTTTTGATAGATGGGTATCTTGTTGGTATCAACCTCAGTTGTAGATAGTTGCATCATCTGTAATTTTTTTAAATCCCATTATTTATGAAGCACATTTCTTTCAGAACATCAGGATCAGCATCTTGCTTAATTATTACATTTTTCCTCCTTAGACTTGGAAGATTAGAATAATGTGATCAAGACTTTCTCTCTGTATATATGCAATAACACAGAAATTATTTATAAGTAGAACAATCACAAAGGCAGCAATTTGTGCAATTCGAAAGTGCAACAGAGCCTCAAAATAGAAACATGATGCCACAGCCCTTTTCTAAGAGTATGTGAAAGTGCTGTCAATTATGTCTAACAAGGGAGTATTTGTAACTAAAAGTAGGTAAGAAAGAAAAACAGAATTTACATGGGCTATACATTGTCCATAAAAAATCCTAACTTCACCCCATCTCTCAACAGCTGTTTGCCTGAATGGATTCACTGTTTTGTCTCAAGCTTCTGAAACTTACTCTTGTTTTTTTTTTTTTCTTTTTTTGGTGGCACAGCACAAGGATATATATGTTTTGTACTCTTCTGGAAAGGTTTCTGTATGTTCATGGACGTTCACTTCTGCTCTGGTGGAAGACAACGAGCTGTCTCAGCAGTTTGTATTTCAGTCTCGCCTCAAAGTGGAACCAGGCTACAGCTTCCCCAACACTCTTACTGCTTAAATTTTTTACACTTCAGCTTTTTGTGCTTATGTACAGCATGTTCTGCCTCTCAGTGAAATCTCTTTCCCTATAACAGAGAGAAAGTATCCCTGGCACACTTTAACTTAGAATAAGAAATTACAGCATTACAAGCAGCAGTAGGGTCTCAGGTTGCAGAACTCCCTTGCCCTTTTTAGAAGTGCCCATTACAGCATGAATTGAGTGAACAGGAGCAGATCAATTTACCATCACAGATGCCTGTTTTTCTCTCCCATTCATTCACAATGAAGCTGCATCCACCTTTTAGCCACTTCTTTAATGTATCATTGAGGTATAATACCTTTCTGTGTTTTTAGTGTAAACTTCCAAATCTATGTTCCAGGGTCAGAAGACAGCTTTTTCCCGTTGCTGCTTCTCTTATCACCTTAGTGATGTGCATCCCAGAATGCTCCCATGAAAGAGCTGCAGCATCCATGCTAGCTGCCAGCTTGAGACAAAAGCTTTCCTCATTCCTGAACCCTGTCCTTTACCTCAATTTATAAGGCTTGTTTATTGCAAAGGCACTAAAATTACATGAGCTCATGATAAGGAAAACAAAAGTTACAAAAAAATTAATTTAACATATACATATATAACTGTCTAAAAGAGAATGCACCTAAATATGAATGCCTTATAGTTAGGGAGAAAGAAGAGATTTGGTGCAAGCATGTGTCTGAAATGGGGAGTGAGCAGTGATGAAGGATACCCATCTGAGTCTCTGAAGAGCAAAGGAGAGAATGCAGAATGCTCCATTGCTGGAGGTTAGAGGTGGTTCCTTAGGAGCTAAAGGCAGTAATTGGTAATTTCAGTGCTGGGAGAGTTTGTATTTACAAACCTACATGTTAAAGTGCTTGCTGTGAGCTCATCGCTGGCAGCTATTTTCATACCCATCTCTCACCTATCCTGATTGCAAGACTATCAAATTGCAGAGTCGTGTTGGGAATAGATTTGCTGAGGACAGTGATGTAAATGTTTCTGAGCTGGCTTTTACTCTGCATCCCATGGAGGGATGCCCACTCCCATGCCCCCTTGGCAGTCATCCCCTTCAGCCAAAAGCAGTGGTAGTGTTGACTCAGCTTGGTGGTTTTCCTGCCTGGACACTGAGGGTGAGACTCTCCTGGGGGCAGCCTGCTACTATTTGGGTTATTTGGATTTTCCACCACTCCTCTCCTTCCTCCTCCCCATCCAACCCTTGTTTTTCTGTGTTGCTTTGAGGTTGTGCAGCTCTTATCAGGTATCCTGACAAGGATATATGAGGATGGGTACAGTATCACAAACATGTGTTGCTTCCATAGGTAGGCTTCTGTATTTGCATAGCACAGCTCAGCATTCTGTGAGTTCATTGTGCCTGAGTCAAGGCTGCTGTGAAGATCTTTGTCCCTTTTATTGAGGTTTGTAAAAGAGCACCTTTAAAGAAACATAAGCTTTAAGGAGAGCAGTTTGCATCACGATATTTCATTTTTTATGGTTTTTAAGGACAATCTGACATTTTCTGTGAAATGAGAACGACAAATGTTGCTCTTTTTGCTTCTCTGTCCCAGAAATTGCATATAAAATTAATTTGTGTGTGGTCGTTTAATATCCAGCAAATACAATGTTTAAAAATTAAGTTCATGCCTCTTGTTTATGCCATTTATACCCATTTTTTTCTTGAAGATGTCTAGTTCTGTCAGATAAAGGAGCAAATGCCTTCCAGCTCAGCAAAGTGCATTTGCAACCTGCTGTCATTAAGCAACTAAAGCTGAAATATCATGGGGACTTCGCTGTCCCAGTCCCTGTCACTGTTCTCTTATTCTGCAGCTACAAAGAGCATGTTGTTACATAACTAACATAATTTTTAGTGTCACAGCAGGCAGCTAGTGAAATGGAAACTGAGAACTGGGTTATTTTAGTTGGGAAAGAAAATGAATATATGAGATTATTCAGATCCACTTTATTTACAAATTGAAAAGTTTTTTGAAGAGCTCTGAAGAATAGCTGTTCAGCAGCAAAATTCTCACCAACTCCATTTAGGCAATAAGAAGTGTCACAGCTCAGATGCCTCTGTTTAAACTCTTGTGCTGTTGTGAATTCATTTAGAGATTGCAATGTTTATCTAAAAACTCTATGGTAGAACATTTTGCTGTTGCTTTTAAACCGGGTGCTCAAAGTGCTTCTGGTATTTTCACATTCCTGGGCCTAAATAGAAGTGGCCTGATTTGCAGAGGTGTGATCAATTCTAGGTCCTATTGAAATCATTGGGAACTGATGAGTGCTCATTTCTTTTGAAAACCAGGCCATTTATATATAGGTGCCTAAATATGGCACCCAATTTTGAAAAGCCTGGCTCTATGACCATATACCATCTTCCTCCTTTTGATATCTGGGTCCCTCCTGTAAGAAAGGGTAGGAAGGGTAATGAAGAAACAATTGTAATGAAAAGAAGCCAGAAATATTTCTGAGTACTTATTACTCTATAACTATAAAAATATTTTTTAAAATCATTTAGGGCAAGCATCCATTAGAGTGGAATTTCCTCTTCTGTATTTACTCTGTTTTGTACTAAGAAGACAAAGCAAAGCAAATATCTACTCCTGTGCATGTGCAAATGTAGTTACTGTCTGGGAATGAAAGTTGTAACAAAATAAAATTCAGATAGAAGATAATGGCACAAAAAAACCCCCCATCCTTGATGCCAGAAAAAAATATTAGATTTATTTTTTCCTTCTCATTTCCAACAGAAAAAACATATGCTGTTTTATATACTTTCTCTCTGTTCTAGGGAAAGAGATTTTACTGAGAGGCAGAACATGCTGTACATAAGCACAAAAAGCTGAAGTGTAATGCATTAGTGGACAAATATTCACTCACTGACTCTCCTACTTTCTACAATATCATGAAAGCAACTTTCCTTAGAATATATTTCCCTTTTCCACCAATGTCTTTATAGAATATATAGCAGTTTTACATTTTTTTACTCAGTATGCTGCAAAGCAGAAAAGAATTGTGATCTGTTATCACAATAAAAGCTCTGCCAGATAATATGGTTAGAGGCTTTTGCAAAGCTCACAGCATCCAGAGGAACTCATTTCAGCAGTGCCATTAGCATCCTCCCAAGGAAAACATTCAGAGCCTTCAGAATAGATTTTATTTGTGGTTACACAACTGTATGAAAACTCATATAATTGATTCCAGAAACCAAATACAAGCTGAAGCATTAGAAATTATTATTTTTCATATTGTGGTCGTAAGATTATGTGAAGAAAACATTTGGGGCCTATGTCAGGTTTGCAAGCCCCCAGGTTCTTAATTTGTGAGTTTTTTGGGGCAATCATGAGAGTTAGTGACTCGTATTTTTGAGGTTGTAGACTGATTATTGGTGATATTTCCAATCTGTTTGCATATAGCCTTATTTTGTGTTGATCCTCCTACGTTCAATAAGGTATAATCTCTGAAGTTCTTTTGGGGTGAGGATTTCTCTTTATGGATCTGCTAATATCTAATGTTGTTTGAGCTTTATGGCCTTATTTTTGGATGAGGAAGAGACATAGGAGCAAAAAGGTTATCTGTCTTCTCTTTCCAGCTGACTTATTTTCCTGAGTATGGTAAAACCTAGCCTATGTTTCCTTCTGTTGGGAGATTCAGAGAGGAAAACACTTTTTGTTGTTGCTGTTCAAGAAAAAGCTGAGGTGAAATTTAATTATTAAAGTATCACATAATTCTATAGCTGATGTTTTTAGAAAAAAATGTTAAAGCTAGATGTAGTTTAGGGCAAGGATGGAAAATTATGCTTTTTAATTTTTAGCAGGAGGCAAATTTTGAGTCTGAATTGCAAATAATTTCTGAGCATAATTGGTACTTTCACTTTAAAGTTGAGATTGCCAATAGGTCAGGTTAATGTGGGCTTACCTGTAAAAGTGATGTTGGATCATTTAATCAATGTCTCTGAAGTGCACTCAGATTTCAAACAAAACAAAGCAACACTTTGAAGTTGGGTGTAAAAGATAGCAGTGAGGTTCACCTTAGTTTAATGTGATGAATACCTTACTTTTGTGAGTGATTGTGTCGTATTCATCAGTGGAAGTGCATTTTAACCATGGCATCCCTCCTTTGACTGATATAAGTTTGTGAACTTCAAAGAAATTCACTAGTTTAGAAGAAATTGAAGACACGGTTTATTGTACTTCAATATACTTTGGAGCACAGAAATATTCAGGCAGTATTTTAGGTATATCTAATGGGTTACATGTTTTATGGGCAAAATATAGAATAATTTCTGGAGAAAGTAAAACCAAGAGGGATAATTATAATGTAAATTATGAATAATGAAAGAATTAGGTGATCAATTTCAAATAACCTCCCTGAACTGTATTCTAGGACCTCAACATCTCCAAAGACTCTAGTTCCCAATACTTCAGGGTATTTGTGGAAGTTGGTGAGTTCTTACCCAATATTCTGAGAAAGAATGTTAACTCTTTGCTGGTTTGAGGTTCATTTGCCTTGCCTTCTTCCCGGACCTTGTGGAGATCAGCTGCTCCTTTGCTTGCCCAGACCAGCAAGTGGCCTTTTCATTTCTGTGACCTTGGTACCGACCCACTAAGCCGCTCTCCTCGGGGATGGAGGCATAAGCCCTGCTCTGCAGGGAACACCACCCCTGGGAAGGCAACAGTGGGCAGCCTGGGAAACAAGAGGAGCTGGGATCAGAAAAGAGACTAGGAACTTTTATACTTTTCATGTGATCTCACCTGCTGCAATACACCTTGGGATGTTAGTCATATAAAAGCAAAGTTAAAATACTGGCAACCCAAATAGTTTTTTGTGGGGTTAGCTGAGAGGAAAGGAAGTATCTGCACAGTTGAAAGACCCTGGCAGATTAGATTACTCTTAGAACTTGAAACCATTTTTAGATTTAGTGATTGTTAATGAGGATTTATTGTCATTTCACAAAATGCTTCCAGACCACATGGATACTTGGTTCCTTTGGCTTTCCTGCTGAAAATCTGTTCTCTGTGCTTAGCCTTCCTAAGCCTCTCTGTTGCTGTTGTCGTCAGCAGTAATACTGGTCCCCGAATGCAATTAGTTTCTGTGTCACATTGACAGCTTTATGTATTTCTAGTATGTATTACCTGGAGAAACAGATTTTCTGCACAGATATGATTGTTTTATTAAGAATTACAAGGTCACGTAATGACTGAACCACATGTCCAAAACCTTGTGTCCCTTTCCAGCTGTTAGTCTGCAAGCCAAGCCTTATAATTATTGCATCATCATATAATGTAGCATAGTTACAACTACAGATATATTAAACTCCTTTAATTCCATTTGAGTAGTGCCTGATAGCATTTTGAGTAGCTGCATTTGTGTCAGTTTGTTAGAAGTTGCCAATACAGTAGCCCAAAAAAGTCAAGGCTGTTGCAGTTCCATGTTCCCAGGTCCAGCCAGCAGTGAGGCTGAACCTGTGTTACCACTAGGCCACACATGCATGCATTTATATATGCATATACATATGCATATACATATACAAGTGTATACACAGCCACGCCAATCAAAGTGGGCAGAAGACATGGTACTCACACAAAAACAGGCTGCCCATTCCTATGTACTGCTAAACATCGATGTGTATAAATATCTCCGTATGGAACATGGATCCCACCAGCAGCTGGGATCTGGACACTCAGGAATTTTTGACGAATTCCCAGCAGTAGTGGGAGAATCTTTACCTGGTTTCTCAGTTGGCCTTTTGGGAATCTGCGGGAATAAGATGTATTTGTCTAGCTCATTCACTTAACCTGGTGGTCACTAAAATGTGAGGAGGATGCTTCCTTTCTCATGCTTTACTCTTAGAGATAACTTTTTCACAAATGCACAAATGTCAGCAAAATGTGCCTGCGTGTGTCCTCATTGTCACGGTGTCCTCTGCAGCTTTACCAAGGATGGTAATGAATGGGTGTCAGGAGGAATCTTCTTATCCTCTGCTCTAATAACTGAAAAGAGGAAGCAGGAGGTTGTGTAACTGAACTGAAAAATGTCAAATAGCCACACGGAAAAAAAAACCCTTGGAATATTCAATTAATAATGATGTAAATATATTCAAAATTGTATTTTAGTAAATAATACTTTTAATGAATTACTGTAATATTATTCATGCTGTTTTTCTGAGAAATTAGTCTCCATTAGTACCTTAATGCCAGACATGAATAAATTACAGTCAAGTTTTAGTAAAAACTTGACTGTAATTTATTTTATCTCTTCCATACAGAAAGATGATGGCAGTGTAATCATTCTGGTATCTTAACATGAGCTGACTGAGAGTTCAGGATAATGAGACATTGAAAAACAATAATTTTCAACTTTTGGAGAGGACTTAGAGGAAGGCTGAACAAAAAAATATCAGAAATTCATTGTGCAAGTGAAATTAATAGTAAAATTAACTGCAGTGTAATCTTGGATGCCAAATTAGGAAAAACAAAATTTAAAATGTTAAGTATTTTCATTTTCCTGAAAAAAATCTTAATTTCTGTATATTGACATGCAGATTCTCCTATCTTAGATATAAACTTTACCCTGTAACTACTACTTCTGCTGCAGAAAATCTTATAGAGTCTAAAAAGTACAGCAGATGTATAGGAATATCTTATCCAATCCCTTCTCAAACTGATTTGCTCTGTTGTGTCAGATGCACGTGAGTTTGTTTAAAAGCCACTAGCCAATAGTCTGTTTCATAGCATCACATTTAGGAAAGGTATGAAGTAAGTCCAGCGCTAATTTTGTGCATCTCCCTGGCTGAGGAGCCTTTCCTGTTGTCTGGCAGGTGCAGGCGCTGTGTGGGCAGGCACAGGCGTGCACATGAGCCCCGTGTTGTGAGCCCTGCCGAGCCTCAGCCAGGGCCAGCAGGGCTGCGCCCGTAGCTGGAGCACAGGCCGTGAGCACGGCTGTGTCCCCTGAGGCTGCTGCTTGGGGGGCTCTCTGCTGCTCCCCCTCCCCTGGTCTGTCTGCTCGTGAGGGAGCAATGAACAGCACTGCTCTTGCATGACTGGAATGGGGATATTTTGGGGGATTCTCTTGCTGTTGCCTATTTTCTTTTATAAGGATAGGAGAAGTTCTATATTTGTCTCTGTGCTCTACTCTAAAGATATTATTTGCCCTGTCAAAGAGTAAACATTCTGGATCAGTTTGTTCTGAGCAACGTGGGGCTCTGTGATAATTCAGATTATAATGGCACACTGTGTTGGTGAAACAGGCTGTTTGACGTCTTGTTTTTCCTATTACCAAAGGAGTGAATGAAGTACATGATGAGCAACTTAGTGAGGTAAATTAGGTACCTCTTTGTGTTCTGTGCAAAGCAGTATGTTTCCAAGTGCACACTAAAAGCCTGTTTGAAAGATTTATGCTGGGGTTACAGTTGAGAAATATTTCTTTCTTTCTAGCAGTGTGTCTTGCAGCTGGATTTTGAATTACTTGGAGTCTGCTAATCGGCTTTGCTGGTAGACCTGCTGAGAAAGCATTGCAATTGTCCATGTGGAGTGCAAGAAAGAAATGTAGGGATAAGATTTATGAATAATTTTTGGACACAGGCAGTATGAATTGGTGAGAAAAACTTCGCAGGTTTCTTCACAGGCTAATTTAACTGTAGCACTAATGAGCTAAAAACTCAAAGAAGTCAATTATTTTTCCTTTCACTTTTATTCTGAGATTGGTACTTTGTTAACTTTCTTAGCACTGAATAAGAGGATTCAGGACTGTTTTCCACCATCTGATCCCAAGGGTCAACGTGTGACATTAACTGATTTGTATTTTTTTGTAAAACCTGCCAGTCTGCATAAATAGGCTCCTCTCTGTATGTTCACATAAGTGTGTATGGGGTTGATCCATTAAAACCCTTAGATGACCTACGAGTCCAAATTCACATGTTAAAGCTGCAGTTAGATACTTTATTTGAAAACAGTTGATCCTAGAGCATTTGCCCAGGCTATGAAAAAGAAAGAGAATTGCAGTTCATGTCATATTTCAGATTTGTTTCTGAAGGTTCATAGAGGTGAAATGCTGTTGTGCACTCCTGTTTTCTCTCCACCTGAGAGAGGGTGAGCTGGTCACCCAGAGAGGACCTGGGCTCTAGTGCCTGGAACTGTGCAAAGGGGACTCCTTATAACTGGCCAGTAGTGTACAAAGTATTTTTTCTGCCTTGTGGCTGGCCAGGGACAGCCTGAATCTCTGTGTGAGATGTAGAAAAACAATATTTGGGTGAAACTTAGAGCTAGAGCTGTTATTTTAAACAGAAAGCACTAGAACCATGACAGCTAAATTACTGAAATAGCAAAATAGATATCTAGCCACATCTCAAACACAAGTATCTTTGCTTGCTGTGCATTGTGTCTCAGGAGGTTTTTAGGTACCTCAGGAGGAGCATAGGTACACAGCAGTCTAGATCTGAGATCTTGGATGGTGTTCAGGTATGATACCACATGCTCACTAACTCTTCATGAGCTCTGCAGGAAGAATTAAGAAAACCTGTTTTTACCTCTGTCCTCTGATACTCCCTTTCCCAATCAGAAAGCATACTAATATTGCTGAATGCCCTTGCCTACTATCACCAGTCTTTGAGATCTTATTTGAGTGAATTTTCTTGACTCCTCAGATATTTTACCCCATCCTGCCTTATTTAGCTGGTTTTACTATGCTCTTTTGCAATGCCTTCTTTTGTTCTCAGTTTGGTTTGAGTGTGGTTCCCCTTGAGAGACATAAAAGTTCATCTGAGTGAGCTCATCAAGCTTACAAAAAAGCTTAGTGGGATTTTTCCCTCTTTTTATGCAGAGGAATAAATCCCAGTTTGAGTTTCTCGTGTGATCAGTGCCGTGTGATCTCACACTACAGGTGATGAAGAACTAAACAAATAAATGTGTAAGATGTCTCAAACCAGCATCAGAAAGGGAGTTGGCTGAAAGCACTACTTTGGAAACCATTTCTTAGTTTGCATGTCACCTCTACGGAGTAGAAGAAGGGGGGCAGACAGTGTATTAAGCTGATCTGTCACTGAACATAGATTTAACTGGGACCCTCGTAAAAGTTTCTCTGAAGAAAGAAAAATATAACAGATTGGGAATATGATGGAGATAAATTAGCCTTGGTTGTCCTTGACTCAAAAAAATTTAACTTTGGGTAAATTAAGGCAGTAATTTAAAAGGTACAAAACCCAATAACCTCTAACCACTTGTTAAAGTAATAACAAGAAAGTCAATAATCTGTATATCAAGAGGTTCTTGTTTGTTTTTGTATTTTTAGGACCTCTTGTAATGCAGAGAGATCATCTCAAAGAACACTTAGTTATTGAACCTTATTTTACATTTCATAATTTCCCTTTATCACTTAGACTAATTTTAATTGTCCATAACTGTTCTCCTTCCATGCAGCAGAACAGTAGCCTCAGAGAACATAGAAGAGAGGAGGGATTATTTCCAAGTAGACAACTAGAGCATTGCGCTAGAAAATCAAATTAGATTGCAATGAAATGCAAGTATAAAAATGCTATTACTTTGGCAAATTTTATGCAAAAACCCTCATGGAATGATACAGTAGGATTTGCAGGATCTACATGCAGAAGCACTAACTTCAGAGAAAAGAATGTAATTGAGGAGGCTCTCTGGTCTGCAGGATGATGTAAAGCAGACTTCAAATAAAATAGAGTGATTTTAAACCAGAATGAATCTACAGTTAGGTGAAAAGATAAGGTGCTAGTGATGCCAGCCTTACAATGCAGCATTAGAATGATGGACTGACTCCTGTTTGCTTGTTTGGGGTTTTTTGTTTGTTTGTTTTTCCCCCCCCATTGCATCAAGGCAACTGATCATAAGCTTAAAATAAGGTACTTGCTAAGTGCTTTCCGGGATTGGGACCATGGAATACGCAGCATTTTGCAGGATTGATCTCCCATAAAGTCCATGAAAAACCCCGGATTTCTAGGGACTAATCCCATATCCTTTACATTTCTTTTCTCTTTTTATCACTATTGGGATTAATAGAGTCTTATTGTGTTACTATCATTGTATCCCCTATTACCCATGTATTTACAAATTGAGTATGAAGATTCCACAGCCCATGTTTGCATTGACTTTAGTACTTTTAGAGTTAAGTCCTTTCTCTTGTGCTACCGTTGCTAGTTCTGCACATTTCCAAGGGAAATGCTGGACAATTTCTTTGGAAAATTCCATTATGATACAGTGTTTCTGAACAGTGCTTTCTAAATAATCCGTACAATTTCACGGATTCTTCAAACCTTGCAGACATTCTGGTAACATCTTTGAATTACTTGAGTATGGAGATGAGTGGGTGGGCTTG
Source organism: Ammospiza caudacuta (assembly GCF_027887145.1). Classification (NCBI taxonomy): domain Eukaryota; kingdom Metazoa; phylum Chordata; class Aves; order Passeriformes; family Passerellidae; genus Ammospiza; species Ammospiza caudacuta. The sequence goes on from NC_080632.1 coordinate 54,276,433, forward strand.
ATAGAGGAGGAAGCTGTGAAAAAAACCCTGCTATGTGGAGCAGAGACTGTTTGTTAAATTACTTGTCTGGCTTTCTTATAGTTTCCACTGGATAGACTACCACTTCTGCAGTTATGTGGGATTCTTTAGGCTGTATCCAGCATGAAGAATTATTACTATGACAGTGTGATTCAATAATCTGAAAAATCAGGCAGATTGAAAGTTGGTGAAAAATCAATTCAAAATAATAAAACCAGCTTTTCTTGCTACTGTTGTATTTGTGAAAATAATATCAGGATATTTCATTTGGGCGAGGGCAGATTGGATTGAGAGTGTGTGAGCAGTGCTCCTCTCTTTGATGTCTGACAAAAGAGGCTGGGAGAGAGACAAAAAGCTCTGCTTTCCAGTGATGCCAACCTTCCTACACAAAGTTAAAATGATGGACAAAGCTCTGCTTGGCTGGTTGTTTTTTTTTTTTTTTTTTTCCAGTGAATCAAAGCACTTGCTCATGCCCTTAAAATAAAGTACTTGCTAAGTGCTTTCCTGGGTTAGGCAGAAAATGCTTATGCTGCATCACCTGCAAATGCATATTTGTTATTGAACAAACTAATGTATAAAGTTCTTGTTTGGTCAGGTGCTGGGATACTATTGCAAGGGAGATGCATACCATTAGATGGAAGGCAGTGAGAAATTTGTATTGCTGAAGCAGCCTGATTGAAATATTTTCATGATTGTAGTCAGTTTGGTCATCTGAATTTGCCATGTAAAATAGAAAGGATAAGTTGTCTGCCAGTATATTTTATATCTGCTGTAGTATTTTCTATTAAAAAATCTTCTTGATAAGTTTAGCAGCCCATATTTGTAATCAATATAGTGCATTAAAGGCTTGTTTTGGAAGCAGTGCACTTTTTATCAATGAACTGTGTCTGAAAGTAGCCTATGGTAGATTAATCCATTTTTCTATCAATAATCTCTCCAAAATAACACCAATATATCCCTGATTGACACAAGCTATCAAGCAAAGGGGAAAACAAAACAAAGGAAAACAAATCAATGCAAGAAATAAAAACTAAAGTGAGTAAATAGATGCTGTGGCTGACATGGCATTCGGCTTCATGCTGCTGCTGAGGAATCCTCCCCCGGACCAGCTCATGCTGAACTGGAGGAAATCAAATGCAAACTCAAGCATGTGAAATGGAGTTTCACACATTTGAGACAGCCAATTAATGTGATTTTTAGTTTTCCACTGTTTTGGTAATGTGGGAGTTTTGAGTCAGGAGAAGGGGTTTTTTTCACTTACTATTTGTTTCTTTCTAGTATAAGGATTATTTCCTTTCCAATTTTCTGTGAGAGTTGTTTATTTTATTGCTACTGGCTGATACAGAGAAGAAAAAATAAATTTCATTATGTTGTTAGCATATGCCCTGTTGTCAGGCCAGCAAAACAAAACTTCCTCTTTATTGTGTATTTTTATTCCTAGGAATGCAGCTATGAAGAATGAAAATATTTGAGCTATCAAAAATTCAAATTCATAAGTTATGAATACCCCTAGGTGGCACAATAATCAAACACTTTATATGTAAATAAAAGCAAAATCATAATAGCTTAATATGCATGATATATAAAATACATTCTGTATTTTCGCCAATAAAGGTGGCTAACAAGCCTTTTTTGTTAACATCTGTCACGGTTTAACCCCAGATGGCAACTAAGTACCACAGAGCTGCTCTCTCACTTCTCCTTCCCCTCCTCTCATCAGTGGAATGGGGAGGAGATAAAGGAAAGAGAAGAAAATGGAACTCCTGTGTTGACATAAGAACAGTTTAATAACTGAAACAAAGTAGATGATTATAATAGTAACAACAACTACAATAATAATAGCAGCAACAACAATAATAATCACAATCATTGTAATGCTAGTACTGCTAATAATAATTGTAATAAAAAGGAGAGGGAGAGAGGGAGATAAAACCCAAGAAAGACTAGTGATGCAGAAAAAATTTCTCACGACCCACTGACAGATGCCAAATCCTGTCCTTGAACCCTTGTTGTCTTCTTTGAGGTAATTCCCAGCGTTTGTGTGCTGGCCATGCTGCTCTGTGTAGGGCACATCCCTTTGGCCAGGTCGGGTCACCTCTGCTGGCCTTGCTCCCCCAGCCTCTGGGGCACCTGAGCAATGCAGAGCACGGGACACTGAAATGTCCTGGATTTAGGGTGAGCACTGCTGAGCAACTTCCCAAACATCTCCGTGCCACCGGCGTGATTCTCACACTGAATGCAAAGCACAGCACAGTACCAGCTAGTAAGAAAAAAATCATTCTGTCCCATCTGAAACCAGTACATTAACTCATGGAATAAAATTTTTCTTGTCTGAGGACTGAGTGATATTCTACTAAAGGTTTTTTTAGAATTTTGTGAAAAATACAAAACACAAAGACTTGAATACAGAATTTTCTTGAAGAAGGTGTAAAACTTTCACTAAAATATGGTTGTGTTTTTGTTTAGATTTTAACATGTTTGAATACTTCCTTGGTAAAGCCTTGCCAACAGGAACAGAGGAGACAAACAGGAGTGTACTAGGTGTGAGTGATTGACCTGTTTCATAAGACTAAAGACTCTCTTGTATGAATGAATCCATTTTGGTGACCAGTAAGTCTTGTTAGCATGTTAACTAATATGTTCTGCTTTTTCATCTGTTGGCTGCAAAATATGGACATGGCTGTTCCATAGGTTTGTGTGAAGACAGAAGATTCCCCACAAGACAGGGTCAGCTTTTCATGTGGTACAAACACAGGGTAATGCAGGACTGGGGCACAGCTGCATGAGTACCCAGGCATCACTCTCATCTTGGTTTCATAGGGTTTGGATGTCAAAAGAGTCAGTCTTCACCTGTTACCTCCTACCCTCTTCCTTCCCCAAACCAGGAAGAAAAGCCTTGGCAGTCAGCCATTATGGTGACGTCTGTGCCATTGCTGAAGTAGCACTGGGGATGATGGCTTCAGTCCTGTTGAAACAACACAACTGTTTCTGTGACATCTGATGTAGAAGAACTGACGTAACCAAAGCTGAAAAACACAAAAGAACATTAAACTGTGTCCTAAATTAATATTAATCACAAGGCAGTTTTACAACTAAGGAAGTATTGCCTAGAAGCCTACTGGATTGAAATGAGATAGACTGTGTGTTGGAGGAGAACAAGATGATAGCATTGTACAGTCACAGAATTTCAAATTGGAAACTACCCACACGTCCCTTTTGATCACATGACTGTTGAAAATAAACTACAGGATCAAGAGCATCCTTCAGATATTCCTCGAACTCTGAGAGGCTTGGTGCTGTAGGAAGCCCTTCCAGGGATTGACTGTCTTCCCAGTAAAGAACCTTTTCCTAATGTCAAACCTGAACTTCTCCAGTGCAGCCTCACTGCACTTCCTTGTGTCCTGGCGCTGGTCACCAGGGAGTGATCGGCACCTCCCCTTCTCTGCCCCCAGGAGGAAAGTGTACCTTGCTGTGCCAGGTTCCCCCTCAGCCTTCTCCTCTCCAAGCTGAGCAAGCCAACTTAATTAGACCCCAGTGTTGCCCTTGAGACTCTTTACCTTCTTTATCCCTCTCTTCTGGACACACTCTAACAATTTGATACCCTTCTTCTGTTGAGACACCCAAAACTGCAGGTGGCGCTTCAGATCCACACCAGTGCAGTGTTGAGTGGGGCCATGTTGCGACATCCTGGTTTTCATTGTATACATTAAACTGCATGGTATTTTTTCTGCATCCTAAGCCAGGATTAGCCATATCTATGTGATGCTGTTTAGCAGGACAGGTTTTTAACCTTTTTTTTAAAGCTGGTGTAAAATAAGTAATAGGAAAGCAAGGAAACTATATGGATTGTATGCATATTCTCTGTCTTGGATTTCAGTGCTTGGTGACTTGCCTAGAGTTTATGTATCCAGATTTAACACAGAGTGATGACTCTTTCCTGTCATCTTGCTGCTAAATAGTGTTTGAGGCTAAAAAACATATGAAGCAGTATCAGAGTGTTTTCTTATGGGTCATCAGAAGAAGATAAAAGAGTAGTAAATGCCCACATGACGTTCTTCAGTTGATTTTCATATGAGTCCTGTGTAAACTTCAAAATATGCAAAATCTACGAATTTTTTGCAGTTCAGAAAAGAGCATGTACATCAGCAAGGCCAATTTTACTGCTACAGATAGAAAAAAAAATCAAAAACATTTAATACAGACTGTTACAACATTGCTGTTTTGTGATAACTGAGACATGCATGTTCTCAGTGCCAGGAGTACAGATACACAACTAAAACTTAAACTTACATACATTTTTATGTGGAGACATGTAAGGAAATGTTAATGGATCCTTTTGCTAATTCAGTCATAAAATTAAAATATGCAATATCTAGTAAAACAGGGATTAATACTTGAAATAAACTAAAATCCATATGAACAACAGCTTTTCTTTTTCGGCTATCCTTGCCAAACAGCTGTCTCTCCCTCTTGAAGGCCTGCCTCTCCACAGCTTTCTCCTCTTGTGTCTGGGACAGACTGCCATTTAATTTAATTCAGCCCCAAAAGGACAGAGAAAATCAAGTGTTGCATCCACTGAAGACAATAGCAAACTCCTCCTGACTTTTGCGAAAAAGAATTCCCCTGGGGTACCTGAATGTATGTAAATCCCTGAAAAGAGCTCTGTTACATTCCTAAGAAAAGATCTTTTTGAAATCAAAGGAGATGGAGCAGGAAATTGCATGTTGAGTGGGGCTTTGTTAGGAACTGCCTTTACACACAGAAATTACTTGGTTGTGAAACACTGTTGAGGGGTGTAGCCAGGGTAGATGATATTCCTTCTATGTTGGTACATTATATCCATTGTGAGAAAACAAATTGTACACTGTTTTCCCATTTTAACAGTTGTGTCTTAATGAAAAGAACTAACAGTACACTAATGGAATAACATTCTGCTTGTAGCTAAGAGGGAAATACTGAGAGAGCAGATAATTGTGTTAGAACTGTACTCCTTCGGAAAGGAGAAATCAATAATCACTGAAGTGGAAAGGGATGACCAATTGAAAGGAAAAATAAAAAGTTTGAAAGGAAAATCTAGGAGAGAGACCTGACTGTGATTTAGTGAGGATTTAGTCTGTGATTACATAATCTTTTCCATCTTTTGAACATAATGATGTAATTTCATTATTTGTTTTGGTTTGACTTTCAGAGATAATGTTTGCTTTATTGTTACCATGGTGCAATGAACTCCTTTGTTTTTGAAAAAAAACGTAATTAATTATTTAGGGTTTCTTAACATGAATAATATTTATCATTGTTTCTCCCCATATAAAGAAACTGACTACTCCCACTCCATAATCCAAGGGGTGTACAATGGATGAGCATTATTTGTTGAAACTATATGTGAGAAACATATGACCTCCATGTGCTGGGTGCAGAAGAAATAGGGTATCAGCCCCAGAAGAGTCCTCTGTCTTCTGTCATGTTTTGTCCAGTTTGCCAGCAAGGAGTCAAGGATAAGCCATAGCATCCATGTCTCCAGCTTCTCAACAATGACCTGTTCTGCAGCTCATGTTGTAAAGAAGAACAAATGAGCAGAGTAAGTGCAGGCCTTGTGCAGAACACAGTTTGAATATTTAACATGAGGAATGTTTAAAAAGTAAGACAACTTCTTTATTTATTTTTAATGTGTTTATTTCAGAAATAGAAATCAGATGGTAGCCAGTCAAACCACAAAGGATTTCCCAGAATGATCGTGACTGTGGGTTGGGATTTTTTTTTCAATTTTATTTAGCAATGGCATTTTAATGTCTAGAAAACATGTGGGTGACCTAGGAATGAATATTATTTTGTTTTTCATGTCATCAGAGGAGAAGGAGCTGTATTTGTCAGGTTGATTTATAAAAAAAAGGTTGTTGTTTATTGATGCTTCTGGGGCTCGGACTATTAGAGCAAGTTCCATGCAGGTGGACTCACCAAGTGACAGGGTCATTTAGGCAGGTGATAAATTGTCCAGAATAATTTCAAAATTGTACTTCAGGGAATACAGCCTGGTAAAGGATTGAGTAAGTGCTACTCCACATTCAGCAGTCTCTCAGAAAGCTCCCTGCAGCCTTATTGTTTATAGAACATCTCTACGGCACCGGAACTGTGTAGACAAATAGTTTTTGTAGCTCTGTAAAACCATGACTTCTCCTGCTCTGTTTCCTTCCTAGAGTGACACTACACACATGCGTACCCCACAGGCACACGGCAGTTATGCAACTGGAAAAGTATTTGGAGATAAAACATTATCTGTCTTGTGGGATGGGGTTGCTTGGAAACTCCTCATATTTTTTTTCACCACCTCATTAGAAATAACAGGCGCTGATAAATAAGAGGGTCTGCCACCATGCCCACAAAATACTTCAGGACACCCTGACACAATGAAGGGTTCAGCTTGCATACGTGGTCATGGCAAGTGGGCAAACCTGGTCAACTGGAAATGTTGTAATCAACAACAGACAGTGTCAGGAGAGGCAGCCCCGCTGGCAGCAGGCCTGTGCTCCTCCTGGCACTCATCACTTCTGTTGCTCTGTGCTTCAGTGATGCTTTTTCCATCCTTGTCAACCACATGTGAGGTGCTGTCACCCAGTGCTCCTGATGGCACTGCCTGAACAGTGCACAATCTTAGCCCATTTCCATGCATGATGAGTTGGTTTTCACTGTGTATTGGTTCTCCTCCCTCCTGCCACCTCTGTGTTCTCCACTGTTCACTTCTTGGGCTATTAGCTGTACCACAGCCTTTGGAAACACTTGAAGCATCTAGTGCTGGTGCTGCCAAATGCAATGATATAAATACCTCTCCATCCCACTGCCACTCTGCAATTGCGTAAATACTGTTCTTGCTGTTCACTCTCCGTCACAGCACAGTCACAGAAATGTAATCTGCAGCACAGGGAGCACACAGGATAAATGGCTCCAGGATTTAGCCTTCTGGAAACAAAGGGCTCCTGTAATTTAGGATTAAGTTAGTAAAAGGGAGATGATTAAAATATCATTAAAAACTTGCAAACTCTTGCATTTTTATTGTAGGCCTTAAAATAATGCTTTTCTTTCTCTCTCCCATTTCCTGGAGTTGAGTGATTTTGCAAATATCTCAGACTTATTACTATTTTCTTTTTATGTTTTCATAACTATTTTTAGCCACCAGTTTTTGAGGGAAGTTTGATAGGAGTGCAAATATTAACAACCCAAAGGATATTTTTAAGTGAATCACAGGTTTTGCAGAGTAACCTAAATCACAATAATACTGGCTCAGAGTTGGCAATATTGCTACAATGTGGTAGTTGAACTGCTGACCTTTTCATGGTAGCCATTGGGTACAGTCATTCTAAAAAAAGGATGGAAGTGTTACTTATTCTGGACTTGAGACTCTTTTATGAATATTTTTTTATATAATACTCATGTTCTCTACTGGACTGTATAAAAGAAAAAAGAAGGTATGGCACAGGGACGGGATGTGGAAAAAGTAGAACATGGAATAGATTAACTGAAATTGTACTGCAGGGATGCTCTGGAAAACAAGAATAAGAGAAAGCACAGAAATTAGGGGGAAATTCTCATCTACTTACTGAAAGTAAATAGTTTCCCTCCAGATGTCTAGTAACAGAAGAGTCTGCCTTTCAAAATATAAAGTGAGCCAAAATCTCAGTATCAATTTGGAATTGCTTATAATTGGCAAAAGGAAAGTAGGAATACTCTTTTCTTAAAAATAATTATGTTCGATTTTTTTAGAAATCTTTCTTTTCTTTTAAATATACGCAACCTAGAGAAACCAGAAAAGGAAAACATCAGTATGCTTAGAGCTGTAAAATAGAACTAGACAGAAACAGACTGATGGAGAAGGAAAAAGGTTGATTGCGGCCTGTATAGCAGAGGAATGCATTCAGTCAGCAGCAAGAAAGTTCTTGCAATGTAAATGGAATCAAATATCCCAAGGAAATGTTCCAAAGTTTTCCTTCTGTTTGAGGAAGAGTTAAAAAAGTTGGGACACGTGGGATAATTCAAAGAAGAAGAGCACGTTTGCTTCAAGTTCTTAGTTTTGTTTCACCATATCTTTTCCATTGGCTGCCAGACTGCCACGTATGTTATGCTGTTGCTCATGAGCCTAGTTTGATTCCAGCTGCACTTTGGAGACAAAGCAGGAGATGACTGCAAAAAAGCTGTGCGAGGCTTAGCATGCTAATCCCCCTAAGAAACCAAAAAGTGAAATGCATCTGGTTAAAAAAAGTGTGAAATGAGAGATGTTTTTGCTTTGTGCTGTGCTCAGCGTTGCAGTATTTCAGCACAGCATTGAACCCTGGCCTGTGGTGTCAAAGAAGAGCTAACACAAGCACCAACCTGCACCAACCATCCTGATGTGAGGGTCTTTCATTGCTGGTGTGCTTGCAACAGGTTGCATCTGGAGATGGGGGGTCAGAGAGCTAAAGGCTGCATGAATTGCTCTTGAAAGCAGATAAAATTCTGTCACTTTTATAAACAACAAGCTGTAAGAAAGCAGCCTGAATTACTGAGCCTTCAGCATTGTCGTCTGGGTAGGATATTTACCAGAAAGAGTTCACTGTTGGTTGCTAAACCTGTAAGGTTTGCAGAACACAGGATGGAGCATGTTCTTCAGTGGAGCAGCACACAGCTGGTTTTTCTGGTGTCCGTGTGGATCCACTAGGAAAGGCTGCAGACAATCCCACAGACAATCCCCAGCAGTAGATCAGTGCAAGAGTGCAAGGAATGAGTGCACACAGGGTTGTTCCTGTCACCAAGTGCGGGCTGGATTTAAATATTGTCTGAATGAAATCTGGCTATAACATCTAGAAAAGATCAGCAGAAATGTTGATACGTGAAATCAAAATAGTTGAGAGGGCAGAAGTTTTCCTGGGAGAAGCAATGGTATGTGTGGTCTACTACAACATGAATGGCCAGCTGAAAGCCATTAATTGTGCAAAAGATGTTTATTCGTGTAGTGTTCAGCAGCAGATCTCTGGGCAGATCAAGACTGGGCAGTCACATAAAATCTGACTGGAATGATGAAATGTTGAGACCAATCTCTGCAGAGAGACCTCAGGTGATCACCTGGGGTAACTCCAATGTCAGCAAGAGCTCTGGCAGGGAACCAGAGTCAGCTTTTGGAAAGTGCAGTCTAGTGGATCTACCTTTTTCCATTATTCCCATTAGGCATTGTGTTTAATGAGATTAGCTAGTTAAAAAAAAAAAAAAAAAAGTTACCAAACATAAACTTTGAGAGATTGTATTATAGTAAACTGTGAGAGGAACTTACACATTAGGCTTGCTATACACTAACAGGTTTTTTTTAAGCAGTTTTATTTTTCAAAATACATTTGCTAATAAAACAACCATGTTAAATGTTTTTAATTATTTAATATTCATTTATTTTATCAAAAAACAGTGGAAAAAATCTAGACACACGAGCCCCTCATCAGCCTGTTAAAATCACTATCATTAAAATGTAAAATCTAAGTTGATTCTGTGTTGAATGCAAAAAAATTTTAACCATCAGACACAACACCCAAACAAGACCATGAAAGAACACTTGTTTCTTCTTACTATATTTCCTCTTTTCTAATACTACCTATATGTCTATTTTGTCTTTCAGATTTTTTTTCTCAATCTCTCACTTTTTTAGGCTGACAGGCTGTCTGTAGAAAAGTTGAGTATTAAGGGCTGTGAGCAAATCATGTTCGTGTGCATGCAAACATACTCTCACTTTTCCTAATAATGATAGTCATGTATTTATCAGTTGTTGAACACAGAAAAATAGAATAATTCAGCATATGAATAATTCAGCTCGAAGTAGTTTTATGTACTAAACCAAATAAACATAGTATTTTTGAACAGACTCATTTGCAAATTTCCAAAGCAGCTTCTTTCAAATGTTGGTGGTTTTGTTTGTTTGTTTGTTTGTTTGTGTTTGTTTTGTTTGTTTGTTTTTGTTGGTTTGGTTCTTTGGCTGTATGTTGCTCTTTATCATGCAACTGAATTCCTAAGTTCTGCTGTTGATTTTTGAGGCAAGGTATTAAGATTTTAATTCTGGTGTGTTCTTTGTACCTGCCCAGCAATCTTTTTAATTAAACCTTTAAAACTCTAAAAGATGTCCTCCATGTGACTTTTAGTGGCAGTAAGATTTTAACTGTAAACTTTTTTTTTTGCACAATGATCTTCACTTCCTACAGAAAAGGTTCTCTATAGTTTCATTCAATTAGCTATATAATTTTTAGAATAATTTGTCAATATTGTGAAACATTGACTTAGATCACAAATCTCTGATTCCTTCCTGGAAGAGTTATTTATTCACATATGTACTTTTACATGTTATTTCCTGGATTTTTATGCCTTTGAGTTACTATGATATATGAGTGACTATTGTAAGATTTTCAGCAGAGCAAATGAATTTCATGTGTTTAGGGCCTTAAGCATTCAACTGTTGAACAGTTCCAAATTTCATGCAATGTTGTGCCCTAATCAACTACCTTGAATTATACTGATAGTGTTGGATTTTTTTTTTTGTAACTATTGACTTATGAACTCTTCAATTAAATTACTAGCAAAAGCAAAATTCAGATTCCAATATGGTATGGAATTTTACATATTTCATTCACAGCTTAAATTTATTCTTAACAACTCAAATTTATAAACATTAAAACAATTGTGCCACATAAAGCAACATTTCTTGGGATGTTCAAAAGGAAGGTATTTCATGCTATTAAAAAAAAGCATTTAGAACCAGTTTCATTTCAGAACTTATTCCACAGGAAATTTAACATAATTACTTTAATTTTCAATTCCTTGCCCATTATTTCCATGTTTGGAAGATTAACCTCATCAGCTTCAGAAAGACATCAGCTTAAATTCCCCAGAAGAAATATTCTTCGTTATTTCTATTGTCTTCAATGAGATCACTACACTGCCATATTATAATTAGGACAACTGATTTGAAACTCAGCTGTGTGGCAATGTGAGTTGGGGAGAAGGCATCATGTAAAAAGAACTGTGCTTAATGAACCATCCACTTAAATCTCAAAGTGATGCTTTGAGGAGGAGTTAGGATCACAAAAGAGAAAACTTTCTGCTTTTCTACACTCACTTTCCTTTGCTTCCCAAATCTGCATCTGCTGAGACACGTGATGTACAGATCTACTGAAAAATTTGTTTTACAACATTAGTTTCAGGTACAGTTTTTGTAAATGTAAAAAATTCCAAATTTCTTTGTGCATCCAATCTTCTGGTACTTAACATACTATGAAAAAGTATCTCATTTCATTTTGTATTCACAGAGATGGGAAGATAAAAATATTACTACCTTGAAAAAAATTTTAAAAGAAGGTCAGGAAAAAACTGAGATTGAAAGAAGTTGGTTATATGTGTCCCATTTGTACAATGATGATTGTAAAAATATTTATAAATGCATAGAAAGCATTGTAACAGCTTTGTATTTATTCATTTTGATTGAATTGCACCGTTTGATCCAGGGGCCAGTGGACTGGATCATTTTCCACCCATTTCAATGTAAGTTACAGTCAGGGTACTGCTCTGTTCTCTCTCCTAAATACCCGCCTCTTTGGAAAAGACCTAGTGTGCTGAGGGTAGAGTGTAATTGCTACCAAAGTTATGCCTAAAAATGAAAATAAAATTGGGTTCAGGGTTTGAGAGACTTGAATGATCAAAAATGTTGTAGAAAAATTTTATCAAGTGTGCATTTTTTGTGAAGAATTTGCTACTTCCTAAGGTTCTCCCTGCCTTGGCTTTGCATTTAGATATATTTTATTGTAGATTTCTTGGTAAATGTAAGTCTGGTATTTATTGCTTGTTTCAGATCCACTAATGATGAAAGCTGCTTGTATATTTATGTTAAAATTGGGGCATATAGACTTCAGAATCTGATACTAATTTCTAAAGATGCAGTCAGGTATCTGATATTTGAAAAGTTGTAAGCAGTGATATTTTTTAGGATTCACATTGCTTGTTCAACTGCCTTTTTAGCATAGTGGGAATCCCTGCTTTGGCAGAGACTGAAGGGGAATAACTTATTTCTCTTCTCTTGTTTCTGCCAAAGTACATCCTCACATTAATAAAAGAAATAAAAGAGTTCCTCTTGCTCAGCTAGTAAGAAAAATCTAAAATAATATTTTGGACCATTTACAGACTGGCTACATCTCCTAGCTGCCTTCTTTTTAAGATCTAAATAATTATGAAAGAAAATAAATGTCCCTTTTAGCTCAGCTCCATGCTGTCAGAGGTCTCCAGCTTGAGTTCAGTGATGCTGTCAGAGGAAATATTTGACCCATCAAGAAGTTGAGCTGAAGCTCAGGTGATGCTGATGCTTGAAATAGTGCTGAAGTGGGAGCAGACCTACACTTCTAGCTGCCAAAATTGTCAGTCTCTATGCTCGTGTTCAAGTTCCAGTGTTATTTGCCGCATACTCAAACTCAGTTTAGTACTATGACTTAAGAAGGGTTACAGCTGAACTTTGTTACAGAGGTAGGCTGTTTGTATTCTATGTTTATGTCTTTCTGACAGCTGTGAAATGTTTTTGGTTTGCTTTTACTTTGCTTCACTTCAGGTAAATGCTTAGTCTATCTAATAAGGTACTTCATGTCATCAGTAAAAGTGATGAATGAGACCTCCACCTCTATAGAAACAAGTGAGAATTAGCACTGGTGATTTTATTTCAGAATCCTGAATCCTTTGTCATTTGCTTGCTTTTTTTTTTATAAAGTGACTGCTACTCTGTATTTAGATGTCAAGACACACATTTATCACATGAGGATAACAAAACCACACATTCTGAGAGTGAAGTCATGACCCCTGTGTGAGAGTTAATATTTAGTATAGCATTGGCCAATTTACAGTATTATATGGTATTTGCAGAATTTATAGATGGTAAATAAATATTGCAGAACTTAAATATGGTAAATAAATATTGCTTTCTGGTTATATGTGACCTTTTCAAGTCTTGCCTAAATAGTCCTTCAGCAAAGTAGTTCTATTAATGCTTTCAGGTTTAACCTGTCACATTTCTATTCTGTTGTTCTGTTCTTTTTGATCAGCAAATGTTGGCTTCTATTTGTACATTTCCTTAAATTGGAATAAATGGGACTCCTATTATAAAACCTAATGTCAGAGTGACTCCATCTAGAAAGTAACAAATTTTAAAGGTCACATAAAATAGGCCATTCTCAGCTCTTTTTTTTCTGAATATGTTTGATTAAAAATAGTTTGCTCTGTTTATGAAATCACTGGTGTTTTCCCTTCAGGGCCAGCTCAAGCAGAAGCAGATCTTTGCATTTGTCATCAGCTTAAGGTCACAAATACAATTGGATTAAATAATGCTGTATACCTTTGCCCACTACTGAATTATCAATGATAAATTATTTATCATAAAATTAAGCACACATATCAGGAGTCAGTTGAGTGTAAAATGTTACCCTGAGGGCATAGCCAGGAATTTCAATCAATGCCTGTTTACATCTGCTTGTGCAGATGTATTTCCAGTGTAGAGTGTGATAACCTGCAGTTCTCAAAGAAACTGGCTTTGGTAGGAGTTGAATCAGACCTGTGGTATCCCAAGTGATATTTATGAAGAATATCTTAGAATATCTTTTGAAGTTGATTTGTCAAATATGAAATAGATAAAGGAAAAAAGCCATGGCTGCCTTTCATGGTTTAAAGAAGATTGAGAGATGAATGCGCAAAAAGAGGCATTGTGCTCTCCCTTTTATATTATTTTATTTCTGGGGAAGCTTTGGTGCAGCTGCTATCTTAAAAGTAAACATTCAGCTCAGATAGGAGAATTCAGATCCTACTGTTTATAACCTCTGTTTAGTTGGTGCTCTGAGGGATAAAACTAATAATTTTGGGCTGACCCAGAAACAGAATCCAAAAAACCCTTGTCACTTTCATAGCTGTTATTTTGCACTGCAGTCTAGCTTGGAGTTTCACTGCTGGAAGTACAGCTTTCAGCATGCCTTCCAGAGCTGCACATGAGCAGCTCTCCCTTTTTCCCCACTGTGGCTGTTTAAGATTCCAGACTCCTCAGATCTCCTGGTGCAAGTGCCATTTCATATTGCCCCCGGCAGGTTGCAGGTCTCCATTTGAAGGCTAAACCTGAGATAGCTTTGTGATGCTAAGCACCTTTAGTACTTCTGAGAAGTAGAAGAGGTATCTGCATTAACTCAATGACGTGAGATTTGAATACATTTTTTTTTCTAGGAGATTCCAAAGTTTTTTTCTTCATTTAATCAGAATTAAATTCTGATGATTTATAAAAATTAATTTTTAGATAAACTGAACCTATAAATCAAAGACAGTGGAATAACTATCTCTGAAAGTGTTCAAGAAATGACCGGATAAGGCACTTAGTGCCATGGACTGGTTGGTAGGGTAGTGTTCAGGCAGAAGTTAGATTTGCTGATCTTGGAGGTCTTTTCCATCTTTTTCATGGTTCTATGATTGTGTGATTCTGAACTGAACTAAAAATCACAACTAATCAAATACTACATCCCAATTATCAGAATGCAGAAGAGGTAACCTGTGCATGAACGACAGCAGTTCTACAGCTTTTGTGTTCGCTTGGTTAAACAATACGTGTGCTATTAATTTAATATGACAGCCCTAAAATGCAATTAAGCATATGGGCTGGTAAGACTGGAAAGGTTTTTCCATCTCAGGCTCAAAAATCAAAGTTAGCAGGACCAATTTTATATATACACTCCATTACAAATGTGAGGAAGGAGTAGTCTGCTTTCTGCTTCTTATGTGGGAATAAAAAGGGTCATTAATAAAGTGTGAGTGAAAACTGAGATAAAACATGTGAAGTCTGACTTCTTTAGCAATTTCTTATTCTCTGTGAGCAATATTGTGCCAAAAGACTGGAAACTGTTAATCTGTGGCTCCATTTCAGCCATTGTCCTAGGCATTGTCAGTTATTCAGGAAAAAAGGTTTCCAGGCTATTGATAAAATCCTGTAAAATTAATCAAGGAAGAAATTATGAGTTAATAGAAGTGAGTTCACAGGCTAGATTTTTAAAATTTTCAAGTATTTGGAAACTATGAAAAATGACAGTGCTAGAGCCAAATGCATACAGAAAAACATAACAAAAACTGAAATGAAGTTGAGTAGTAATTAAAAAGGAGAAATATTTATGAAGCTTTTCCTAACTGTGGGAACAGTTAGTTCTCAGGAGGATTTTAATTTTTTCTCATGAGCAGTAATCCTAAGTAATTCTAGAATTTTTTTTAGAAATATGTCATCCAAAATTTACTGTCTTTCTAGTTAAACTAAATATTTAGGTGTGAAATTAGGAATCTAAATAAAGTGGCCAGATTTTCAAATGGATTTTGCAGTTGTAATTTCCTCTTATTTGCGTGGCATTTTTGCATGGTAAATGTTTAATGATATCCAAGCATTTATATTAACTACATGATTGAAGGGCATAGGAGCTTAACTTTAATTGTGTGCAAATGCTTGAATTATTTTTGTTATGAATAGTATCTTGTTAAAAAAAAACTTGTTGAAATAGAGAGATTTCAGTACACATATGTTCTGCAAAATCAAGGTAAACTGATTTGTGGTCTTCTTGTATTTCTTTCCATCCCACTGGAAGACCAGCTGATGGGCAAGCCACCATTTCCTCAAATGAATGGCATTACTTTTCTGTCCTCCAGTTTATCTCTGAGAAAACTGCACGTCACATATCTCCTAGTAGTCTTAATGAGGTTTATCTCATTAATATGAGAATTGTAATTTGTGATTACCAAAAAAATGCTATAAAAATCTGGTTTCTTTTACTCCTCCTCCATGCTTCATGGTATCACAATCAATTCCTGAATGGAAGAACATTAAGCATGCAGTATGTGACTTCAGTCCACAGGGTATTTTGGCTATAGTCTAAAAAAATCAACACATCCCACCCCTCCCACCCCTTAAGTGTAAATATGTCAATACAATACTACAAGCAAATATTGTTTACATTGAACAATGTATGCTTGCAGTATTTAAATTTTTTTTCCAATGAAAGACACATTTCCATAAGTTCCTTTTTGAAGAAAAACTGTCAGATACTATCTACTGGAGAGTGGGTATGCAAAGATTTTTTAAAATGTTTTTCCAACACTTGCTTAAGGTTTTTCTGTTGGAGTAATTTTTTTAGCACAGAGGCATCACAGTTATTAGGATAGACTACAGAAATATTAGGCTATAACAGGCAAAAGATAAGCAATGAAAGAATGGTATATTTGAAATGCTGATAAAATATTACCATGTTATGCAGTCTAGACAATATCCTGGTTATGTTTAAGCATTTTCAACATTTTAACACTAAGCTTTACAGAAGCTACTTCTGGAGCAAAGTTTCAGAAATGATGGAAGTTTGCAGTGTTGTACACAGACTGTTGGCAGTCATTTCCTTTGATGGATTTGGGTTCATACAACATTTCCAACCTTTTAGCATTCTTGCAGTATGTGGCCATTTTGGCAGAGGCACGCTAATAATGCAAAGACTTTGAAGAAAACAGTGACAAGATAAGACAGTCCTGGAAGAGCCCAAACACAGAAGCGCAGTTCCTAAGCCCATAGATGCAGAGTCAGGATGAGGATGCAGAGCCTTGGGTATATATGATTGCTGGGTTTTGAACTCTGGAGAGTTTTGGCAATCAGGTCTTTCCCTGGGTCTCTTACTGCAATGCCTAATGGAAAACTTGAGGGAAAAAGTTCCAACACTTTTCATGTGATCAGGGATTACCTGCTCTTTGCAGTTGTAGTATAGGAACCATGTCGACAAAGTACAACCCAAATGAGAGCTGGTGTTCCAAACCAGTAGAAATCCTTGCTTCCAGTTCTTCAAAATAAAATAATTTCTGTGCACACATCCGCTATGTAGGTTCGTAACAGCTACTGAAACTGAAGCTATTGAAATGGCTGTAACACAAATCCATTGCTTAGCAAGAAAAATGCATAATAGTGACTCTTTATTTCCATTTCCTACTCCTAAATATCAGTGTTATCTTCTCAACTTTGACAGCAGCTAGATGGTATTTGGATAGGATTTATGTTACCAGCCTCTATTTCCAATGACTGTTGAACTGAAATTCGGAATGCATTCTCTTTAAACCCTCTAGACTGAAAAACATGTTTTGTACATAGTGTTAGCGTCTGAAGTATGTTTCTAATATGCAGGTTTTGCATTTTGGGACTCAGAATATAAACTGCCATTTTCAAACAACGACCAACTCCCATGAACAGAAAGTTAAAGACGCCACAATGTGCTCTCCATATTTGTACTTGCACTCATTTGCAATGTGGATACTTTACCTCTTCTTTTAGTTTAGATATGTAAAATTTAGAACACAGACTTTCCCTCTTTTATGTGTGATTTTTATTTTATTTAAATATGCAAAATTTCATGAACCAATATGCTCATATATCTCTAGCCATCTGATGTTTTCAGTCCTAAATCCTCTGGTTTCTATGTCTAGTCACACTACTAAACAGTATTTTATACTTAAAATTCTATGCAACACCAACTTCACATTCTTTAGTTTCTAAATATAACTCCTGATAATTATGCATATTACAATGTCATATATTTATCTTTAGTTGGTTGACTTGTGTAAGAAGTATGAAATATGTCTGTATTTATAGATTGGAAGTACATTAAAACCAATATAGCAGAGCAATGCTAAATGCATTTTTTCATACTATATCAACAGCTGACTAGAGCTCTTTGCGCAAATTCTGTCCAGCAAATTTGCCCATGACAAACTTAAAATGTCTCTGTTGTTTTTGAGAATTTCACGTGTGATTTACTGTAAGACACTTTTCAGATGTAAATGGTTTGTGTCGAAAGAACAGAGGAACACATTGAAATCCAACTTACTCTATTAAATTGATATGAATTTATCTACTACAGTAGCCTATGTAGTAGCCATGGGATTATCAGCATTTTAGGAAAATGCTAATTATTAAGAGCTATCAGCTACCTTTTTGTAATTTTTGATTGATGACTGGTATATACAAATTGGATTAAAAGTATAAAAGTAGAAGACAAAAAATGTAATTCTTCACTCAGAATTTTGTGCATTTTAGAAGGTAATAAATGCAAAAATGAATCTTCTGAAGGGATCATTAAATCTCCCAAAACTTTTGGGTATTTAGATACCAAACTCATAGGTGAGTAATGTTATCACTAGCTTTATGAGGTATTTTTTAATTTGTGAGTCTTGCTTCAATTGAAAGGAGGAGGAGGTTTTTAGAAAACATTTTAATGGGTGACTTCTATCCAATATATGCCTTTTTCAGGAGCTTACATAACACTGGCATGCAGCCAAGAGTCAGGTGTGTCAGTATGGTTCTCTGCTAAAATTAATGTGCTCAAATTAATGATCCTGCCTTAGAAACCTCACCTTTTTTAGAAGTTCAGGATGACACTTCTTTTCCTTTAAGCTGCCTGATGAGAATTAAATGAGTTTGATTTCTGATTTGCAACATGTACATGACCTGTAATTTTTGTCTGCAGATTTTCCACATGACATACGATCTGGCCAGTGCAGTGGTGAGAATCTTTAATCTGATTGGAATGATGCTCCTGCTGTGCCACTGGGATGGTTGTCTACAGTTTTTAGTACCATTACTTCAGGATTTCCCACCAGATTGCTGGGTGTCCCTAAACGGTATGGTTGTAAGTATTGTTCATTTTTCATTGTGCTTTCTAAACATTATTTTTCTAAACAGTTAGCTTCAGAATTTAGTGTAAAAACACATGCCTAGTAATATGCTGCCTTGCAATTTATTCAAGGTTACTTTCATATTTTCTTGGCTCACTTGCTAATGAACTAAAGTTTGTTTTGTAGTCCTCATGGTCAATAAAATGATATTGATTCACTGTCAGTAAGTGAGCCAGAAAATACTTCAAGTTTTAAAATCATCCTAGTTTATTAACCCTTATTCCCTAAAAAAAATAAATAGAAATACGGAAACACTCAGTTCACCACTGCTTTCAGTTTAGGCCATAGTTTCACAATGCTACTGAAGGTAGATTATTGGCATTAGTTTCATGTAATGTTATCCTCAGTTTGTAAACATCTGAGTTGTGTAATGATCCATTGTTTCAAACACACAGATCAAGATTTTTATAAGTAAAATAAAATAAATAGAGTCAGTTGTAGGATAGTTTTCTGTGTGGGAACATAATGTTCAAGGACAGAATGTGACTGTGCGTTATTTATAAGGATGGGTAATGACTTTCTATTTAAAGGACAATGGCTGTGAAAAATACTTTTTTTTTAAATCAAGTCAGATAATTTGGCAGTATACAGAACATTTTTATAGGAGATACAGTGAAATTGTTGGAATGGGTCTAAAGCCAAAACAAAAAGCCCCAAGCAGCTCTCTCATTGGTGATCTGAAAGTACGTGTCTCTCCAGTTTTTGCAATCTAAGGAACCATAAACCATCACCTTTATTGTAGTTGGGCATCTTGCTCCGTGTCACATATTTCTACTGTAGAACCATAAAAGTATTTGTTCCTTTAGGAACATGATACTGCACATTAATGTGGGAGCTCCTTGACTAAGCCTGTCAGTCATACAGACAAGTATTTGCAGTCATCAGGCAACATCTTTAATGATAACCAGCATGTTTGCTGACACCTCATTGTGCCTGCTTTTCTAAAAAAATACTGACATGTCTTCAAAAATGGGATTGCTACAATAAAAGTAGGTCACCATAGTGCTGACTGGCACATCTTTCCATTCTGCTGTATTCTGTGTTCTGCTTTCTAACATCCTCCATTCATGTTTACAAAGCATAAATTTTCTACCAGCTTTTTAAAGATCTGGATGAAAATCATGCTAGCGAATGAAAGGAAGTCTTGGATTACACTTAATTGAAGTATTTAACTTTTAGAAAACACTAAACTTTTAAATTCCCTCTGCTCCTTAAGAGCTATATTCAATCTTAAGAAAGCTGTACACATTATGCCCATGCTCAGACCCTTTTTTCTATCTACCCACATTCAGGGCTTTTTTTATGGAAACAATATTCTCTCTCTACTGTCCACATAAACTTGGAAAGATCCTTTCTGAAATTTGCAGCACTAATTTTTTTTTTTTATCAGCAACTGAATTTGTTGTTTATGTTGAATGGACATTGGGGAGAAATTTGAATATAAAGTTCACAGCATAGACAGTCTTTTAGGCCAGAGGCAAGAGAAAGAGAGGTGGGATGCCCGCCTGGAATCAGGAGCATATTTAAGACCACTCTTAGGGAAAACATATTGACCTTTCTACATGTGTCATGGTGTTACAAGACATTTCCTAGTTGTTTTCCAGGCTCTGGGGATGAATTCTTTAACACTAAAAAAAGACAGTGAAGCTGTCATGGGATTTCAGTCCTCTAAAATGATAGTGGAAACAGGAGGAGGTTGATGAAGATGATGATGATGATGATGATGGTTATCTGCTTTTCTGGTGCGTTCAGAATGTAACTGACAGGGAATTTGTTTGAAAGGGTTTCACATTCCTGATACTGCAAGAGCTTTGGCAAGAGGGAAACTTTACTCTCCTGGTATACTGTAACATATCAAAATTTAATCTACTCTGAATTTTAACTTTTGATACTGAAATGAATGCACCTGATAGTGGGGTTTGGACGCTAAGTAAAATTTTAAACTCATTAATTGTGGTCACTGGCTTGAAGACTTATTTAAACCAATGTGAGCTCAGCCAGAAAAAAGTCAATTTTTCCAAATGTAAGTCAGTGGCAAGTCAAAGCTTTTGCAGATAATCTGTTAATAAAGGAAGTAAGGAAGTTGGAAGGATGACATGGTGTCTCCTCAGCTGACACAACCCAGCCTCCTCTTCCAGTCCATAGCTCCATTCTGTCTTGCACATTAGTTGCTTCAGGCGGCAGACTGAAAGAACTTTTAAAAGCTATGTCTTGAAAGCTGTTTCATCTGTCTGAACTGATACACGAAAGTATCCAAATGCCTAAGGCATGCTCATGGTTTTAATTTATAAATACTGTAAAGGGAAATAATGTAGATTAAATTTAATGTCACAGAGAAATAGGAAAATGAGCCCAGGTTGCAGATTGCTTACTACCTTTTTGAACAATGTGACTGAACAAATTAGTTGGATTTTTGTCTTTGAAAGGTTACAAATACCTCATAGTGCAACACAAAGGAGACGATAAAATTGAAAGCCCTCTCTGAAAACGGGTTAAGATCACCCCTGGTTAACACTGTACCAACCTACAACCTAAGTAATTCCACAAAATGTTCAGATCACATTGCTATACTCTCTGCCATGATAATAATTATAAGCCCATATTGTATCTGTACTCTCAGCTTGAACCTCTTGGCAGTTCCTAACCTAGGCCCTCATCTTGCAATAAAATGACTGCCAGAACTGACATCTTCCAGAATATCAGTGTACTGGGCATTAAAAATAAGAACATTGGTAAATATAATATGAAAGTAAGTAGCAGCTGTTTCCCCCCCCATGCCCCCCCCCCACTTTAAGTCACATTCCAGCCCATCCATTACAGACAAAATAAGAGTAAATTACTTGTAGGAGGGAATATAGCTCTTTGATGTCATTTTAGTTTTTTTAAACACTAGGCTTTTTTAATTCCTAAAGAAGGTCTTTTCTGAAGAAGTTTCACAGACTTTCTTAATGATGCTGCCTAATTTCTCCTTGGTTCAGAAAGCCTATTATCTGCAGCTCCCTGTGTGATTTATCCTCAGCTTTCTGATCTGCATTGCTTTAGACTAGTGTCCTTCCATAATGACTCATAGACTAAACATTTTTGTCATGCCTCAGAGTTGGAGCCAGTAGTTCCTTAAAAAATTAAGACTAAAACTCTCAGATACACACAAAACACTAGGTACACACAAAATCAGGAAAGCACAGTGGTCCTCTGCTATAGTCAGTCTATGCAAACCAAGATTCTGCATTCAGTTTCAGGTGCAGTAATTGCAAAACCAGTGTGTGGGTCCCAGCTGATCAACTCACCCAGTCATGTCTTATGTGGGGAGGGTTTCTAGGCAAGCACAGATGAGAGATGACACTTTTGCCACTGATGCCATCTGGCTATCTAAACATCAGAGCCTGTAATAAAGCATACCTTGCAGCAGATCATTACTAACAATATCTGAAGATTCCCAACCTATACGTTCCTGTCTGTATTTGCAATAATTAGTCGTATGGTTAGGAAAACATATGGTCCCTTAAGCAAGGCATTTACCTGGGCTTTACAGATCTTTTATTTATAATGTTCCCTTCGTGAAATAAAAGTGTAGTGGAGAATTTAACTGGAATGGTGAATTTTTTAAAAGCCAAAAGAGACTGTGAAGCTTTTGGAATGCCTTACTTTTCTGGCATTTCCCCTGGCAGTCAGCCGATGTTTGCTCAGCAAGAGCCCTTCAGGTACTCTGATTTATTTTGTTTTGTCTTTTCCTTTCTGTCCTTGCAGTTGGATTGTTTACAGCTCTTGGGGTGTTCTAGGGATTTTGCATTGTATTGATGCCCATTTGTGTCTCATAACTTCCTCAGGGGCGATATAAATCAGACCTTCTTCATCTCTGATGGTATCAGCATTGCTAGTAAAAGAATTTGGGAATTTCTGCTGTAGAATCTGGAAGTCTCTCTCATTATAAAATGAATTTCTTAAATTAATATTTGATAGGGAAATTCAGAAAGGTGGGAGATGGTTAGGATTTATAATGCACTAAGAACTATGCTAACATACATGTAATATATAAAAAAGCTGTTTAGTATACTACCCAAAACTAAAATTTTAAATATCAACATTTCTTACTTATGAGCACCATTTTCAATTACGCAATTACTTTTTTTTTCCAGTAAGATCTCTGCTTTACTTATTGGAGCTCAAGGATTTCATTATAGTTATTTTGATATGTTATTCCTCATTGGGTTTTGTCCTTTTTGATAATACACCAGCTTAGCACTTTCTTCCCTATAGTTGGCAATTAGGGAAGCTAATTTTCTCATGAGATTTTTCTGCATTTGATCATTATGTGATAATCATCATTTAGAGCTTCACAAATGTTTCTGAGTACATTTTAATCTTATATTGGGTACTTAAAAAATATGGACCATATGGGAATCACCTGATTCCTAGAGGTTCCAAGGATCTCATGTGGTATACTATTATTCTAATGTACTTTTTACTCATATATTTATATTAATGTGTGTCCATTTAGTGAAGTGCATCTTGGAACAGATAAAAGTGTGAAATTACAAATCAGAGATAGGCTGGGATCAAAATTAGTGGAATTGCTCAAGTCAGATACTCTGTTTACAACACAATTTGAAAATGCAGTCGTATCAGTAACAAAAATATGTAACTGACATCCTTAGGACTGAGACACACAGGTTTTTTAATCTACAGTGAGTAATTATATTTCTGTGTGCAGCTGTTGGGAATTCAGTTGCTGCTCTGTCCTGCCCTCAGCACTGACCTAGTCACTGAGGTCAGTCGGCTTCCTCCTGCGTTAAGATTATGAAGTAATGTCCTGTTTCACTGGTCTGGCATGAAGTGATAGGCCTAAAAATATATTAGCTCAGGAAAATACATTAATTTGTGTGGTTTTTCCATAACAGAAAGTGCAGAGGAAAAATCTGTGGCTGTGCAGTGCTAAATGACAAGGTAGGTTTAATGCAGACTGAGGACATGCATTAACTGCGATACCAAAATTTTATGCCAAGCTAGTGGGGACTAGAGAAATAGGGTATCTGAGGACACTGTTGATTTAACTCAGTGTGTCGTGATCAATGAAGGGGAAAACAAATCAGGTTCTCATTTTTACTACAACTGCTGAGAATCTAGGAAGCCCACATAGGTTTTCATTTATGCTTTATTCTGTTCTCTGACAGGTTAGTAGTTAGTCTGCTTTTGCAGGCCTAGAATGGCAAGTAGTAATAATTTTAATACTTTTTCTTTCCAAACTCCTTGTTTCCTTCCAACCTCTTTGGTGTAATATTCTGTACATTTTCTGATGTTTCATATACTTTAGACTGTGTTTTTGACATTAGATTTCTGATGTGCTTAGATAAAAACAGTTATTAGATTTCCCCAGCCTTACAGTTACTGAGAATTCTTTTTTTTTCCTGTATATTATTTCTGCCATTAATGTCTTCTCAGATTATAAATGTTACTTTATTGTCTTAAGGCCATGAGCTAATTCAGATGTAAAACCATAAGAACAGAAAAATAAAGGTACAAAACTAATTACAGGGAAGTTTAAAACTTTTTAGAAGTTTAAAAATAGGGAAAGTTATACTTTAATATCTGGATTATAACTTCCTCAAAAGGGAGAATAGTCATTCAGAGAAGGTGTTCCCAGCTGTAATCACAGAACTCCACTGTGAGAACTGTTCAGCATTGCAAACTCAGCTATTGTCATAAGCCCTGCCACTTTACCTTACTCTCACTAAAATGCTTAAAACTAATGCTCTAGTGTTGGTGTAATTATTTAATGCTGCTGGTGATAGTTATTTTAGTAGATATTAGTGCCTAATGGAAGGATCTAAATTAGGACAGGTTTGTAAGTGTTGATTATAGCACTCTGTTGCTGATGTGATAATAGGTGCTAAAGAGGATGACTTCTCTAATGAATTAGTTGGTTGCCTTGCATGCTTCTGTTTCTTTCTGATAGAAAGCTGGTCTTCCCTATATGGCATGAGAATAATGAAACAATCATTTAGAGGGAGCATATAAAAGCAAGTTGATACACTTAAAAGATTCTAACTTATTTCCATGGTTTTTCTGTGTTTTCGAAAGAGCTAGTAGAAATATGTCAAGGAGCAGATGCAAGGAAGAACTTGCTTTATTTGTCATCAAAATTTGGCTTCCACATTTCTCTCTCAAGAATCAACACAACTCATAAATGCTAATGCTGAAGTATATTGTGAAGGGATTTCTGGTAACTGTAAACTATAAAATATTTTATGTAAGCCTTACACCTGAAAGAATAGAAGAAGTTGCACATAAAATTGTAAAGTCTTCTGTTGTGTTTGATAGACATTCAAGGGAAAAATAACAGACTTCATAAAGTGTGTGCTAAGCCATTTCTTTAGTAAAAAATGTGAACTAAAGTAAAAACATAAATTGGACCTATCATGTTTTAGGACGTTGTATCCCACATTTACCCTGGAGTAAATATTCAGGAGGTGTTATAAGCACCACATGGCTAAAAGCAGATTCTCTGTTGTAGAAGAGAGTGTTCCTTTTGTTCTGGGGGGATCTGGATCAGTCTGTTTTGCTCTGTAAATTGAAAATGTTTATCTGCATGTAGTTGTACTCTGGATTGAACTGGAATATAAATGTGAAAAAAATACTTTGAAGTAGATTTCCCTGGGTGGCCTTGTCTCTTGTGATTGGAGTATCCAAAAACTGAACTCTTGGAATATTTATGCCAGACCAGGTTTCCCAGAATAAACCCAGTGTAGACATCTCCAGATAAATACCATTCCTATACGGCTGTTCTTCAGCAAATCTTCCCCTTTTTCATTGCAAACCTTA
The DNA here is from genome assembly GCF_027887145.1 of Ammospiza caudacuta. Classification (NCBI taxonomy): domain Eukaryota; kingdom Metazoa; phylum Chordata; class Aves; order Passeriformes; family Passerellidae; genus Ammospiza; species Ammospiza caudacuta. The sequence goes on from NC_080632.1 coordinate 54,302,026, forward strand.
ATGAAAATGCACAGCCTAATTGATGATCCATATGATTTAAGACTGTACAAAAATGTGGTTTGCACAAGGTCCATATTTTTGTCAAAGGGTCATTATCAGAATCAGATTTTCTCAACAGCACTGATTTTACTGCTTTTACCTGATGGGTTTTTCCATATCAAATTTGAATTTTCTACACATCACACATTCAACATCTGACTCATTCTAATATTTAAAATGCATCTGGAGAGAAGTCTCTACTGGGATGCAATTAGACATGAAAAAGTGGCCATCTGAAATTGCACATTTAGAATGCTTACATTTCACATTGGAAAAAAAACAAAGCAAGATACTTTGTTCTGATTCACATAATTTTAAACCAAGTCACTCTGATACATGAGAAACTTGAGATACAGGTCTGTGGCTACCAGACCTATGTCAATAGTCTGTAGGATCTGTAATCTAGAATCCGAAAATCCCAAATGAAGAAAAGAGGGGCTTATAATATTTCTTTTTAAAATCTGGTTATTTATGCACTTCTCTCTCCAAGGAAATTTTAATATTTCATATTTTCACTTTAATTTGAATTTGAATGAACCTAAAAGTTTCCCTATAAAACTGGAGGTCTCAATTTACATTCATTTCTGGTTACCAAAACATAAGGAAAAGTAGGAAATACATAACATGATATTTTCTTCCATTTGTTTTAGCCTACTAATTTTCTTTCATGTCTGAAATTGTTTTGCCTATACTGTTTATACATATAAACCAGGGATGTGCACAGTTTATTTGGGTGTGAGCTGCATGTACTTTGTCTCTTTTAAAAATATAGGAAAATTTTCTTTAAGATTGCTGTCATACATCTGTTTCCTGCTCTTCCTGCTTTCTGCAGAATATAGTCATTTGAGCATATTCAACCTCAACTAATTCAAATAGACACTTAAAACTTGCAGAAAATTGAGTCTAATAGAAATTATGGACAAGATTTTACATAGGAGAATCTTTATATTTTCTGAAATATACAGCATCTTATTTATTATGTTTATTTATTAATTTTGTTGCTAATGAGTAAATTTTTAATATCTTCTAGATGTGTGTACAGATGTTTACATATTATTTGTAAAAGCAAGCAATGAATACTTTTAGTATCAGTAGCTTAAAATACTGAATGCCCTTTATATATATTTTGCTTTCTTTCTGCTATCTTGTTTTTTATATTTGTTCATTTATGCTTTAACAGATATTATTAACAACATAAGGAAAAGAACCAAGCCCTGTGGTGAGACTTTCTCTGGCCATGTGCCATGTTTAATAATTTTCACTGGGTTTCTTTTCCTCACGTGAGGGGAAAAGGAATGTTATCATAAAAAAATTATTAGTATTTCTCAAAATAATCTTGCATAAATAATGTACTCAGCTATCTAATTTAGGTGCAAAAGTAAAACCTTTTCCCCTCAAATTAAAAAAAAAAAAAATTATTGACATTGACCTAATCTCTTCTCTTTGTTTTGAATCACTGTTGTTTATTATGAAATAATCATGACAGTCTCCTGCGAAGTGGAGTGGAGCAGAGAGAGATATACACTATGATTCCTTGTTTAATAAGACAATATTCCCTGTATTTTGGTGTACTGCTAACATGAGAGAGTTGCTTTGAAACAACCTCTTAGAAAGCCAGCAGTTGGCATTTGAATGAGATAAGAAAACAATGCCCATATTCTTCACCAATGACTCATGCTCCCTTTCTAATCCATCACATTCATCATTTTAGTCACTGCGCTTGATCTTTTATATTCGGAAGACGATAAAGTTAGCTTGCAATTGAGGGTAGCACTTTGACAATAGTACATACAGTCAAAACAGGATTATCTACATTGTATAGATAGGGAGAGAATTAACATGACTGGTTTTGAACAGCTGTCTACTTAGGAGTGATGTTTTCAAGTGGAGTGCACTCAGACTGCTAGTTCAGTTTTACAAAGAGTAATTGGGTACTGCTCAGGAATAAAGGCAGTGTACCACTTATTTGTCACTCTTTGCAGTAACATGTAATACCCCTCTCCTTATCTCTAATAGTGAAAGACTTAAATTTTTTCTCTTAGATACAGCTAGAAAAGTTATGGCAAACCTAAACTCAGCTAAATGTTGCTAGAACTATGTTGACAGAAGAATATTTGAGGAAGTTTCCTGTCTATTTTAATAGCTTTTTCCAGGTGTTCAGAAATTGAGTTTATCATCCTTGATAAAAGCCTTTGCTGGGAGCAAAATGAAACTAAGATTTGTGCGATAAGAAAATGCAAGAGCTCACCTTGGAAATGTACATTTTGGAGAATGGGTAGGCATGCTACATTTCCAGTAAGTAAGGACAGATTTGACCCTGGAATTTGTTGGACCTGTGCAGATGTCTCTATATGAGCTCTCCTAGGCCATGCCATTCACCTAAATGCTGCCTATCCTTTACCACCATCTCTCTATATGAAACACAGATGCAATACAGACTATTTAAATGTGCTTTTACCTTCTTGTTACTCTCTAACACTGACTATCATGGCTTTACTCTTGCAGCTAGACCGTCCTGCTGCTATATACACTTTTGTGCATATAAAACTTGAGATGAATGAGTTAATTAATTTTTGAGTTGTATGAATAAACAAGGATGAGGTTCCCTTACATTTTTGCGTTCTGTATCTTGACAAAGAAGCTGTTTATGCAAACATATAAATGCTGAGAGAGAGTGCCTTTAGATTTAATAGTGTATTGCTCCTAAGTAAACATGCTTTGCAGATCAATAAAATATACTAAACCTAAGCCACTCTTCTTGCATTTTTGTGAAGGAAACCCTCCCACACACACAGAGTGACGTGGGGAGCAGAAAGAAGGAATGCGACAGTTTAAATAGAAATAGAACATCTGAGGTAGAAGTTGGGTTTTTTCTAAGCGTGAGCCAGTGCATTCAACCATTGCAAAATGATTTGAGGAAACATAAAGTTGGCATGTGTACAGATAAATAAAAGATGAAGGGTATCTAGGCTTTAAAAAAAGATTGTTGTTTTTACTCTTCTGCTTTTAAAATCCTTCAGACTTGGTATAAGAAAGTGCTCACTACTTACCCACACAGTAAATACATAGACATCTGCCCAGAAACTATCTAGAACATACTCTAAAAACTTTCTCATTAATAATGTTAAAGACAGAAAAAATGCCATTTAAATGCCATATTCACTTACAGTGGTAACATTGAATGCAAAATCTGAATTAGAAACTAAATATGGTATCAAAAACACACCCAAATGCATTATAACGTGTGTTTCTAATCAATAATGACTCTCAATTTTATTTTAAAAGATAGTAAAAAAAAAGCATGGTACTTTGCTGTTTTGAAGAATAAAAGCTGCCTTGATGTATATCCTCTGATGACCTTCCCTCCACTGAGTGACCTTGTTCTTTTTCGCAGTTTTAACTATAAAGGTTGGATTTCAAAAATACTTTAGTATATTTTATTTTTTAACGCAAATTTTGGGATTTTTGATATAAATTTCAGAAGGAAGAAATAGCCATGTGATCTGAAATTAGATTCAGAAATTAGATTCAAGACCATTTGAAACCTGATTTAAAAGAAACTTCACTCTGTAATGTTTACAAGGGAGTTACAAACTGTTTTTATCTGTAACTCAGCTTAAACTTGTCTGCCCTATGTGCTTGGACGATGCAAATCATGGTTGTTATAAAAACAAATGATTGTTGTTTGTCACTGTTCAGAGTGAGTGCCATGTATGTGCAGAGTGCTGTGGTTTGCTAAATTTATTAAAAGATTCAAACATTGCTGTGGTATTGGTTTCAAGACAAGTTTAACTGAGCCTATCTGAAGTGAGTGGTTCTATTACTTTGTTTTGACAAACTAAATAAAAATAAAAGGCTATTCTTTGATTCTACTTAACATTAAATAGATATGCTGTCAATTATCAGATTTTTAAAATCTATTCTTTTGATTCTACTTAACATTAAATAGATATGCTGTCAATTATCAGATTTTTAAAATCAATCTTGAAATGTAGCAGGTTCCCAGTTAACATGAAGGTTCTAGCTAAGAAAGGTTTCCAACCATTTGCATGTTAGATAATGCAATTTTTGGGTAAATATATGCCCTTTTCCTTAGAATCTGAGTCCTTTTAGATGTTTCCAGTTTAACATCCTTCCCAACATTTTACAAGCAAGGTAAATGTCATACTTTCAATAAACAGATTTACAAATATGTGCCCTGAATCCAAGAACTCTTTTTGTCTCACTGCATGCTCTCTGCTGTATAACTTTATCCATATAAGTAAATAATTATGGTGTTTGCAATCTAAGCATTCCTCTGTTCTCATTTGGAATCTTCTTTTGTCTTTCACCTGCTCCTATCTATGGTTTATGATACCATGTCTCTGTAATATGCTTTCATTAAATCCAGTGTGCTGGAACAGAATTCATCGAGTCAAATCTGCAGCACCTCTTACAGAGCCCCTCTGACTTTTGTCAGACTTGCAAGGGCAAACTCATGTCCTGATCTGACTGCAAAGTTCAGTTGCAAGAGAAAAAACATGGATCATAAAATAAAACCAGTGCTTGAGAGAAGAGACTGTTCTAGGGAGTTTTATTTTCTCCTCTGGATTGGAGCTAGGAAGAAATGGGGTGTCAAGTCTATCCATGAAAACAGAGGTATGCCCAGTAGGGAAGCTCAGGAAGATAATGGATGCAGCTTTAGCTGAATAGGATCCTGGGCAGCTTATGGAAAGAGAAATTCTCCCCTGGAGGTGATAAAGAACACCTGCATTAACATTCTACTCTGAATCACCATCTGCAGAAGTCAGATTTTTACTGACTGTGTAGGGAGCCTAGGGAGACCTGCCAACTCACTTAGCTATCAAAATGAAATACCTGAAGTCAGCTGAAGTGAAATTTTGGGATGCCTTTCTCTCTTAGTGCTGGTTCTCACAAACAAACCTCAGGACAAATGGAGCCACTGGTCATTGCAAACATCCACGTGCAAACAATAAAAAAGTGCAATGCACTTTTCCTGTCCATTGTCCATCGCTGAGGATTGTAGTGTTCCTGCTGTGCGTCCCTCCCTCAAGCTTCAGAGCCAGACATCCCATGTCTGGCCTCTCCCCAGGGTTTGTCCTCTGGTCTGGGCTGTCTGCCTCAGCCTTACCTGCTTCTGTCAGAACATTTTATCCTCTGAAGTATCCACTGAAGAACCTGTGTTCCTGTGAACTGCTCACCAGGTGGATGTTTTAGTTCCTCTGCAGGATTATTTTGCAGGTCTTCCTATAATCCATGTATGTAGTTTAACTCTTAATTGCAGCAAGATAATTTCTTCCTTTTTATGTTGTAGGTATGAAATTTTCCCATTGGACTTCCAAGCATTTCTAAGTAGTTAAATGGCATTACCATTGTTCTGTGGATGAAACAGTTGTTTCATAAATACTTGCTATGGAGCTGTGACAGGGCAAGTTGGCTAAAGAAAAGTTAAACCTTCCACTAAAGCAGATTGCTTAAAGCCTCCATTCAACCTGGCCTTGATCACTTCAAGACGTGGAGGGACATCCACAGCTTCTCAGGGCAACCTTATGTCTCACCATCCTCACAGTAAAGAATTTCTTTATATATATATATATATCTAATTCTAATCTAAAACCACTGTCTTTCAGTTTAAATACATTTCTCCTTGTCTTATCAACGTGCCTTTGTAAAAAGTTGCTCACCCTTTTTCATAAGCCCTTTCTTAGTACTGGTAGCCTGCTAAGAAGTCTTCCCAGAAGTGCCCCAGGCTGAACAATTCAACTCTCTCAGCCTTTATCCCTTTGATCATCTTTGTAGGCCTCCTCTGGACTTGCTTAAAGAGGTAGAAAGCTGGACAGGGAAACAAGAGTAATATAAAGACAAACTGAATGTGTCCCAGTTAATGATTGAGCTATTGGGAGTTCATGCAGGTGGGACCAGCAGAAAGTCTCCTTGCAGTTTCCCTGTTCCATTTCCAAGGATGGCAAGGGAAGATGCCCAGGAAAGATCAAACCGCAGTAAGCATGGGGTGATGTTTCTTTCAGTTTTCAGAAATTTGCTGCTGAGGTTCTCAGCTGGTATCCAGGTATTTAGCAGCTATCACTATGTGTTTCTTCTAGTGGTCTGCCCTGTCCTTTTTTGCACAATCATGCAAAAATGTTCATATCTGTCCAGAAGCACTGGCATGGTGTCACAGGATCATGACTCTGATGTGCTGTCACATACTGTCAGTGTCAAGCTGGCCTTGATGGCTGTCCTTGACACTGCACCTCGCTCTGGGGTGACTGTACCTGGGGAAGCCCAGAGCAACCAAGTGGGCACTGTCTTTTTAGCTGGAACTGGGTGCTCCACATCTCTTGGGTGAATGCTGCAGGATCACTCAGGTGCTCCATTAACTCCCTCAAGGATGATGAAAGAGGAGCATGTTCCCCCTCCTTCCCCTCAGAGTCCAAAGTTCAAACCCTCAAGGTCATGATATTCTTCTATGATTTAGATTAACCTCCCTCTGCTAGAAGAGGGAATTGAAATTTTTGTGAGTCACTAAGCCAGTTTTTTTTCTTATAATGCCTAGACATAATTTTGTGGGTGGTATTTAGGCTGCTAAATAATTTTTATTTATATTATGTTACCTTGAAAGTCTTGCAGACTCTAGTAAGCACCTACAGTTTTAAGGCATCTGAGTTTAAGAAAAGGTCATCAGGAAACTCTGATGTATTCTCAGAAAAAAAAGCCTCTGACCTAGATTCAGCCTACTTGGTTTGACACTGAGGTTTGTTCTTTTCATAGAGCCAAAATAGGTTTTTAGCTGCAGAACTATTTTGCTTCCTGCTATCACTGCCTAATAAATTAATGCACAGATTTTTGTAGGACGTAGTATTTGATGAAGAATTTGCTTTACCAAAAATGCAATCAGCCTCTTGAGGGCTCAGATATTTAGTGAGGTAATTTTCTGAAGAACTGTGAACTAACCAGATGCGAGGTAGAGTCTCAAAGGCATCAGGTTAGGAAATTTATCAAAAAAATGACAAGAAAAGTACCAGCTAAGGGAAAAAAAAATATTAAAAAGCTTAAAACCAGCACAGATCCTCTGCCTTAAAAATTCATTACTTAAATAAAACATGGTAGTAATTATATCCATGGACTAAGCAGAACAGTACTTGAATTAGCCTATATGGTACCAAGAACCACTTTACTAGAGAAAAAACCTGGTTTTTAAATCACTGGATTCAGTAACTCACATATCCCAATCCTACCCTTATGCTGATTCTCTGTGTCAAAGTAGCATTGGTTCACCTTGATTCATTTTTAAACAGATTAAAACATATTCAGACTCTTTGTAAATCAGTTTAGACCATTTTAATCTACTGTAACCTTTTTTTTCCCTCTAAGGACACATTCTTAAAAATATTTACAAGGGAAATTAATTTTACTGGAGTATGCCTATACATAAAACAAGGAGGAAGATGTGTCTTGGAAAATGTTTGAACATTTTGAAATGTTTGTAGTGAGAAACCATTGGGATACTATTATTTTGTCCCTATCTGTCTATGTACTTTCCAAATTACGTATCAAGTTTGCCTAGATATTTCCTAATGATAGCTTTTTCTGCCACTTGTGAGGTTTGTTGTTTCCTGCCCTTTTTAATGTAGCTTTAAAATCCCTTTGATTCAAAGAGAATGGTGACAACACTCAGAAAGCTCAGTGTGCCCTTCCAAAACCATATAACTTCCACTTGTCATCTTATTTACAATTGGATACTTCACATAATTTGCTGTCTAGTCTGAGTTGTTCACATAGTAGAGAGCTTGAGCTCCTTCTACCAAGTTCCCTTTCCTAAATTGGTTGCAAATATTGTCTGTGATGGTGTAGATTCTTCCTAGCAGTTTTCAGTGAAGCAGTACACTATGGAGTCACGAGTCAGGTTTATGTCACTTCACTCCTTCTCCTGCTTCCCAGAACTGCTCTATATTAAGCCCACATTATCATCTGCCTATTCTTGACTATCTAGATAGCTACTGTTAAAAATGCAAAGCTTTTCTTGGTGATTGCATTGTAAAAGCATTTCATAAATGGTTTGATTCACTACTTGAGGCTTGTTAAGTAAACTGTTTTACATTATATACAGCTCCTTTCTCCAAATGAAAGGAGCAGAGCTAAGAGATGCGTTGTCTTTAGTGCACACTGAATTCTTACCTCTCCTGAACAGAGGTATTTCATGAATGAAGTTGCTCGTCAAAAGTGCTTCCTTGCAAGATTTCTGTATTCTCTTATTAGATATGCCATTGTATTGGGTTTTTCTTCTTTTCCTGTAAGAAAATTAATTTAAGATGCATTGTTTGCCCAGAAGAAACCCGTAGATACACTTGTAATCACTTACTGTGACCACATGATACTTATTGTGATTAGAACATATTTTCCCATTTGTAGGCAGTGTATATCTGTTCCAGTCAGTCCCTTGTAAACAATGGCACTTAGTTTATTCTGGGATAAAAAATCATAGTGGTTTGAACATAATCAAAATCTGAGTGCATTATGACAAAGGAAAACAAAAGCCAACTGCCTTGATCAGATTTTTAATTTATTTGATAAATTTCGGTGAGGAACTTTGTTCACTGGAGAAGTGTATTAGCAGATAAATCTTCAATATTTTCTGCATCGGGAAAAATAATCAAAATAAAAGGAAAGATCTGCCATGCTACATTGTCTTTGTTTGATGGATCTTTGGTGCCAAAGATGTAGCACCAAAAAATGATAACTAATGGTAACTAATCTGTTTCAGTGCTAAATGTTTGTAAAAACTAATTTTTAAAATATGTTATATAATCGTGAAGTTGATTTGGAATCAGGGGAGAAGGAATGCTCTCCAGAAGCAGTAATTTTTGCTAAAGATGATACCTTCTGCTCAGTTTGAAAACACACATATAAAAAAGAAATCATTCCTGGGGTGGCAAAGATCTGCCTGACACCCCTCTTATAGAAGCAGTTCACATCCTGTGAGAGTTCTTTAGGGAACTGAAACACAAATCCTTTAAACATGCCTGTCTGCTTCCCTGCACTCTGATTTTCTTTTCCAGAAGATGGAAAGGAGATGAAGTAACAGGTACAATTTGGAAGAATTCTTTCACCAGTATTCATCCCTTAGTTTGTAGCTGACTGGCTGACAAGGGGGTTGTACTGATATTATAGATTTAATAGGCCCAGGTCTCTTTTTTATCCTGGAAGTCAGTTGCTTCCACAACATGCTTCCATGCAACTGGATTTCCTAGTTACCAAAAGAAGGAGGCCTCAGGTCAACCTCTGCTAACTTTCAGGCTGGTTCAGGAGCTGTTCTGGAAGATATTAATTAGCTTGAGCCAAGCCGAGTTTTCTGGAAAAGTATTTTCCATAGACAGTCAAATTCTATAATAGGGGAATGTTTTCTAGCACTTTTAAATTTTCTTTTGGAAAAATATAGTTTGTACTTTTCATATTTTTTTGCTTTAAAATTGATAAGAGCTTTCTAACATCTTTGTAAGCTGAAATTCCCTTAAAATTGTTATTAAAATAGTCCTTTGCAATGGAATGTTATTTCTTCAGTCATCTGGGTTCAGTTAAGGGAGCACAATGGTCAGATAAGAGGATGAGTCATAGTGAGATGATTCACAGGCAAAAGAACAGGAGAAGTATTTCTCCCAAAAGATTTAATTTATTATTTTGTAACTTTGTATTTACAGCTGTAAAAACTCACTACTGTATCTCTTAACTATGCACAGATACAAAGAATGAAGAACAATACTGAGTACTGTATAGGGAATCCTCCCCTATAAAATTGTGAGCATATCTTCTCATCCCTTTGAATGCAATGGACCTATTTGTTTGAACATAACACCTCAAATATATGTGAAAGACCAGACTGTGTGCATAAACCAAATATATGCCCTTCTTCTGCTGTTTATGAATTTTTCACACTTCATTCTGCAATGAAAATTATTCATCTTTACCTCAGAAAGGTGATCACAAGTAGACACTCTGGCTACTTGCTTTTAATGAGGGAGTGTATTAGTGGATAAATGTTCACTATTTTCTGCATCAGGAAAAATAATCAAAATAAAAGGAAAGATCTGCCATGCTACATTGTTTTTGTTTGATGGCTAGTGCCAAAGACATAGCACCAAAAAATGAACAAGCTGTAATGACAGCAAAGTCATGTAACTCCTCTGAACAGAGTAAATATATCATATTTAATCATTGTTCCTCCAAATTTCTTTTCCTGTGGAATGGAATGCCAAACAATTTCTTATTTTTTTCCTGCTAGTACTGTTCCTGAAAGTATATGCTGAGTCACTTACACCATCTGCTATCTGTGCACGTATCAGCTGAGAGAAGTGTTCAGAAGTTTCTGAAGACATCTGCTTATTTCCCTGAGCTTACTAATTCAGGGTTTTTCTGTTTTAAATCATACATACTTGCACACTTCCTAAAATAGGCTCTTCTTCCTTGCACTTCATAAGAATTTTAGAACACTGAGATTTTTGGTCTTCCAAGTCTGATCCCTTGCCTTTGTTTACTAGTTTTAGAAAACAAGATATTCATAGTAGTAATAGCTGTGATAAGATCTAGAGGTTTTACATGGTAGCGCATTCACCATTGCATGAGCTTTGAAACAGTAAATATTGGACATCTTTCACATTGGCCTACTTGGTTATTCATTGTCAATTCAAACAACTTCTTTAAAAGCTGAAATGCTGAGATGATATTTAGCTCCAATTTCCTGCCTGAGGTTTTAACTAATGCATCACTCTAAGGTACGGAATGATACCAGATGCAGAAAATAATGCAGTTTCCTGATGGAAAGACACGTAAAATATAAATCTGTATATATGTAGATATATATATGGATAACTGAGGAAATGATAGATTCAATACAGAGGCCCAGTTCTATTGTCATGTTACTTGCACTTAAGTAGTTGACACAGGGAAAGAATCACATGGCCTTTTTTCTAGCTATGTTAGACATACCTGGTAAAAAATTTTGCCAACATGCATCTGTAGGCTTTTCTTAGCATGCCTTTTTGATTAGTTAAATTATAAGTAACTCTTCAGTTTCTAGAAACAGTTGAAAATAATGACTTGCAAATAAGTAAACAGCTAACTTATATAACGATATATGGCTATAAAAAACAGTTTATAAGTACAGTTTAATTGAATTCCTGATGGAAAAGACTAATTTTTACAGTAAATTTGACCAGCAGTAGCTCAAGTTCCCCAGAATTTATGCATATTTTTCCTCAGGGCCACTCTTGTGTTACAGTCTCTGACATCATGCAGGCAAGGATACTTCATGCTTTCTTCAACTTCACTTCATGCTTTCTTCAACTTCTTAAAACCTAACTTTGCATTCATTTTGTGCAATGGCTTCCCATGACAATGCTAAACCCAGAGGGCTTACTTATGGGCTTATAGCTGCCTCCATGGTCGCAGGTAAGTTTTAGTGCCCAATTTTGATGGGCACTGGTATGAGACTAGTTGTGGAGCTCCTACTATATCCACAGAATAAATATTTTTTAAGTTCTAGCACTGGACAAGCTCATGTCAGCAGCCTAGAAGGAAGGGTTCCTCACCTAGACCAGCTCCAAAGTACAGCTGCCGTTGCTTGCAGAGTGCTGTGGGGCCAGTGTTAGACCATTTCTAAAAGTGAAACCATAGGAATCAACTTCTAGAGCTCAGAAATGCTTTCTAATACTTTTGAATTTACTGGGATAGAGACTGTCTATGTCCTGTCAACATCTTCCTTCAGATACTACTTACCTTCAAAAGAACCTGAAGACAGTGGTGACCATAGAAGAAAGGGGTGTGAGTGATAAGACAAGTTCTTTCAAAGAGGAAGAGCTACTTCCCTACTTCTGCTTCAATTTGAAGAGAGAAAGAGGATGAATTCAAAATCCTTGTAGAAACTATTTCATTTAATAATTAAGCCAGTCATTGCTCCATGATTGCAAAGCACGCCCTTGCCAACTGACAGACTCATTTCTGTGACACCTGCAGTAATTGTGACGTGAAAGAAAAAAGGGACTGAGGCAAAAATGAGGAAACCATTACTGTCTGTGCAATAGTCTCGTTGGTACGAGATTTCTAAATCAATTTATATCTCACTGCAAGGATATGGCTGAAGAAAGATAAGTTGTGCCTGAGGGAATGACTACAATATGGGAGTGGAATTGATTTGTCTTATGACTACAAAATTTCCTGATGAAAACCTCCATAGATTATATAGAAAAATAGAAACACTTTTTTAATCCCCTTAGAAAAACAATTTGCCTTTTATTTTTGTCCATTAGAAAGAAATAAATTTATTTCTTTTGAGGTGAAAAGTTGATACATAAAAATATATTTGTAGCAGTCTTATGTGAAATGATGGGAGAAACCATAACATCCTTTGGTGAAGGAAAAGGCTCGGACACAGACTTTTAAGGATCAGAAGTGCCCTGGAATTAATATATTCCTCTAGATAACTGAGGCGTTAATGTATATAGTTACAGAACTAATTGAAAATCATCAGTCACCATTCCTGTCACAAATGTGAGGATTTCGGAATGTCATCAAGCTAGATTATGTAATCAATCCTTGGATAAACAGCTTTTCTCAAAATTACAGTCTTTAATAGTTTTTCCAAATTAATGTCATTTAATTTAAAACTTTTTAAACTGATTACTGCTAATCTGGAAACAGTGATCAACCCATTGTCAACTAAGAAATTAAATGCCCTTTTTTATTAATTGGTAGGCGATCTTTTCAGCTTTTTCTTGTTGTTGTTTTTGAAGTTTTTTAATCTATACCTTAAAAATAGAATATGGGTATTTGGAAAACACTTAATATGTAATTATATAAATATTAGTATTTAAGATTGTATTAAAGAAAAGATGCCTGTATAAAACCAGGATTTTCTGTTTCATAGATGGCCTTTAATTAACTCAGGGATATTATCTGTAAATGTGTTATGCAAAAATTTCATTATGCAGGTGCAAAATTACTTATTGTTAAAAAAAATACTAATGTAGGTCAGCATCAGAGAAATGGTCACACCCTGCTTTTTAACAGCAAAGAGCAGCACATTGGAACAAGGTTTGGAAAATTCCAGCCCCTCACAATGAAACAAAATTAGTGTTATTCCTGCAAAACCCTTAGGTTATACAAGACTAATAGGAAAATAAATAATTATTATTTCATTTTGTAACATTGGTTGTAACATACATGATATATAGGATTTGACATTAGAATCAATGTTCTTTTTAAATGATTTATATATGGAATAAATCATTGAGCAACACAAGTAGCTGTACTGAAATCTGCACCCTTCACAATGGTATTTGCTGACCAGCATTTTAAAAAATATCCCCATGCAAACTAAAAAACCAGTTTTTGCACCTGATTTTACTAAAAGCCCGTCGTTAAAGAAAAGAAACAAAAACATATTGGCAAGCTATTTTTGGTAACAAAATCCTCAGAGAAATCCAAGCTGAATTCAGATGCTTTGTCAGTCTTTTTTTGTTATTCACTTTTTGTGAAAGCCTTTCTACCTGTCTGGGGACCTGCTGCTCTGGACCATCCATTCACAAATGCCTGAAATCTGCCTAGCCTGTAACATGGTCTGTAATAAGCTACACAGTAAAAGCTGATGCTGTTTGTATTAAAAAATGGCCATTTGAGATGGCCATGACCTCCACTCTGGATTCAGTGCAGTCATGACTGTCTGAGGTGTTGGATCACACTTTGGTGCAGATATATCTATATATGTCTGTATAAACATATATATCTAAAAGGCTGATATATAGATAAATGTATATTATTAACGTTGGTTTTTTTTATTGTAAATTTTTAGTTATTTCTCTTCTGTCATTACAGCTCTCTTATTCCTACTTATTCCCTTCTAGTAGTACTTCTTTAGTAGTGTTCAATTTATTTTTCACTCACCCTGCTACCCTAGTTGGTCAGAAACATTCTTTCTATTTTCTTGCTTATTGCTACTCCTCTCTTCCATTTCCTTATTTTTTCTTAAAACAGTGGTATTTTACTTAAAATTGTGATTCACAGACCTGAAAAATATCTCAGTCAAGAAATGAAATCATTGGTGTTCAGCTTAACTCAGAGACTGTGGTGTAAAAATGTAATTTTGTAGAAGGTATTTTAATTGGGATTTATCACACCAAGGATATGATAGCAAATATTCATAGGCAGGATCAAGATTAACTTTCATTTTGGTTTAATAATTATAATAGTTATGCTAATAAACTTAGGAGAAAGATCAACTTTATGGAGCCCTACAAGAACTGAAGGTTTTATCTTACAGCTTCATGAATGCTGTGGCTTTAATTACACTACCTGTAGCCTTGAAAGACCCTGGGTATATTTCATGTAGCATGCAGTTTATTGTTTTCCCAATTTAAACTATATAAAGCACAACTGCTAAAGAATTTGACACAGCTCTCTTAAAATTTCCTCATTAGTTATTTCTGCACAAGGAGTTTGATGCCAGCTGGAGGGAAAGGTCTTAAAAATAAATGGTGTCTTATTCTTTTTAAGTTGCTTTCCTGAGAAATAGGTAATTTGCATTAGAATATCTGCAATGACCCCAATAGCAAGATGTTTCTGTGCTCAGACTGGATAGTTCAGTCCTGAACTGGAGATTTTTTGGAGAAGGTTCTTCAAGTCACTTATTTTTTGAGTATATTTAAAAGGTGTGAAACAATACTCAGGGTCTGAAAGTCTGAAATAATATTCCTTATTAGTCACTGAAACCTACCTGGCTTCGAGCTATCTAAGATATTTTTTTCTTTTTTCTATTTTTTTTTTTTTTTTTTTTTTTTTTTTTTTTGTTTTTGAAGTGTAGACACTCAAAACCTATTCCTTAGCTGTTTTTATGACACAAAATTTTAACTTGTGAAAAAGCAACAGCTCACAAATCTAAAAAGATTTGACTTGGAACATGAAACAAGCATTAAGTACAGAGAAACCATTAATTTTTAAATTATTACATTTAGTAAATAAGTACTAGCTATGTCATCTGCAATACAACAATTGGCAGCTTATCTTCTGTTACTAGTTATTTAGGCTAATAGGGGGTCTAGAAAAAGCATTTTAATAGATGTCAAGCACAAGGATAGGTAGTAACCTTGGCATTCAAATGGCAAGAGAGCAAGCTTGTGGCTCTTTGAGAAATTAGAGCATTTGAGTGCAACTTGTATCAGCAGAAAGACACAAATATTTTTATGTCATACATAAACTTGTATATAACTGCTGCTGCTGATATGGAAATCAATGTTAACAAATTTGTTACTTTTGGTCCTGTATATTACACACTATACTATATAACTGACTAATCTTTCTCCTGTCATCCCAGTTTCTCCTTCTTTACTTCTTCATTTTTGAATTTGTTCTCGGTTATTTTTGTGGTAAATACTGTGTTTTCTCACATGTGTGCTGTCTGCCTGCAAGCACTGTTCATCTCCCTGTTTCATTCTTTTGGCTTGGAAAACAGAAAAATCTGACAAGGAGTCCCAGGGCTTTTTGGAATGTGTTAAGGTGTCTGCTTTTGTGCTGGGAACAGCCCCTTTGACTGTCTTTATGTAAAGGATACTGCCAACATCTTTGCAATTTTAAAAGGTTATGAGCAAGAGGTCATGTCCTTCTAATCTACCAGAGAGGCTGGGAAGGGTAGCTGCACATCAGAAATTCAGGACCTAGGCATCACCTTTTTTTTGAGCTGACTTTCATAGACTTGACTATGAGTACAAGTTTGCTATGACACAGAATAAACAGACTTCTTTTCAATTGAGATTATTTCTCAGTTGATATATTGATAATAATTACTATTATTATTATTACAAATAATAAACACAATAAATAACATTGTATTTATTATTTGTAATACACACAATATTACAAAAACAAAAAAAAAATCAGGATAAACAGATATTACAAAAAATAATACTCTTTTTTTCTGTCCTTGAAAAGTGGAAGGAATCTAGTAAGCTAAATATGGTTGTATGTTAAAATTTACAATTCCAAAAAGAAAGAAATAGGGCTTTAGGAGTATGTACACACATATTAAAACAAAATATCACCTTGTTGGGCTTGATAAGTCTGAGTACTCAGCTTTTTCTTATTCATCAGCCCTGGGCTGTAAAATAAAATTGACCTTTAGTCTCCTTGTAATTAGGATAGCACCCACATTTAAGAATGTAATCATGTATTAAAAATAGTCAATTTTATTTCATTTCACTGTGATAAGTATTATCTGTCAGAATCTCTGACACTTTAGTTAATTTAGAAGGAATATCTCTTCTCAAACATAGAGGATACATTACCCGACTAGTCTTTCAGAGGCAGCAGTCTATGATCCCACTGAACAGGTACAAATGTAATTTTTTTTCCAGCGGCTTGCAGGCTCAGTCACTTGTCTCTTTTCTTGCAGAACGATTCCTGGGGAAAGCAGTACTCATATGCACTCTTCAAAGCCATGAGCCACATGCTCTGCATTGGGTACGGGGCCCGCGCCCCCGTCAGCATGTCCGACCTCTGGATAACAATGCTGAGTATGATCGTGGGGGCTACTTGCTATGCCATGTTTGTTGGTCATGCCACTGCCCTCATCCAGTCCCTGGATTCATCACGACGACAATACCAAGAAAAGGTAACTCACTTTCTCACAACTCCTCAGGTTGTGGAATGGATTAATGGGATGTTTTAACTCTTTACATGAAATGGTCTAGTAGCGTGTGAAGCCTTTGGCAGATGTCATTGAACACAAAGGAGTTCAGAACACTCCATGAGTTCAGTATATTTTTGCAGGAACCTACTTTGCTTAGAGAGCAGCTGGTTCTTATGTTCAACTTCCTTTGTACTCTTCTGTGAAAACTCTGTCCCTTGCTTCAGACTTGCTTTGTATCCCTTTGCTACGTTCTGTAGGTAGTTGAACTAGGTAGCTTCAACCATGGCCTTGACCTTGGTAGCTTGGCCATGTCTTTACAATTTCCTGTCATTCCTTTGGAGTGCAGTTCAGGGATCACCCTTGAACATGTCAAAAGAATGGCATGACATGAGGACCAGACCAATTCAATTAGTTTTGCTTGTAACTTCCTCAGAGGAGTGCTCAGAAAAGGTCTTCATTTGCTTAGTAACAGTATTGTTTACATGTGACTCCATGACTTGTAAGGTCCTCTCCAAGGTCAAAAAGAATTTTGGCCACATGTGGAAAAGTAGAGAAAGGTTAGTGGAAGAGTGTTCACTATGAAGCAGGAATTAAAAGTTGTTTTATTCCGTGTAAGATTGGAATTAAAAAGATATGAAGGGTTACACGGTTGGATCTTCATGAAGTACTAATTAAAACTGTCAGCTGTGTAATAAAAATCAGAGATAGGTGTGGATCAAGGCATGCAACTGGAAGATATGGCTAGCAATGATGGCATAAGGAAGAAAGGATCAGAATGAACCTCAGGAAGGGACAAAAAGAACATGCAGAATTAGAGGTGCTTAAAAGATGACAAAATTCATTATTATAGTAAATGGGGAACTGGAGGAGCCATAGCAGGGGAGAGGTAGTGAGCAGCTGGGCAAAGTAGTGAAATCAAAGTTTACATCAGCAAATAGGAAACACAGCCTGAGCAATGGTATTTGGCATGTGTCCATAACAAGGTCCAGAAGGGCAAACTGGGCAGAAATCACAGTATGATGTAACACAAACCTGGGGGAGAAAACTGACAGAGACTAAATAGCCAAGGGGATGACCCTGGCATCTGCTGAGGATGAAGGGGAATGACCTGAATTTGCTGGGAAAGAAAGAGGGGGAAAAAAAAGAGTAGGAATGACTGGGGGATTTTCTTTACAAGGAAGCAAAGAGGGAGGAGATGAGAATGTGTGGGTGAAGAAGGGTTTATATACAGTTTTGTTAAGCTCAAATTGCATCCAGATCATGGGTTCAGCATGTGAGAGACAGGAAGAGGTAAGATGAGCTGTAAGTTCAGTGACAGAAAAATTTGCTTGTGGCTGACAAAACAGTTCAAAAACAAGTTTGGAAGCAAAACAGTTCAAAACAAGTTTGGAAGCAAGAAATTTCACACACTGTAGTGTGTCATAAAATATAAGTTAGAATATGAGGTTTAGAATGAGAGTAGAGATGATCATTAAAACCAAATTAGTTCTGTCAGTGACAAAACCCCCTTATTCATCTCAGTATAATGTTAAAGGGCTAATCCTGGTGGGTTACCTGACTCAGCTGGCTCATTAGGTCTGTTCTGTGAACAAGAAGGAAAGTAATTTTTTCTAAATGGGACATTTCTAGGAAGCTGGGAGAGAAATCTCATAACCATGGACATGAAGTATGACTGCAGCATCATTACAGGCTAGGGTCAACATACATACACACATATGCGTAGATTTAAGAAATCAGAAGAAATGTCACTATTCACCTGAAATCTCATGTCAATCATTATCCTCAGATCTTACTGGCTGAAGCAGTATATCACAATATTTTGAGCATCAGAAATATAGTACATGGTAAAGATATCTGTGTATTTTAAACTGTGCTGAGTAAAGCCATGTCAATTGCACTTGTTTTGTAAATTAAAACCCAGCAACAATCAATCAGTATTGCATTTCTCATCTTTTTTCAAAACAGCAAACAAAACTTTCTGTTTATTTGTTTGCTCTATGATTTTATGCACACACATTGTTAAAAATTAGCATGGAGATATTCAGCATTTTTCAGCTCCTGCCATTCTCAACACATTCATTTTTTCTTTTGTTTTTTTCTTCTGACTTGTTTCCTGACTTCTGAGGTAAAGAGTAGCATGGCACTGACAATCAGAAATTTAAGAAATAAGCCAGAAATTGCATATTTATATCCTTTAGAAAATTTTTTCTTATTTTTTGGAATCTATTCTTATGCTGTTTATTAAGGGCTAAAAGGATGTCTTCAGCAAATACTATTTTTCTACTGATTTCTGAGAGCCTGGACGCTGATACAATGGTAACAACTGTACAGATTTGTCTGTACATTCTTAACCATTTCTTTATCATAGTTTCATCTTATTTTAAAATGAATCTTTGATTATAGCATAAGAATAAGTCATTACTACAAATTCTTAAAGGGTATTCTGTATTTGTCTTTATTCTGCAAACTACATTAATGGCATTCAACACCATTTTGTTGTACCCATCTTGTCATTATATTGTCTAAAATACTGGCAGACAAAATTTTTTTATATTTCATGTATCTGACACTTTAGAAAAAGGTAGATGAAATTCCAGCTACAGATTTCAGAGTTTTAATATATTCCATAGTCTATTTCTGCATAGTGTATTGTTTTGATTTTTTTCTTCTGAAATTAAAAAAAAAGAGGGGGACTTCTTTCATTTTTTTGGACTTGAAGGGCCAGGATCAGCCCCTTTTTTTTAGACAAGTATATCTTGGGTTGTATATTTATTGGTTCCATTTGTTTCCTTGTAAGAATTACGTAAAATAATGAAATGAGTATGAATTTCTAGGCAACACAGAATGATAGTGGAGGTAAGAAAGAGGTTCTTATTTGATTCTTCTCTGAATAACATCATGAATGTATCTGTGGAATGCAACCAATTAAAGGAAATTTCTGGTCCTTCTCACTCTGAAAGCAGCCAGAAATAAAATATTTGCTGAAATCTCTCTCATTCAGGTCCTTCCAAAGCTCAAGGTATGCAAAACTAGAACAAACATAGTTTGAAATGGAAGAACTACACACAGGAAGAGAAGAACGATATTTCATTAAGCCAAATGTCAAACTCTATCAAAGCATTTGATCTGTGCCAAGCACTACATGCTGAGAGAAATCACAACATGTTAATGAAACAAATATTGTTCCACAGGTTTACTCTTATGGGCCAAAATGTGTCAGAAAATTAAGAGTGATTATAAGCCATCAGATGTAGGAGATGGACAGTAAACTTGTGCTCTGAGAAGCAGTATAAAAAAGAATGCATTGATACATTCTGTTCACTCTGCTGAAGTTCAGTCTTTTTTCTGCTGAAGTAGTGGAACTGTTCTCACAGGAAAAAAAAGTCTCTCAGATTTAATACATACATCAGATTCTGGTATGAATTAGTGAAGGGCTTATACCTAAAAAAGGAGAGAGATGTCCTGTTCAGGTCTACTTAATCCATATTCTCTTTACAGTAATAAAGTTTGATGGACCATTCTACCTTAGAAAAGCACTGAATAAATCAACAATCAATGTCATCTTAGCACTCTCTCCTTCCTGACTTTGGTGTAAGTCAAAGAGAACTGCAGTAATAACTAAAAGCAATATTCTAAGTGACAACACCTCTGACATTTTGTAATGTTTAGAAAGTCAGCACCTCTCAAAGATTTTTGCCTTTTCAAAGACATTTATTTGAAAGAACCAGAAATGCATATGCTAAACTTGTTAACAATCTAGTGTGAAATAAAGAAGGCAGAATGAGCAGTCATTTGACAAGGAGGTGAAGATCATTAGTTAAATATTTCCTCCTTTAGATGTTGGCAGTTCCTAGTAGGAAGATGTTTGCCTGATGTTGTGAGTGTCAAAGAATTTTCATGATTTAAGATAGGTTAAAATTTCCTCTGTTACATTGTGTCATAGGCAAAAAGTATCAAGGAACAACAAGCTATTAGAGGCAAGATTTGTAGTAGCATACAGATTGTCTCATAGCATAAAGATTGTTAAATTGGTTTGATAAAATACCAGGTATGAGCTCGGGAGGTTATTATTTAATTTATTGTAAATTTTCTTATGCTATCATTTTCCATTATCTTTATGCTATCATTTTATATATATTGTTTATTGTCTAATAGAACTCAAACCACAGAAGGCATTGAAAAAGAATAAGACCATTTTTGCCAATTGCAAGCAATATGAGAGACATAAAAATGTTTAATTAAATTATATACATATAGGAAGTGGGAAAAAGTTACAATTGCCTTCAATGTCCCAAAGAACATTTTCTAACTCCATATATTGCTTTTATTTTATCTCTTAATTTATGGTCTTTGAGCATGTCTTCAGTTAAATCAGTCTAGTTCAAAAGAAGAGGATAACTTAAATGTACTTTTTTACAGAGAAAAAGTAATAACTATATAAAATTAATTTAAAAGCAACCAGTAAGTTGTAAGTAGTAAGCAAGTACTACATAATTATATGATATTGTGCATTTTTATATAGCTAGCATTGGGATTTGGAGCTCAGATCGCCAATTTTTCATTTCTTAAGCATCAAAAGAAACATTTTGAAAGGAATAACCGAATTAGGGCAGCAGGGCAGCTTTAGATTTTGCAGCATGAGGCCTTGCCCCAGCTTTTCTGGTCTGTCTGTCACACACACACACACACAGAGGATATCTAAATTGCCCTCTCAGTCCCTGGGGAAATACCTGGCATGCATTGCAAGAGATAGCAGCACCTTGGGGTGCTTTGGGGGAGCTGTGGGTGGGACATGTTCCCATTTCCCTGCCTCTCCAGGTGTGTGTACTCCCTCACCTTGGGCCGTGATGCAGCTGAGGTCCTCCCTTCCAAAACTGGGGGCCGCCTCTCTGATCTTCCTGCGCTGGGCAGTTGCTGTAGGGTGCAGTGGAGGGGCTCTGCCACAGAGTAAATCAAAGCTTGTAGCCACTCATCCAGCCAGTGACACCTCTGCATCTTCATAAAGAGGAATGGGAGACATCACTTCCATGTTTTCTTGAGTTTCAAGCAGTTGGTGGTTAAACTGAAAGTGGAGCAAGGTGAATACCGAGTTCTTGGGGTGTTCATTAAAACTACTTCAGTTCTTAGGAAATATTTCTGGAAAATTTTAGATATTTGTAACTATGTCATCTGTAAGTATCAGGGATTTGTGTATATCCACATGAATCTGGGAAATGGCTGTTCTGGTCATTATGGAAATTCATAGGAAAGGAAGAGCTGTGGCCAACTCAAGACCACATCACTATTTAGCTAGGCTTACACCAGCTTGTGCTGTATATATTTTATTAAACTAAATACAGATATCCATGCTGGACTTGAGTCAGATGAAATAGAGTGAAACTGATAAAGTTTCCAATGCCTACATATTATATGCTATTCATAAAATCTTTGAAAATTTAGATTTATGGATTTTTTTTTTTTTTTGCTTAAATTGAACAGATGTTCAAACGGCAATTTGCAGAACCTGAATTTTAGACACACAGCTGAGTTTGCAAGAGTGAAGTCATAGAATGTTATTACTGGATCGGGTGTGATGTGAGCAGCAAAGTACTCATTAAGTACTGATTTCTAAGTTCAGTAGCTTTTCATGGTTTACACATGGTTTTTAAAAATGGAAGTAATGCTTTTCTGGGGCTGATAGTAGTTTTTAGAAAGTCTGACAA
Organism: Ammospiza caudacuta; assembly: GCF_027887145.1. Lineage (NCBI taxonomy): Eukaryota > Metazoa > Chordata > Aves > Passeriformes > Passerellidae > Ammospiza > Ammospiza caudacuta. Next base: position 54,324,436 of record NC_080632.1, read on the forward strand.
TACTGTAACACAAAAATGTTCTGTGATTCTGTACTTAAAAATAGCCTGTTTTCATTTATAAAGCATAATTTTAGCAATAAGTCATGTCATATGGCTGCTGAAGAAGGTGAGTGACTTGGAACATAAATCTTGAAGCACAGCATACTTGGCGCACCAAAGGAATTATTTATTTTGGAAGATGAGGGGTGGTTTCCTTTTTCCTTGAATTAGACCTACTTGAAAAAAACACATAAACGAACAAACAAAAAACACCCCACAATTAAACCAAAACAAAACCAAAAAAACCCAAACCAAAACAGGAAAATAAAGCAAACCCTTTTCTCAGCAGGGTTTCTCTACTTTTGCAGGTTTTTAGAATATTTCCATCAGCTTACACAGACATATATCCTATTCAGCTTTGCCACAGTGCAGTATTTTAAATGGTAAAGAATTTTGAAGTGTTTTATCAAGTGATCAAGTACAAGAGTTGCTAACAGCTTTGTACAATGTTAGGACCTCAGTAGTAAGTATTCATTTTATCAGAAGCCATATAGTCATCACAGTATTGTGAACAACAAAATTCATTATTCCCTAAATATTTAGGCATGACTGAGAGTCATTGCACACCATAGTATTTGTGGATTGTTTCTGGTAGTTATAATTCCTGGATTTGTGATTTTATTTGGAAGTCCAGTCTTATAGTTAGAGAAGGGTCTGTAAGTGCTGGCTTTAAGATTATTTCTGAATCATCTTATGCTGTTTTGGCATACATCATATCACTGACTGCTAATTGTACAGATGTAGTATTCCTGGCTTCTGTGAGCCTTATTGGTCCTTGTAGAAAGCAATGAGATTTATTAGAACAAAGCAAGCTATTAAAAGATACTTGGTATCACTCAATATTCTGAAAGGGAAAACATTCTGGAAGGGAAAAAACAGCTGAATCTCAGAAAAATCTTTTCAGGTACTCTAGTTCACAGGATGCATCCTGTTATTTGTAGAACATGCACATAATAGAACTTGTAGGTACATTAATCCTTTTATTTATATGCATCTTTTAACTTGATGTGTAATTAAGGCCATCATGAAATCAACTGACATATAAATGAATATGTAAATTCTCAGCCATGAGAGCTAGTGTGGGCTGTGCAGACAGAAGCTTATTCACTGAGCATGAGAATATTTGTTGTGTCATGATAAGGCCTTCACTGCCATCGCTTTCTTTCTCTTTCTCATCTTCATCAGTGTTTTGTTTATAATGATTACTTGGATTTTTGCTGCACATACTTGTGATATTGACATTGGTCTTCACAATTTTTGAAACAGGAAAGAACGATAGATAGCATTGTAAAAATTCAGGGAACAAATATTTTCCCTCTCCCAAGCAAAAATCAGAAATTACTCACCTTTAATGATACAACATTTAAAAAATCAACAATTTTTTTTCTCTGCAAGTTGAACTGAATATGATGTTTAGTTTGAGAGCAAGACTTTGGAGAGAAATATAAATTAGTCAGAACATGCTCTCCTCTTTTGTCCTGATACTTCATTATTGTTTCATCTTCTCATTACCCCATTCTTGCTGGGGGAATCGGGTGGTGATTTTTGCCTTTCCTCTGAAAAGGCGCTTGGTCCCTCCTGGCAGCAGGTACTGTGCAAGCCTAGTGCTCTCCACCCGGCTGCATCATACCTGTGCCACACTGTAATAGGCTCCCGCTGCTTCTAAAATGGCAGATGGGACTGTCTTTGATTTATTGCTGTGTTGTGGGTAATATACCTATAAAGTGTTCTGCTGTCTTGCATTATGGATTAGGTTTCTAGCAGTTTTCCATATGAAACTGCAGAGCAAGCTCATTACAATTGCAACCATGTTCATGATGACTATATAAAATCAGCTGTGAAGGCATGAAGTTATTCTAGAGTCAGATTTTACACACAATCTGCTTTCTTTCCACAGTAATTACCATAGGTTCCCACACTAAATAGATTTTTTTTTTAAAGTGAGAAACAAAAAACAAGGAACTAAGTTTTGGGCTTCAAACTTTCTGTTCAAACACAGCACAAGTTACAAATTTAACAAGCGAAAACTGTGATTCACACCAGATAGCTATAGCAGGTAGCAATTATCCAAGTTGCACTAGAATAACTGTGCTTATGTCCTGTAAATGGATAGAGGGAAATAGCCATCAATTTATCTAATATAATATTAGGAGTGAGAAAATAATCCTTTTTGTGAAAGATATATAATCCATTTTGTGAAATAAATAATAAATAATCCATTTTGTGAAAGATTATGGGGTTTTTTTCTTTACTTTGTTAGGGGAAAAGGGAAGAAAGAAGGATTTATTATTTTTATATTGACTTGTACATCGTAGTTCTTTCCCAATCTCACTCTGTTTCTCAATATTTGAGAAATTAGCGCATGTATACTTTGAGAACATAGTAATTTGTATATATAAGACATGCAATATTTATAAATGCTTTGGAGTGCAGTGGATAGCAGAATAATCAAAGTATTTTCCCTTCAAATGAGTGTTTTAAAAGCCCTTTTGTATTGTTTTGTGTGATAAATTAACAGTTTAATTCAAGTAGTTATTAACCTTGAAAAAATATTGTAACACTAATTCAAGAAAATGTATTAGAAAGGACAAGCAGTAATAAATGTAGCAGTAGAATGCTTTTAACTCCATTTGTTTTCATAAAATACACTAGACCTGCCTTTTACATCTTATGCTACCAAAGGGAAAAAAAACCTTCAGAAAACATTTTTCTAAATGCTAGTTACTTAAGCATAATAAAAGGGCTTTTAAAATAAAAATTCACAGTGCTATGTTTTCACAGGTTGGTGTTGGGAAACTGTAATTTTCAGAAAGATATCTATACAATCCCCTTCTAGACAAAATATTTGTTAGTCAGAATTTGATGTATATGTAAAAGTAATTTTATAAAGTTTTGAGGAAAACACTGAGAATTTTTTAAAATGAGAAGTGAAGTCTTCTGGTGTTTCTTTTTGTGCATATGAAGGAGCTGGTAACTAGAATCTATGGAGTTAATTTCCCTATGTAAGATACCTCCCAATCCTTTTTAATTTTTCAACATTTTTTAAGGCATAGGCCTTTGCTTCCCCTGATTGAGTAGGGAATGTAAGTAAGAGAGGTGGATGATCACCTGGCTGAAGAGTGCATCTGCCTGTATTGCTGCTTTATTCCTGCACACTGTGTGATGTTGTTCAGCCCATGTTTGGGCATCATCAGGCAGCATCAGAGGATGGATGTGGCCCCACCTCAGCCAGGAGTACCACTGACACCAGAGGCAACCCAAAGGGATGAGTTAAAGGAAAATTGAGGCAGAGAGCCTCAAAAGATGACTGGTCAGTGTAACAGAGATAGTGGAAAGGCATCTCTGGCTTTTTCCTATGGTATGCCTGCAAGGAAAACCAGTTTGAAATGGCAGAAGTCAAAGAATATGTGGGGAAGTGAGGATGAAAGAAACAACAGGGACTGCACCGTGGGGTAGATGATGTTGACTTGTTTTAGGGAAGAACTGTGGTTGACAGGGGAGCTTGTGTTGAGGGATTTGTTGATGGCTAAGCAAGAACCTCTCATTGGGCAGTACATGATGTCATCTGAAAGAATTTAGGGAGTCATTTGACACACATTCTGAATTTTTGGCAAAGAGATAGAGATGAACCTTCTATTTCCGCCTGCATATCCCCTCACTTTGAACAGCAGCTTCTGTATGTGGACAGTGCAAATAAAAGAACTGAAGTGAGGATGATCAATGGAATGATTACCTGGATTACTATATCACATTGCCCAGTTCAGCCAGCCAGGAAGTTTTGAGTTGCATGAGCAGAGACAAAATAGCATCTGATAATCCCTGCTCCGTCAGGTGCAGCTGTAAGGCATGAGCAGTATTTACTCTTTAAGAAGTGTTGCTAGGAAAAAAATCTGAAATCTGGTGTAAAAATGGAAAATAGAGATTTAAAACTCTGATGAACTACATTGGTCCATTGATTTCAAAACAAAGCTATAACAGTCAGAGAGTAACTCTGCATGAAAAATGATAGCACAATAAAATCAACACTATATGTAACTCAGTAAATGAAAAGATACTGTTTTTTATTGCTGAAAGATTGTGGTTTAGATTTGTTTGCAGAATATTTAAAAAACAGGCACTTGCTCCGCAAAAGTTTATGATTTAAGATAGTAAAGAACAGTATAACCTTGCAAAATAGTACCAAAGTGAGATATTATTTGGAACAGGTATAAACCTTTGCTCTTCCTTGGTTTTACTTCAGCTTTATTTTCTTTCATTGTTTCTCAGTCTACCAGCACTGCCCCCAGTCCCCATGTCTCTTTCTAAGGCAGTCTCTGCATCTGGCAGAGACCATTTGTCTCTTCTTCCTCAAAACTCTCCATAAAACCAGTCTATTTTGTGTGGTTTGGAGAAGATAGGACACTCATCTAAACCTTGCACCATGCTTTCCATGGCAGGAAAAGAAAGCTTTCATTTTCCAAACGGTTCAGTATCACTTAACCTCAAGAAAGTTAGAGCTTCCTGGGGAGGGCCCACTGATGTAACTACATAGAATAATCTGAAAAAGGAGAAGAAAAGGGTAAAAATTAATAATGAAAGCATTGTGCTGTGGCATATCCATTAATTTAGGTGTAAGCCCCATTGCATGTGGCTTTTAAATTTGCAGTACAGTTCTGAGCAGAGGAGGGATCAATCAGGTAGGCTGAGAAAATGAGCTGTCTCTATCTGCAGCAGCTGAAGGCAGCTCCTCAGAGTGTTAGCCTGCATTTCTGCAGCACACCAGGGCTAAAGGCAGAAAATGTCTCAAAACAAAGTTTTACACTATACCATTCATTATATGCCATTTCTAACATACTCTTCCTGGGTGGCCAAGAGAGCTTCTGTTTTAGCCATCAATTTGTGCTTTAAAAAACAGAAGGAAGTGCCAGCTTATACCTGAAGTGGTTGCTGCCTTAAAATTGTTAGGTTACCGCCTAATTGTTAGGTAGTTATTATCTGTAGCGAGGTTCTTACGTTATACTGAAGTTTTAGTGGAAGCAATATTCTGTTTCAGGAATTAGCATTGCAGACCCTTGTGCTATATTTGATTATGATTACTCAAAATTTCATTGTCTGTACAGCTTCAAAATATATTGATTTAGTGGGAAGACATTCTGAATTCTTCCAGATCTTTTTCAGATTCAGTTTAAAAGCAAAATGCAAATGAAAAGGCTTTTATTGCCTCAGCACCTCATTATGGTTTTCACACAGCCCAGGTGTAGGTTTCTCTATTGAGGGTGCACTGCTGTTCTCTTTGCAAGGTTTCCCATGTGGTCTACATCAAATATCTCTGGAATAATGAAAAGGTGATCTTTTATTTATCTACTTCATGCTTTAAAAACTGAACGAAAGAAGAAAGGCTCTTTTCAAAACCAATTTTTTTAACAAAACCAAGTGTTTTGCATTGCCTACCAGGAAGAGTCCTCCTTGCCAGGGCTATGCAGGTGCCTCCTCAGCTTCAGCAGGGGTCCTGCACTGCAGCCTTTCCGTGAGACACCATTGTCAGTGCTGTAGTGGTGTTTGGGGAACTAGCTCAGAATAAAAGTGAATTACCCATTGGGCCTGAACAACAGTACACATGGCAGACTATCATAGTCACAGCCAGTGGTACTAGAGTGCAAATTGGTTCTCTTGCTCTGGAAATAAAGGATCCTTTATTTAACTCTAAAGCAAATTTTCCTAAAATTTCAGGTGCTGAGTTGAGTGGTTCTAAAATACTTAGGATGGGAAGAAATAAATCTGCACTTCATAAACCATATTTCTTTAAGTGGAAGAAACTATGAGGAATCCTTAGGTCTTTAGAATTGTTTGTAGAATTGTTTAAGAACTGTTTATTAGCCTTTTACTCTTTTCATGTTTTTTTTCCATATCACCTTATAGGTATTTTGCCCATTTCCTCAAAGCACTCTCTATTTCTCCTTCTTGTTCTGAAAAAAGATGGGAAAGAAAATAAAGGTATTATTTCACAGAAGCTCTGTTCTTTTTCTTTAACAGTTACAGCTCTGTGGCTTCACTTTTGAATGAACCCAGCTATACTGAATTAAAGCCTTCCCTAATGTTTCTGCAGAAATGATCAGCACAGAAATACAGTATCAACATTAATTTGAGAGTTAAATCTCCATGGAGATTTGGGAAGCAATCCACTGTTACTAAGAACTTTTTGCATTGTTTTGGAGAATAAAAAGTAAGACCTACTCTTTATGTAAGATTTGATGCATTCAGATGATCAAGTGGTCAATGCATTGAATTATGTCTTCATAACCAGAACTATTACAGGAATCATTAGTCTACTTCTTTGAAGAAAGCTATAAATTGCCTTAAAATTTGTTCTTTGCCGAGTGTTTCATTGGCTTTTCCATTCCTGATAGAGCCTGTAGTTCTCATATATACGTCATTTTTATTCTAATTAAAAAATTATCTTTAAGTCATTACAAATTGAAGGGGTTTTTTTTCCTGTACCTAGTGAATAAGTTCCTTAATTCTGGAATGTAAGAGAATACATCCTGTTGCTCAGCCATTCCTCTGGAACCATGAGGTCTGTAATGATGCTTTTCAGGACAGTACAAAAGGTTGCTTGGAATATTACTTTCCTGCCGTGGCTGTCAATTATCAAAGAAGCCTTCAGATGCCATAAATTTATTTCTCTAAGGATGCCTCTGAAGTGTGTATACTTCAAGACTATAAAAATCTAAGGTAACAAAAAGAAGATTAAGGGTAGTTTAGAAGAAGAAATGAAACAAAACAGCTGTGAACGTGAAGATGAAGAGCAGTTTGTCAAGATGGCTGCAAGTATTGGTGAAGAATGCATTAATATTGTGTGATACTGTGTGTTAAACTCAGTCTTCTAGGTGACGCTGGAGACCTGAACAGTTCAAAAAAGAGTCTTAGATTATCTAAAAAATAAGTTGTAGTCTTCAAGTCTCATTTTTAAGTGGAAGGGCTCTTTGTGTCATGCTAGAGTATCTAGCTGTACTCTCAAATAAAATACGCAAGGTTTCACACTGCAGATATTAAACAATAGTTTGTAAAGTAATGATAGTATTAATGAGGTTACCTGTTCAGAGCAGAGGTTGTCTGGTCTCCTTTAAGCTCCTATGGGTCTTAAAAAAATCTTAGTACTGCATTTGTCTGACATGTGAAATGCCTGCAGGGAGGTGGATGGATTGCAGCCAATGGCCCTGCGTAGGCTTTTCTTCCCCATGAATAGCATGTGCATGGGATGATTCTTCATGCTTCCCAGCACCCTGATTTTATATAAGTGATTATGCATTCTTGGAAAAGCAAGGTCAAATGTGATCGTCTATATCAATTTTTTTGTCCCAACAAGGGACAAGAGAAGTTTCTGTCTTTATTTGATATGCATGTAATAGACAAGTAGAAAAGACACTGGGAGATGCCCTGCCCAGCCTAGAAGAACCATTTCCCCATCATTAAGACATTGCTGTGAAATGAGGGAATGCCAGTTTTGGGTCTCTGATCAGAGGTCAAGAAAAGCAATACATCCTTTAACAGAGCAACTTTACTTACTGAAGAATCTCTTTTTTTCTCCCTTTAGCTTTGAACAGACCTTCCCATGTAAGATAAACTTACTGGCCTGCAAATATCTTGACATGGAAGTGAAAAATGGGAAAATAGGTGTATTAAAAAAGAAAGTTCTTTTTGATGAATTGGCATTTTTCACTAATTAATACAAAAGGAACTGGGAAGCCATAATTAAGTTTTATCAGAGATCAGCAGCTGTATTTTGCCAGTGTTCCTGTCTTGTGTGTGCTGATGCTGCTGGTAGCATAGCTGTTGGCACAACACCAAGCAGATGTAACAATTACATTGTTAATATAACTTACTTTCTTCTTCTTTTCATTGCAACTATTAAACAATAGATACAAAGTTGCATAATTTCAACCTAATTATACATTTTTCTATATTTCTTTTCTAAATTGCTACTTCAATTTGCTTCTTGAAATAACTGGATTTCCTGTGGGTGAAGTGCTGACAACTAAGCATGCCAATTTAGCTAAAGGCATTGTGGGACACACAGAATTTAGCATTATGCAATGTTTCTGTGCAGCAGGATGGTGGTTTGAGGTGAAGCCCATGCCAGAGGAAACCAGGGCTTCTCATAAGCAGAATTAACACACATCTTAAAAAACATTACATCAAAAAGGAAACAGGTGATTGACAAGTGTGCATTCAGTGCCCAGGTCCAGATGTCCCCATCATGGATCCTAGAGCTGCGCAAAATGCTGCTCATGCTCAGAACTGAACTGAAGAAGTGACCCAGTAGGGATGAGCTGATCCCTTTTGCTTCCCTAGACTGCTTGCCCTAGTCTGCTTGTCAGGGGAGTAACTCCTTTTTTCTCCTGCTCCTCCCCTCTAGGCGCTCATTTGCATGTACATTCTTTCTTAATGGCCAAGTAAATTCAAAAAAGGGGAAGAAAAAAAAAAAGAAAAAGAAACTCAAGTTGTTTAAAAGATAAGGAAAATTATTGTACAAGATGACAGGATAGGTATTAAATTTCATGTTGAAACTGGCTGCTCTAAGGAGGCCATTACAGCATGTCTGATATTTTTAAATAAGTTGTCATCTTTACAGTATCTTTCTCGTTAAGAAAGAAAATCATCTTGCCTTAGACTTGATACAATTTCACCAAGAGTAGCACAGAGGAGAGATGTTTTTCTTCTCATGCCTTGGGGCTCTGATTGTTGTTTCATTAAATCAGAGTCCTGTCATTGCCTCTGTGAAGAAAGGAACTGATCCTGGTTTTCATGCTGCTTCACTCCCCTTTTTAAAGCAGTAAAAAGCAAATTTGTGAAAGATAAAGAATGGTCTGAGAAAACAAATCCTGTTCAGAAATCTCCCTGTAACTTAATTAATTTCTCAATTACACTAATTGAAAGGAACAATAGTAAGAGATTGTGTATTTTGTGGCAACTGAAAGGAAATGTTTAATTACTGCTTGTAAGTAAAATGACAGTTTAAAGCATTCTTGTAAGCAACAATACTCTTTGGGGGGTAATTAGTGAAAAATAGATGGTAAACAGATGATGGCTTTTAGGCTAAAGAAATCACTTCAGTTCCATCTCATGATAAAGAATTATAAAAAAGAACTTACCATTAACATGCCATTCAGTAGGAATACTTAAATTTTATTTTGATCTGTGTTTGATTATAAACTGTTTTTTTCTTTATGTGCTAATATCTGTATGTGAAGTAAAGAAGCAGTAAGGAAAGCAGATTGTAGAAATATCTCTTGAGCCCTGATAAATTCAGCTTTCAGTGACTGTGGGATGGACAGGTGAGCTTATTACTTTGCTACTACCAAAATATGATAACCAAATATTTGACTGCCATGTGCCCTGCTTGATGTCTATTCTGAACACAGACAGATCTCTAGTCATTTAAGAGCCATCTGGCCTTACTCATTTTTGAGTTATCATCACAGGTAATCGTCCTGTGAGTTAAAGTTAGTGCTAACTTCAGGTCTGACCAAGTATTTGGTTAGAGAGTGTCCTTTGGTGCCTTGATGGTCAGGTTAAAAATTCCGCCGGCTCATGAATAGCCATTGCATGCCAGAGGACCATGCATAAACAGGGGGTGTTTCTGAAATGGAAATTCCTTGTTTTTCCAGTGTGGTTGGGGAAAAATGCAAGAGAGGGACAGCAATTGGAGTTTTGTCCCCATTTGAAGCATGGAGATATTTCAACTTGCATTCCTAATAATACCAGTCAAAGAAAGGAGAAAAAGGAGTATAAAGAGGATGAACTATACAAACATCAGACTTAGAGAAACCCTTGCAAGGGGCACAGCTGTGTCACCTCATTCCTGGTTGAATTTCCATTGGAGAGCAATGGCCAAGTGTCTGAAAACTGGCTGAAGCCCTCTCGCACATATGAAGTAGTATCCTAAAGAGATTATTTTTAATAGTAGGACAGAATGAAGAAGTGTACTCCTGTACAGGTGAAAAAACTGTTCTATGGAAGAGAATGAACACTCCAAATAGGGAATGCATACTAGCAGCTACTGAAGATCATGCTTGTAAATGACAGATGAAATTGAACAGACATTGAGCTTAAACACTTTAGGAGTACTTATCCAGAATTCCTTCTAGCTTGGGAAGGTATTGGCCTTTCTCTCCATTCTGTCCCCCAGTAATCAAAAATGATTCTGATTCTGACCCAAGGGCAGTAGCTCCTTGTGTTTACATAAAGTGAGGTCCTTGCAGAAATATGGAATCCTTGTTAGTGAGGCAGGATTTCCTTATGGCAGAAGAGAGATGGTCAGTGATTATGCTCTCCACTTTATTCTGGCTGCTGGTAGCTGAGCTCCAGGGCTAGAGTCATCAGCTCAGCTAATAGAGAGCAGCAGACCCAGTCTGTTACTGTGTGGGTCTTTAACTGAGTCAAGGCACACAAACTGGTTTGGACTGTGAGGCTGACAATGCAGAGTCAGATGGCAGATGACAGGCTTATTAAATAGCATGGTTTGCAGTATCAGACAGAGAGGAAGCATGTTACCATCCTGTAGTGGCTACATGCCCTGCCCAGATTCCCACAGTCAAACACTGGCAGGGCTGGAAATATGGGTGGCCCATCTTTTTTGAGCAGGAATACCAGTTTTACCTTATTTACACCACTATGTGTCAGGAATAATGCTTGTAGCTGATGATAAGTTAAGGAGTTAAAGAAGAGAAAAATACCAGGGTCTCACAATAAATGTGACAAGAAAAATTGATATTTGTTAAGTAGCCATTAATAAATATTAGCTATACAATTCTCATCCCTTTCCCATTAATCTACAACTTAATGTCTTTTAAAATTATTTTAACATAGAACCCACTTATAATGTTAGATTGGAAGTTCCTGCAAATGGAGAAAATGATAGCCTGGTGTCTATGATTGTCTAATATTATTCAAATTCTTCCTGGGAGAAGCCTCAGGGATTTTTTTCCTAGACATTACTTATACAGATTAGATTATTTGTTTAGCACACTGAAGCAATATCATGTGATATTCAGACATCCAACTGCACACTGAGCTAGGGAGTTGGCACTATTGAATACGGGGTTGAGATAAAATATTGTAAATCTAGTATCTGCCTTTTCAAAAGATTCAGTGAAAAAGCAAATTAATTCACTATACCACAGAAAGGGGGATATGTACTGTATGAAATGACACATTCTTTTTGGGGGTAATAAGGTAATTTTTATGTACCATTTAAATAGCATTGCATAATAGAGTAGAATTTAATTGAAGTCATTTATAAAGTGTTTTAGCAAAATAACTGCTCTTAAAATGCACATTTTATTTCAGAATAATATCTTTAAATAGAAATTATTTCATTCTGGGATCTTTGTGCACTATTTTGCAAATCTTATACCTGTATTTTTAAAAGTATATTTTGCTGAAGGATTGTTTTTAAAAAGTGATATTACTTCTTTTTCATATGAAAAAACTGTTCTGCTTTATATTTTTTCATTAGTCACTCATTGCACTTGCAGTTATCCTTCTACACAGAAAAAAATTTTAACAAATGAAATTAGATAAAATGCTTAAAAGTTAATTGCCTGTGAATTTTTGATCAGATGAAACTTGCTTGTTTATTTTAAAAATTTCTTCCTCAATGTAATTTGAGTGAAAAGTCAACACTCAGCTGAATGCCAAATGTAGGTCTAGTAGACATTACTATCAATTGTAAACCAGAATATAATTTTTATATACTTAATGTTTAACTAGAAATTGAAGCTTCCTGAATATTTTGTAGTTTGTGTAATTCCCTGATTGTTCGCTTTCGAAGTCCACCATGCATTAGAGCAATTTTCAGAGAGACAGGAAGAAAACCTCTCATGCCTTTAATATGACAAAGCTTCTCCCCATCTGCAATTTGCAATTTTGCTTTGTCCCTTCCATACAGCTCTTGCTATCTCCAGGGCTGAGCATCACTGCTGCTTGAGAGGGAGGCAGATATTTTTAATAACAAGCACACTTTCCACAAAGCAAAATTTCCCATGGAAATCATTAGCTTTTATACACTCCAAGAAAGTTATTTTACCATTAAAAAACAAATAAACAAACAAAAAGCCTACAGCAAAACCCCCAACAGCATGTTTGTTACTTAGAAAGAATTCATCTTAATCAAATTCCTCCTCTTACCTTTCTACTCCTTATCAGTGAGTTAAATCATTTTCATATTTTAATGCTGTGTAGATTCTTCTTTCATACATGATATACAAGTATCTTCAAACCATTTAAAGAGCACTGATGGATTTGTTGCATCTAAATTGTGGGACAGAACTTCCTTGATTCAGTAAAAGGATTTCACTAATGGTCTTTGCTTTCTTTTACATTTGCAAACAGTATATAGGATTTTGTTTCCCCACATTTCATTGAACTTTGTAAAGATATAGCTGGCTATAAATATATTTGATTGGCTATAAGTCTCAATAAAATGCTATTTATAGTTACTTAGTTTTTTGGGGGAAACTTTCTTAGAAGTGAGGCTCTATTGCCAAGGACAAAATTATTGTAAGAAGTGCAAAAGGCCTATTATTCAAGCTGGAATTTTAACTGATGGTAGAGGCACCTAGGTTCTTTGAAAAAATAGCTGGTTTGGAAGTTGCTGAGTGTTGACATTTTGAAAAAATCTGACTTTGGCACTTGTGCTTGAAAAGTATTGAGGTAGTTTAGGTGGGAGCAGTTCCAGGCACATGAAGGTAATTAGTTTCATGTTTTTCAACTGATACGATTCATGTCTTTCAAATATTTATGTCATTTATTGTATCAAGGACAGAATGCTCAGCTGTAAAGATTATTAGGACTCCAAGAAATTTTTCAGCTAAAAAGGTCAACTAGTTAGTTACAAAACTTTGTGAAGAAAGGATCTGGTAGGCTCAACATATATGCCAAAATATATTATGAAAGATCAACATTCAGGTTTCTGTTCTACTGGTTTCACTGGGAACTTTTTTGTATTGTGATTTAACACTATATTAATGTTAAAATATTTTCCCTGCCTCAGTTGCAAATTGCTATGCACAGTATGTCATTCTTCTCCTTTGCATTTTTCCATATCTATTTTTTTAAGATAACTGTATTTAACCCATTCTATTACGGGCCCTATATAACTGATGTCATACTCTTCACCTTTTGCTGGAGGAGCCCAGTAGCAGAATTTTGCTACATACAGAGATCCCATGAATAAAATTATATCTGAAGCAGCAAGATTCAGATACTACTGGGTGGTGGTTTGCATTAAAATATGTGGAATGTTACTTTGAAACTTTGAAATCCACTTAGCTGTTACCTATTTCAGCAATTTTGTAGCATGTATGGGCATTTTCATTTCAGTGATGAATATCAAACGTGTATAAATTACTGAAATTATGGCAGTGCAATATATAAATCTCATTAATATACATAGCCATTTTAGCAGAAACAACTCAATATTCATTTTAAAAAATATATAGTTGTAGAGTGGTCAGTAACACAGTACTTACTCCATTCAGTAGCATTGAAAAGACCAGGAATACATATTTGTAACAGTTATGGCGCATCCCTTTAGATGTGCACACGTCCTTACTAAATAGTTCTTCCTGGAAAATCAAGTGCTACATGCAGGAGAAAGGATGGAAAGGTAATTAGAAATTCAAAAGCAGGGGGTTAGCAGTCTTTTGTGTTTGAATGTAGTCTGGTGCTTCTCATGTGACATACAAAAAGCCAGAAATAAAAGAGAAAAAAAAAAAGGAAGTCAATCTTGAGGGGCTTACTCTGGCTCTGAAAGTTTTTTTACACAAATGTAATAAATACCAGAGATGTTCTTATAAATGTGGGATTAAGACATCTATTTTCTGAATAAACCAAAGCAAACAAGAGGAAAAAAACCCCCAAAAAAGTAGCAAAAATCCCACTCCAAAACAAAAGAGCAAGCAAATCAAAATTTTAAGTCTAGAGGGGAAAAGATAGAGGATGCAGTGTAATGAGAAGAGTCATTAGAAAGAAATTGTTTTTCTCACATATGAAAATGTAGTTTCAAATGTGGATAGGTTACAGCCATTTTAAATATGATTAAAATATCATTTTTAAAACAAAATTTAACTTTACTAACAGTTTTGTCCACTTCAGATCTAAAATTATACTTAGAAAAATCAAAAAGCTACTGAATTATCATATTTTTAAGGGGTTCAAAAGACTAATGAAAATTTTAAAATCTTTTTTACATATTTTATGTTTTCCAGAAAATATTTCAGTTCTCTTAAAACTATTTGCATTTTTGTAATGCATAAAACAGTCCCAGGAATAAAACCCAGTATAATTATATTAAAGTGAAAAATACCATTATTTCCAACCACTATTGATATCTATGGTCTGGTATTGATATTTGATATCCGTATCTACAAAGAAAATACTCTCCAATATTAATTTAGACAAATTCCTGGTTTACTACATAAAATTAACAAGACCATATTAATCTTGCTCTCTTTGTGTCATTTCAGCACTTTTTTTTTGCAATTGTCATGTGGCACATCACAGTGGCAACTAATCTGGAATACCCACAGTATTGCCAGTAACATGTAGCAGGCTGACAATATGAACTTGCTTTTCTGAGGAATTGAAAAAGTAATTATTTCTTGCTCTGAGTTAATGAGAGATACCAGTTCCTGAACAAGAGGGCAAGTTAAAAGTTTTTGAACAGAACGTCAAAAAGGGAGTAGTAGAACAGTGAATGATATAGAAAATGAGCCAAAATCACACACTGAGAAACATTAGGAAAATACTGATTAAAGAGCTAGTGATAGTATACTACCTACTCACAGGCTCAGATATTTAGATATGAGAAGGGACCTTGGTATTATATTCTATGATTAAAAACTTCGGGGAATTGGGGAAGGCTTTTCACTTCTTCATAGATTTTTAAAGAAAAGGATGCTAATATTCATCTGTGCCTATTATTCTACATGTTACGAATTTGAAAACACTTTGAGACATGCCAGTGATAAGCAGTACTTTCCTACTAGTTTTATTTTTTCTTTTTTCCTAAAAGTCTCATGTGAAAGCATAAATCCTTTTTAAGAAAATAGCTTGCTAGTGCAGGAGAAAGCCCCCATTCAAATAACAGCGCTAATGAAAGGCAGCAGTGAAAATTGCTGCCCAAGCAATTTCCTTGAAGCTCGGATTTTCTCTATTTCAAGGTCATTCTGGCATAAAAATCTTCTGCAGCTTGCTTGCAATATACATGAGAATAAATGTATTTCTTTTATTAGCAAAGATTGTTAGTTATTAGCATTACTTAAGCACATTTGTGTGTGAATAAGATTGTGTGGGGGAGCAGCCTCTACCCTGGGGGCCATAGTGATGATGTCTAATGCTAACCCACAATGTATGGATAAATTTCTTCATATCAGATCAGAAACCAATGTCAAGCATGCAAATTTAAATCACACATCTAAAATATGTGGGTGAAGAATTGTTACTGCAGAGGGGCAAAATGGCTGTGCAGGGGTTAAATCACCCTAACATATTCATTGTTAAATAATCCCATGCAAAATTACTTTCCTTGTATTTTTGGAATGTATGTTGTACACATGGCTTCATCTAATCTTTTGCCACTTTGCAAAGCAAAAGCTAATTTCAATTCCAGAAGATAGAGCGGTCTTCAATTATGTAAGTTAAAGGATAGATGCTGCAGTTCACAAAAGAGGGCATGTACATTATACATTTGCTTAATTGTTCTACAGGGATGCCAATCCTAATTAGGACTTCATTGGTTTTTTCGTTGGAAACAGTTTAGATTCCCTAATTAAGCATGAAATAACTAATAAAAATAAATTAAGACTGTTTACTTCGTGAATCAAGTTTCTGCCAAGTTTTAACTCACCTTTCAGCCTGAGAAGGGATTTATCCTTCTCTGCCTCAGTGCCTTATCCCTTTCAGAAACCAGGATGGGGGCTCTGAGGAGCAAAAATCTTGTTCTGGTGGGTTGGTCCATTTGCACTTTAGACAACTTGTCCTTTTTGTGGGTCTTGGATTATTATGTAGTTTAGTACACTACAACTATGAGTATGTTGATTTGGGACTTCATCTTCTGAAAATTATGCTATTAAAAAAAAAAAAAAAGGTAAATCCCCAGAATATAGGACAAAGGACTAGTAAAAACTAAGAAACCAAATGTACAGGGTAAATGAAGTGAGCTCTTCTTGGTCTCCTGGATCCTGGTATCTTTTTCTTCCCTCATTTTCTGTTTCCTGATCCCACACATATTTTTCTAGTTTACCTTTTTCTTCTCTTTATCCCTTCTGAGGAATGTTTTCTATTTCATTATCTCCACAGGTTTTAACTTCATAAGCATACACAACATTAATATGTTGCTTAGCAATACAGCACAGCCAGCTTCTAAAATTTCACAACTTCAGCTCTCCCCGAATGCAGTGCTACAGGCTAAACACTGTGTACAGCTTTCCTGTCTACAGCACGAGCTAAAAATTGTGTTGGTGTATTTTTGCAGCTCCTGTACAGCTGGGAATTTAGGAAACATATGAGAAGTATGAGGGTTTGGCTTCTAAAACTTATATATTCATATGGATATTAGCATTGCTGCCAAAGGTAGTTTCTGTAATTTGTAAATATGCTGTATGTGAGTAATATTACAATAATTAATATTTGTGTGAGAGTTTTCTGATATATGAAAAAATTGTTACCTTTAAAAAATATGTAGAGCTTAAGTGGACACATGAATGAATTTGTATTTTGTAGGTGCTTTTAGATAGCAAGAATTTGAGGCTTTTTTCTAATTCTCCTTCCTTTTTTTATCCTGACAGTACAAGCAAGTGGAACAGTACATGTCATTCCACAAGTTACCTGCTGAAATGCGCCAGAAGATCCATGATTACTATGAGCATCGCTACCAAGGCAAGATCTTTGATGAAGAAAATATTTTGAATGAGCTCAATGATCCTCTAAGGGAGGTAAGATTAAAGTATTTGAATAGCTCTTCATGCTAGGAAAAAACTTCTTGTCTGCTGTTTCTATGTTGAAATGCTCTTTACCTTCTATAGCATTTCAGCTTCTTTACCATAGTCAATGGATGACCAGGATATTTAAATTTATACTAGGTTGATGCAAAGAAATAAGATCTACACTATATTCAGGACCAGTCAGTCAATCACTGCCACATGAGGATGTCAAAGGATAAAATCTGCCAAAGAGTAAAACCACACCCTTATTGTTGACTGAAATTCATGTTTTTCTGCCACTTTTTAAAACAGAGATCAGCTGGACTAAAATGATCCTGGGTGAAATTCTTTTTCTACTCTCCCTACTTGTTAGCCATACATCTATACAGATAAAACCACTGACAGTCACCACAAAGGGAGGGTTGCTTTTTTTCATTTTCTAAAGTAGCATTGTTGGTAAAGGTGGTCTTTACTTGAGATGAGGAAGCTGGAATATTATATATCAAAGCCATTAAAAAAATCTCTTTTTTAGGTGTTATACTTTGCTATGTTAAGTGATGTGATGTGTGGAAGCAATTGGAATTTTCTCTGCTGGTGTGGGATCTTGCAGTAGCAGAAGTAGCTCCTTGATGGGAATAGAAATCAGATGGTCTTCTGTTGGCTTGTGCTCATGCCTGACCTGGTCGAGGATGTTGGCTGATATCCTCTACTGAAAGAAGAGGAAAAAAACCCAGAGAAGAAGAAGTTGAAAATCTCAGAGGGAAGAGACCGTAAAAAGAAAAAGAGAGCGAAAGAGAAAAAGAAACAAGAAAATTAAGGGTGGAACAGTCTAGTATGTGAAACTTGTGTAATTTTCAGTGCTTCTAATATCCTCTGCTTTTGGAGGAGTGGTGCTGATTATGTGTCCATAAGTGTGTGTATATTTGGCTGTGTATATTATATATATATAACATCCAACAGAGCACAGCATGACATCTGTACTTTTGGAAAGATAGATAGATGAAGGTTGGTCAGGGTTTTTTTCAAGTTTTGAGGGATAAAGAGAGAATCTTTGTCTGTGGTGGATTTTCTGTACTACTGAATCCTGCACTTTGTTGGGAGGGGAGAATGCCATACAATCCATTGCCAAATTCAATCAAGTTCCATGTTTAAAATAGTCATAAAGAAACAAAACCTTGCCAAGTCACAGTTTATCCACACCTCTGTTGTGAAAGTCTTATAGTAGCCTCCCTCCTACAAACTGCCAAGTGGTAATGGTGAGTGCTGCCCAAAATTGCTGGTCTTTGCTAGATGCTTAAAGTCAAAATCAGGCCAACCATGGTTGTTGTAACAATTTAATAACCCATGACTAAGTTCCAGATCCTTGACCTACTTAATTCCCTCACACAGGTGTGGACTGAGGCCTTCCTTTATATTTTGAATTAGTGTTTTGGAGTGCAGGTAGAGGGCCCTGGCTTCTGCAGGGAGGCCTGTTTACACCGTGCCTCCCCTCAGTAGCTTTTGAAATGCCAAGAGGAGAATGTACTGCAGGAATCTGCCTTGTGGGACAGGAGAAGTGTGGGAGCCATCCCTAGATTACAGTGAGAGTAAAAACATCAATCTTGGCCAGTATGGAGCTTGTGTTTTGTTAAGAGAACAGAAGTATGTACAGACACTGACAGCAGAAACAGTTTCATCTGTTTCCACTTCTAAGAAAAGCATTTATCCAAAAGTAAAGCCTGATACCCTTCCATTGCAAAATACTATTTTACTATAGCAATTTGCAATTGTGGCACTCTAATTACTTGTGTTTTCAGCTTTTCCTGCCTCCCTTTTTGTTTCCTTCCTTCCACTCTCCCTCCCCTAGCCCTGTCCCCTTCCCCTCCTTTTTTTCTAACAGCTTAGAAGCAGAAAGGCAAATTTGGTCAACCATAAAAAACAAAAAGCACTTCAGGTGAGAAATCAAGCATGTAAAATTTCAAAAATTAATGAGCCCCTAAAAACATGAAAGAATAATAGAATTTCATGGAAGGAGTGGCTTCTGATTTTGCTATAGTTATGCTGTACTTAGCAGGTCTTCTTTGTCCTCTCTATTATATAACAAAAAAATTAGGTACAATCAGGTTGCACATTACCCTACTGACAACACAGTAGAGTTCCAGAGAAAGCTCAAAAAAAAGAAAGAGAAAAAATAATAATTGGCTACTGGCAGTGCCAGAACAGGTTTCTCAATGAATCTGTCCAAATTTTCAAGGCAGCTTATCAACTGTGGCTTGAAAACATCACTTAGGTATTTTGCTTAAGTTAATAGTTTCAAATTCTGTTTTAGCAACCACTTCAGTACATGCAGCTTAGTAGTGCAGGTGGTGTCTTTTTGATGCAAATAAAGGATAATAAATTGGAGGCTTTTAAAGGTGGAACACAGTTGTTCATATATTGGATGGGCTTTACCATGTTACATGCCATTAGCTGCACAAGGCCATAATAGGTAATAGCAAAAATACCCTGGATGCATCATTGAAAACTAAATATTTAGTGCATTTCTTAAGTTATAATTAATCCTACATTTGACTGTACTTGGAATTGAGAGTAAACATTCAGAGTCTCCATAGGACATACTTAGCTTCTGATGAAGATATTAATCTGAAACCATTATTTCCTCACTTGGAGTAAGCAGAACAAAAGAAACTATACTAACTACTGAGTAATTATAGCATCGTAAAATGTTATGAAAAAATTGCAGGGTTTTCACTAATTCTTGTTCTCAGCCATTCAAATTGACTGTATGGCTGAAATTTTCCACAGCTATGCTTTCTTTAAGAGTGATGACCTTCTTTTTGGTCCACGTTTTAAAATTTTGGGTTTTTTTTTAGCAAGAAAGTAATTATGCATGATATAAATATGATCATTCAACCGTTAAAAATAGCTAAAGTACATAGAATTAGCTGCAAAAATCTAGTGTAAAAATAATTCTTACATGACCAATGCTAGTAATAAAGCTGTATGTGCTTATAGAATCATAGAATCATATAATCATAGAATATGCTGAGTTGGAAGGGACTCATCAGGGTCATGGAATTTAACCCCTGGCCCTGCACAGCACCATCCCCAGGAGTCACACCCTGTGCCTGAGAGTGTTCAAACACTTCTTGAGCTCTGTCAGGCTGGTGCTGTGACCACTGCCCTGGGGAGCTGTTCCAGTGCCCAAACACCCTCTGGGTAAAAAATCTATTTTAATAGCCAACCTTTTTCTAACCCTCCCCTGGCACAACTTCAGGCCATTCTCTTGGATCCTGTCACTGGGCACTCAGAGCAGAGATCAGGGCCTGCTCCTCCTCTTCCCCTCTCAAGGAGGTTGTAACTGCAGTGGGGTCTCCCCTCAGTCTCCCCCAGGCTGAACAGACCAGGTGACTTCAGCTGCTCCTGTTCAGCTTCCCCTCAAGGCCCTTCACCATCCTTGTTACCCTCCTCTAATAATTCAATGTCATTTTATACTCTGGCACCCAAAACGGCACACAGGACTCAAGGTGAGCAGGACAATCATCTGCCTTGATAGCAGAGGTTAAGACTTTGTAAAAGAGGATGAATGTTCATTTTAATGAGCTTGTGAACAATATGCATGGAACATACATGGTGGATTGGATGATTAAAATAATGAAAATCTGAGAAAAGATTTGATGCATGTGTGTGAGTGCCTAGCTTGGTTGGATAATAGAGTCATGCTTATTGTGGGCAATTAACAAGGCTTCATTGAAAAAAAGGGGAAAAGGAATCCTGAACCTTTTTAAACTGTACAAGGCTCTGTGTGAGTACTTCAAAGCTGAGTAAAGCAACTGGTTCCTGACCTGTATCCTTCAAGGGTAATCTAGTATTATCAAAGATATTGCATTCAATGGCTGGGAACTAAGACTACATTTATGAGACTGAAAAGCTCTATATTCTCCCCTGTTTAGTTAATTGCACAATTTGGGTGTATTAGTCCACCAGTAATGTAATTAATTGGATAATCTCAGCTCTGCACACTCAAACTGAATTAACCATAAATTGCAATATGCTATGTGCATATCTGCTTGTAAGGATACATGCTCTCTGACAAAAGTAAACAATAAGGGCTTCTTTTTGTTAAATTCAGAAATTTCACTTGAACTGAAAGCATATCCCCATTTCCACGGACAGACTTATCTGATAATAAGTGTCCACTCTTCTCAAGAACAGGATAATCAAGAGACTCCTGGAAGTTACAATTTTGGTAGAGATGACAGATTTTAAATTTCTTCTTCGATGCCATGCAGTGTTGGATTCATCCAACCTATCTGTTGCTCCATACAAGTTCTGCAACAAGTCTAAGATAATAATCAGGCTCTGTCTGCACACACCACCCACACACACATGCTCTCACAGTAAAGAAAACATAGCTGACTAGCTTAGGAAAAAAATTGCATTTTCTAACAGCAATTGACATGTGAAATAAATTCTGTCTTTAATAGCAATTCCAGTTAAGTGTCTCTCTCCCTCATTTCTTGAGTCAATAAGTAGAAACAATTAGCTTGTTGTCCTTATATAAATATCATCTCTAGCTCTTCAGCAGGCTGAGTTATCAAACTTCACATTTTTTAAACTTGTAATTCTTACCTTCTACAAGGTAAGAATATCCTTTGGCCTCAGGAGACCTTAATCCCAAAGTGTTCTTTGTAATTGTCATTACATGAAATGGAGACTCAACAGACAAGAAGCTAAAAAACTCAAATGCTCCTAAGAGAAATATATTTCAAAAGAACGCCTGAGTTATAAAAGTTGAAATACATATACATTGCTAGTTCCATCTTGTAACTGAGTATAAGTCAAAGTGACTCAGCTCTGGCCTTTGTTTAAGCCATCAGTCTTGCCAGCAGTGGCTGTGGGTGCATGCCCATGAAAGAACAAGAACAGGGAAAGTGGTGTGTCCCTTAATGACTCTCCCAGACTCTCTGTATTTTCAGGTGGAGGGTTTCAGTATTTTCAGGTTCAGTACTGGGTAATCCTTAATACACATCTCTTCCAATTACTTATTTGCATTCTTTATTCTAAGTACTCTCTGCAGCTACACCATCCTTTGTCAAAGAGCACAGACCTGACCCCTCCTGCATAAGAAACCACCACCTTCTTTTGGAATTGAAAATGGCTCCAAATATTTTTTTGTTTAGATGGCCATTAATTCTTGTAGCAAAAATGATATAATACAGTCAATTTTTACTGACTCTTTGCATGCCAGTAATGATTTTATAGTTTTGGGATAACATCCTTAAACTGTAGTTTTTAAATGTAAATTCTTTCTTGCATGGACGCTAGATCATTCTTCTTGCCATTTTCATTATTTTTCCCTGGGTCTACTATAGTCTTTTAGAGGTGAAAGCATCAGTTCTGCAGCAAGAATACTGATGCTATAATAATGCAAGTAATTCCTAACATTGATTTGCTTTTTAATCACTGCCAAACATTGAGTTTACTTTTTCTTTTAAATTGTAATGGTAAAAACTAACTCTAAGTGGTAACAAATACATTATTTCATGCATTTATTTAGGTGTATCACTTAATATTGCTCCCCACCAGTAACTTCCAACCAGACCATAACAAGCTTCTTGTAGTTTCTTTTTAACAAGCTGCTCTACCTTTACATGGTGCTGTTTCTGGAACTGAGCAGACCTTTGTGAAGTCCTTGACCTTTGTTGTTCCTGTGGGGATAGTGAATGTAGGTACATTGTGGTACCTATGACAGCCTAATGAATCATGTGTCGGGTTCCGAGAAACCTCTTAGTGCTGCATTAGGAGTGGCATTTTGTGACAGTTCTTGTAAGAAATGTACTCTCACAAGAAAGTGAAGGAAAGCTTCCATTACTGGATTTATAATTTATATTGTATCTAAATGAAAATTGGACCCAAACCAGATGGTTTGTTACTTGTAAACAAATTAGGTATTTTTGTAGAGAAATATTTTGTGCGTTTAAAGTCAGTTTTAAAATTAG
Source organism: Ammospiza caudacuta (assembly GCF_027887145.1). Lineage (NCBI taxonomy): Eukaryota > Metazoa > Chordata > Aves > Passeriformes > Passerellidae > Ammospiza > Ammospiza caudacuta. The sequence goes on from NC_080632.1 coordinate 54,347,420, forward strand.
CAATTTGGTAACCTTTCTTAATTGTTCTTTCTTAATTGTTGTCCTTCTCCTTTTTCCTATTAAAATTTATCTCTTTTTTAATATCTTTCTTTTTATTTAGTAATTATCTTTAGAAATCACTAAGCAATGTATTCTTATTTAGACTATACTATAGTCCTGTGCACAAAAGATGAAGCATCTCCATAGTAATAATATAAGGCCAAAATGGGCTGTGATTGAACTTTCAATTATTAAAATAATGGTAGCTTTTTTTTTTAATTTAAAAAAAAAAGTATGATAGAAATATTTGAATTTGGAGATTTTGATTCCATTACAACTTAGGTCCATGAATTTATCTCATAAAAACAGGTAACTGGTTCACTGCAATCCACTGTATTTTTCTGCATTTTAAAATGAAATGATCCTTTGTACAAAGCTTAAAGAGAGGAACTAAAAAAATGTATCCTTATTATAGAGGTAGTCACATTGGAAGTCACTTAAATATCTCCTTATCTTTAATTAGTGAATTAAAGGGGGGGTGGGTTGTTTGTTTGTTTGTTTGTTTGTTTGTTTGTTTTTATCAGAGGTGCAGATAAAGTATAACTGTAGTCCATATTCTGGAGTACTGAATCATGAATGAATTATGCAGCATGTCAGTCTTGCAGAATACATGCTGATATACCACAGCATGATTTATTTGGCTAATGCTGAAAAAGAAAATTGGTGGTTTTCAAATATCCGTGTAAATTATGTCTAAATTGCAGTCCAAGTATACAAGGCTGAAAGAAAAGTTCTTAGAAGGAACTATACTGAAGTTTTTAAAACTGGAAATAGTAGCAAATGGCCATTTTAATGTGGAAATGGGCAGACAATCACCAGGTGGTGATTGGATTATTGTGTTTTAAGATGATTTTCCTCCACAGGTGTGACATGGTAACAAACGGTGTGCACACTCAAAGCTGTTTTCCAGAGACCTAAGACAATGTGGTTTGATTTGTTGAGCTCTGGGGAGTGTTTGCCCTTTGATGTATGCACATTCATGGTGTACATGCTGCAGTGAAATTGTCAGCCACTTCCACTGCTGTTCCCCATGTTCAGGAAACTTAGATCATGGTCCTATTGGTGTTTGACATGCTTTATTAGCAAATCCATCCTGAGCTGAGACGTGCTTTGACAAGTCCCAGATCTAATTGCTTCCAATAGCACAGAAAATAATACACAGTACTTCTCAGTAGTTATGATTTTGAACAGTCATGTTACTGCACCTACAAGACTCCTTTGTTGTAATTGTTTAATAAATATTTCAGACATGACAGTTCTTTCATGAGTTCTGCAAATATACTAATCCAAATAAAGGCCTGATTCTTAGTGCAGCAGTTGTCTTTCATATAAAGCGAGGCAAGCAGTTTCATAAAAGTTCCAAACTATTTAGATGCAAACTGGATGCTGTGAGAGAGGTAAAATCCTGTTACAGAAAAGTAAATCCAGTCTGTGTGTGCTCCTGTGCTGTTCAGGCATCTGAAGAGCGGAATCAGAAAGGTTTTTGTGGGCACCAGGTCCAGTGCAGTGAGAGAATAGCAGTTGTCCTGCTGAGACTAAATTCACCCACTGCCTTGCTCTGCCCAAGACCGTGCTTCCAAGTGTCTGTCATGTCTCAGTTTTTAACAGACCAAAGAATTGCTCAGCTGCTTGATACCAAGGTGGTGCTTGGGGCAGTGGATGCAAAGAGTCAAGCACTTTTTTTTTAAATCTTCTTGTAGTTTCTGGTGAAAGCCAAGAGACATTGCCATAAATTGGAGCCTACCACAACATGTTCATTTCTATCAGATCTGAACAGGCTATTGCAATTAGAGATAGCATTGCTGATTTTTAGGAGGTGCAAAATAGTAATAGTAACATACTTCAGATAACTCCTGAGTTAGGTCTTCTTTTGTAAATATGTTCTTTTAATGCTAAGCTTGCTTTGGCTTGACAGGTGTCCTTTTTGGTAGGACATGAAGAAATTCTGGTTTATTTAGCTAAAACCAAATGATCATTGTCCCTAGTCCCTGAATTGTGACTACTAATTCATTACAGTAAAACAGCAGAATTTAAAATATGTTCCTCTGAACTCTTTAGAGAATAACTGAAGATAAATGAAAAATAAGTAAATTAAAATTCTTGATGCAGAGCTGGAAACTACATTGTTTCTCTTAATTCAAGATTAGGACCTGGCACCCTGGTACTCCAGGGTTCTCCGTTTCTTCTTCATTGACCTCTGCAAAACAAAGTCACGGCATTCCATAATGAAAGCATGGGAATGTGAAAGGGGAAAGCAGAGGGCAGGATGCAGCCAGGACTCCAGTAGAAAACATATTTCAAACAACACAGAGATTCACAGTACAGACATGCCCACACCCATCCCTTTCCTGTAAATTTCATTAATGGCGGTGGTTGAAAGTGAACATCTTTTCCTTGAGTTTTCATTGTGGAATTTAAATTCAGAAAGCAGGCTAAAGGCTTTTGAAGCAAATTTGTTTGGAACCAGAAAAAATGCTGTGAGGGGCATTAAATACCAAAGGTTCGGTGTTGAGGGGGCACACTTTTAATGTGCCACTGTCCATGAAAGTCATCACAAAGATCAGAGTTGTGACTCACCTCCAGCAAGAGGAAATAAATATGCCATGAACTGTTTGATGCAGAAGCAAATGCATGTGCCTATTTTTATGCACTCAGTTGCACATTATAGTAGTAACAGCATACAGAAGGGTACACAGCACTTTCCATGCATAAATCTGTAGTTGCCTTTTAAAAGCATGTGATCTCAAAGGCAAAGACAAGGAGAGCAAAAAACAACAGAGCACCAGATCTGTTTTGAAGGTACATTTATGAATGTAATTTCCTGTTGATGCACCAATGATTTAGGAAGGTTAACCTAGTTATAGCTGTGGGAGATAATCCAAGTTTAATTTTGCACCTCAAGGCAATCCTAAATCCTTGTTTTACTTCCATCCTAGTGCTACTTGAGCAAAAAAAGTTGTACATTACTTTGAAACCTGCACAAAACTCTGCCTAATCTATACTTTTGTATTGTAACTGTTCTCTAGAAGATGCAATAAGGAAATGCTTAAAATCTTTTCTCCAGAAATTTTACTGCAGTAAAAGTTGAAACACAGAATGGTTTTTGATACATGATGAAAATCTGGAGTCTCCTTTACAGATCCGGAATAATCTTTTGAAAATCTAATCTCTTTTGATGAATCATTTCTATGTAAAGGATTAAATAGAAATGAAAATAGAATTAAAATTTTTGAAATTATTATAAATAGACAGATAATTAAATATAGCATAGGTATGGATGCACAAGGTGTTGAATTACAGTTGTTTCATTTAAAGATAGTGTCTAACGCTGAAAGAACTTAATATATGATACTTGTAGTGATTAATGAGAATCTCAGAGATGAGTGAAATTAAAAGCTGGAGCAAAATGTGGTGTCTGACACTGTGAGTACAGGTACAGACTTCCTGGTAGCTCCTGGACTGAGTTCAAGGCAATATTTTTATCTGTCCCCACCGCCTCTTTCACAATACCTTTTCACAGTGCTGGCTCAGTAATGGCACTGGATCCTAAGACAGCCTTGGTAGTAGTAGAGCACTGACAGGCAAGGAATTCCTTGAAAAGGATTTTCATCTCCTAGCTTGTTCTGTGGAGTCTGTGTTAATTTTCTTCTCAATAAATCAATTTTTCCTTTCCCTCGCTTGTGAAATGCAAAAAAAAAATCCATGCTTGGTTGAAAGGATACAAATGAGGTACCCTAAAACATGAACAGTTGCAAATTTGTGAAGTGATCATTGCATGTTTGTGCGCTCACTGAAGCAATGGGATGATTGCTACACTACTGAAATATTCTGTAGATAAAATAAACCACCTGTGTGGTATCAATTTAAAGAAAAGCCACATTCTTTGTAATTAGCAGTTTTCACTTTAGCCTGTCACTAGATCAGTATGCACTAGATAGATCAGTCACTAGATAGTGACTGTATGGCTGTCACTAGATCACTGTGCAACTGAAAGTATTATTTTTGTAATGTCATTAATATCCCTTACATGTATTAAAAAATGAAGTTTACTTCATAGTGAGAATTTTTTCTTTTACTAAGTTGAAAATCAGGAAGCAACAATGTATTTGTGTCTATTAAAAAAGTAAGAAAAGAGCAGAATTATTGAGAAACATTTGAAAACTTTGCATTATACTATGGGAGTTGTAAGAGAGTATTTGGGAAATGCAGGTAATACAGATATCCACGATCCCCAAAACAAAAATCCAGAAACTCAATGTACCAATCATTGCCACACATTGAATAAACACTTGTGTATTTATGAAAATGCAAGTTTTCACTAAGACTAGAAAGTCTTCCACCCTGCAGGGTTGGAAATGAAATAGTTCATGCTTTTTAACACCTGGCAGAAAACAGGTTCACTACGTAGAGGAAGAGAAATGCTGTCAGTATTGCGTGTGGACAGCTTAATTTATATAACAGACCTTGAAGGGAATTAAGAGGCAAAGGCATCTGTAGAGGAGCAGAAATGGAGTGTATGTAGCTTGCTTTGTCATTCTCTTAATACCAGATACGTTCTTCATAATATTGATACGTAGAGCAATGGGACAAACTTAGAATGTGAGAAAGAGGTTAATGCCCTTCCTGAGCCATTATTTAAAGTTCATGGCTGGCCTATTTTTAGGCCAACATGTGAGAAGATGTTCACTGAAAATAGATACAGATCATGTGTCCTTGCAGAATATAGAACATCAGGACATTTCATTTCCAAAGAACATAATTGGGACTTGGAGCAGAATCTTCTTTCCTCTCACCTCTTTGCTTGGAGATTATAACTTGGGTTATACAAGCACACACTCTTAGTGAGTTGTATCAACCTCTAAATAAGATAACTAAATCTAATTTTAAATATAGTTTCTAATAGGACACATTAATTAGCTACACTTTGATTTTTTTTTCATTTAATGTACAAGACATAGTGGTATGTCCAGTACACATACCAATACATGTGTGGAAGAACATATATATGCATATGTGTATATATGTATATACATGTTTATACATATATATCTATATATATATAGCTATACACACATATATACATGCCTACATACATATACATACACACCTATATACATGTACTCTGGCACATACATGCAAACACATGTCCAGGATGTCTGTGTGAGAAGAATGCTGTGTTTAACCCTATTGATACCTTTGCAAAGTGCTAAGTGCATATATTGCATTAGGTACTCTGATATGGTCTCTTTTCTTCTGCTGTCGCCATATATCTCAGCACTTATTTACTATGGCACCAGGCTACATTTATAATGTATTACCTTAAAATGAATTGTTACAATTGTTAGGGGTCCTCCTATGATATAAAATCAATATAGATAAATTTATTAATAAAACTAGAGATTAAGATATAGTCTAAAGATAATTTGAAGAACTTTCTGAAGAATAAATTATAGGAATATATTTCTTATGGAAATAAACCTCAGCCTGTCTTTAATTCACTAAGTGAACAATTAAATTGTACATATAAGTTAATTAAATGCTACTAATAGTTAAATACATTTTAAACTTTGAGCAAGCAAATGAACTGAAATTTTTTTGAAAAAGAATATTAAAATTACATAAAGAACTGCATAACATGGCTGCCTGGGTTCATGGAAGATGCTAATGGCAGATCCTGAGTGCCCTGCTGTTTTCCGACCCCTTCACTTTTAATGCATGTCCAATCCTGTAGTGGAAGCACAAGCACAAGTATTTAAGGCCTCAGTGATGGCATTCAGAGAGCAAAACAGAGTAACAGCTGTAAATGTAGAGAGGAGAAGGCTGTAGGCATCTTCCCTGGTTTTTTTTTGGTTTTTTTTGTTTTTTTTTTTTTTTTTATTATTTACATAGCTGCTTCTTCTCCATTTTCTATAGAATAAGAGTTTTCAGAATGTAAAAATGCTGAAGATGTCCTGGTGCATCCTTGATATGTCAAGTCTTGACTGTGATTTGGCTCCTAGTTGTAAAGTGACTCTGTTACTCAGATGCCATGCCATTATTTAGTGTGTCTGCCTACACACTAAACACTGGATGTTTAAAGTCTGATGCATTATTTTTACTCTAGCTGTTATTACTAATACACATTGACTTGTCTACTCCTGCCAGATTTCCTTCTCTTTGCTCCACATGATCTGCTATTGAGGCTGCTTCTGCTGTCACCATTTGCCCTCCTCAAATTTTTTCCACTCTTTACAACTCCCTTGCAATTTATTCATCTCTTTTCCCTGCAGCTACCAATATTAGCCAAAGTGGTACTCTCAAGCAAATTCTGTCTTGAGGGCTGTCTGGCTGACACTCTGCTAAATTATTCCCAGAAAATTCATCTCCATTTTTATGACCTGCTGATAACTTTTCTGGAGCCAGCTCTCTATGTCTCATCCTTACAAATGAGCATCATCCTCATGTTTCACTGTAAAGCAGGTCTCTAAAATCAGCACTTTCAGTATTTTTCTACTTCTGCATGCTTGAGCTCTGGTGCAGTGGCCTGAATGTGGGTCATGGACTTCTTACACCTGTATTGCAAGTTGCTACTCACAACATAAGATCACTGAGCCTTTGCGCCTGATACCACTCCAGCATCTTTGCCAGCCGTTTCCTTTAGAAGGCAAATTCAAATGGTATTACAATTAGCTTGCCCCAGTTTACATTGCAAAGCAGTGACAAAGGCCGAGTTCAGAATTAGAAAGGGATTGTGCATCCTCCTTATCTTTCTTTTTATATCCTTCTGTTATATATAGCTGTGTACCTCTCTAGCTGGCATTGTAAATATTCTAGCACGTATACATGCAAGCATTCAGAGTCCTGTCACACATTTATCTAAGAAACCTAAATAATTCTCATTCATTATAAAATATCTTTTTCTCACTTTAAAATGTGGAATATACATGGTCTAACAATGTCTAAATTTTGTGTGTTAGGTAGAGTTAAGACTTTGATATTTCTTGCACATAATATAATGTAGGCCTTTATTGAGTAGTTACTAATCAAATTAGATGCAAACTGAAATGTACTTAAAAACACTAAACATAATTTCAGAGTGGATATTTCAAGTTCAGCTAACTTGGATTTATCCAGTATAATCAGTAAGACTTAATTTAAGCCACTTAATAAATTTATAGAGAGAGCCTTTGAACCAATAGGCTTTTAATTCATTAGAAGAAGAGTAAGTGTTAACCTAGCAATTAACAAGATAACAGTATTTTTCATCCAGAGCTGCTCAAGAGCTGTAAAATAACTCAGTGAAAAAGTCACTACTGATTTTTAAATAACTGTTTTCCTGATTGTTGTTGCTACTGTGTCAACTAAACCATACACATAGGGTGTAGATAAAGAACCTTCTCTTGGGAACTGTGTTCTTGCTCAGTTTTGGCCATCTAGGTTGCAGTACATGGAGGACAGAAGAAGGGAGGAGAGGACAAAGGCAGAGTTGGAATGGCAGAAGGAATTACTTGCCTGTTTCAGAGCACACATTAATGGATGCATTCACAGCTTCCGTTTCTGATCTTGAACAAACAAGAGCAAATCAGAAATAACACAAAAAAAATTGTACCCAAACCATAGCTTTCCATTTCTTTTAAGGCATATTTATGTTTTCCCACTGCCCAAATCCTTGCTTCAAACTTTGTTTTAGCCCCCAGTCACCCCTGATAGCTTTAAACACAGATTTCTTCCTCCCTGCTTTCATCCACAAGTTATTCTATGCATGGCATTCCTTTTCTCAAGTGAGAGAAACTCTTCAGGCTGGCCTGCATTCTAACTGTGTGTTTTAAAGAATAAAGCACCCCAATCAATATATTTTACCAAATAATTTACACAAATGTAATTCAGGCTGCCTTTGTGAAACTCCACTGTGTCCTCTTTTTCTTTCTCTCAAGCACAATTACTTTACCTTGCTATCAGGTGAATCAAGCACGGTCCTGAGAACAGCAGCACTCTTTCCAGCACTATTCTAAAACAAACCCCCTTTTCTTGTGGTGATCAGATAAAATCTTACTAACTTTGGTGGATACTGGAGGTAGTCTTCATTGAGCAAAGCTGTAAGTAGAATTGAACTATTTTTTTTTTAGTATGTAGTATCAAAAAGTAGTAGCTGCCACACAGATGACATAGAAGGTAAACTGAAGGATATTGATTGGTGATGGCAAGTGGAGTTTTAATACAAAGGCATAGTAGTGGAAATGGTTTCCAGAACCATTAAATCAGTTCACCAGCTGGAAGAGGTGACTGGAGGCTCCAAAGGCATGGAGAAGCAGTGCTGCAGTGAGCAAGCAAACTGGACAGAATTTTGTGATTATTAGCAGAAATTTCTCCTCTTTCTTAATCACTAAAAGTGATGTTTAGGAAAACATGAAAGTTGCTTCATTCATTGTGAAGCAAACATGAAATCTAACTTGTGCCACTTTTCCATGCACTAACGCAAAGTATGGATAGTCATATGGATACCAACAGGATACCAACAGGTAGGAGTTTTTCAACTCCATATCCCTTAGTATTCATTTTCTGCTGCAGTGTTAAAGTACATGAGTTTAAATCTGTATTCACATTGGCTTAATGGGCAACTTCAATATTTAAAATTCCTGATAAACAAAGATTTCAGCCTTAATTAACACCCCCCTGATATTATTTTTTAAATACTGTATAGGATTAACAAGTACAACATTCCAGTGTACACACATACAAATGGGAATGAAGATATTTAGTTACTCAGGGGCAAAAAACTGAAATAGTGATTGTTAAATACTTTTGAAAATTGCAGCTTATTTATTCAGTTAATAAGACAGAAAAGTCTCTAAAGCAACTGCTGTTATGGTAAAGCACTAATTCCACATGACCTTCTTTAATAAACTGTGGGTGTTTTTTCCAAAAAGCATATACAGAGAAAATTTGTTCAGCAGAATAGTTTAAAGGGTAAAACCTTCAAGAAGTAGAGACTGGTCAAATGGACCAAACTTTAAGTACTTATCTCAATTATCAGGACTTCTTAGGCTTTTGAAATTAGACTGGCTCTCTTTTACAGGCTTCCTTAAAACATTGGCTGTGTTGCTGCTCCCATTTTAAAGCCTTTTGTCCTTTTTCCAGCTGGAAAACAAACTTAAGCAGCATTTAATATATCAGAACATTGAAGAAGATGAAAGCTGAATTCCTTTTAAAAACAGTTAGAAAATGGATAAGCAGTTGGATGAATGAAAAAGTGGGTAGTGTCTTTTTTCTTTATTTTTCTCTTTTCTAATCTTCCAAATATAATGGACAATCCGAAGAGGAGCTTGAGATGCACAAGACTGCTTTCTCTTAAGCTCCATTAAATCAATTAACACACTGGGAAAAAGATGGATATCTTTCATCAGAGTGCCTTTATTGGAGGTTTGGTTGAACCATATTGCCTCAAAAGGATTATTCTGTCTGCATTTGAATTTAATGCAATAATAATACTGAAGCCTAAAAAATGCATATAAAGAGTTGAATAGAAAATTCTAATCAAGAAGGGAATGACAGAAAAGTATGCAGAAGGCCAACATTTAATCAACTAAGCCAAGAAAATATAATTGGTCAAATCTTTATCCCTCCTGATTGCAAATGCATAAAAAAGATTCCTTTCTATTCGAAAACAGCAATACCATCTACCATATGCTCAGTTTAGGGCTGACTTGTCTTAATCACAGTTGAAAAGAGCTAGACAGAAAAAAAAATCCTGCTTTAACTCAGTCCTGTCAGTCTTGGTAGGATCAGAATTTCATTAATTGTTTTTCTGCAATGCCTATGCATTCCTTCCTTCATTGTGCCTGTTTATCTCACAGCTGGATGGCAAATTTTCTGCATTTGGATATGCTGTTTCCAGGTATATACTGGGACTCTTGGGAGCTGGAGGGCCTTGAAAATGAAATAGACAGGCTGGTCGCTGGTTTTCAAGGCAATTGAGATTCCATGGACTCTCTTTGCCCTAGAGATCAAAGGCTTTTTTCAGGTTTTGTGCTTTGTCTTTGGGTCAGATAGGTTGGTACCTCAGACCAGAGTATTCTTGGGCTTTAAAATATGTAACGACAGGGGCTACACAGGCTTCTAAAACAGACACAAGGAATATCCAGTTCTATTGACAAAATGACAAAATACCAAATCCTGAAGGAAAAAGAATAGTGTTTCTTGACACAATTCTAGACATACTGGTGAAGAGTTACCATGTTTAAAAGTAAAATTTAAGCAGAGTCTCTATGTTGAAACTTATCAGTGTAATTGAAAAATGGAAAGTTGAGGCAATCCCATTCAAAGAGAAAAAAAATTTACGTAGTTGTTTTTACTTACATGAAAGGCCTCTGAGCAAAATTTATTTTTAAGTCACACACTCTGTAGAGATGATAAAACAGAATGTGTCAAAGCAATTTGAACAACTTCAGGTGCACCAGAAATGAAGAATATTGCATCCTATTGCCACATGTAGATTTTCTGGCATTTAACAAGTTGTTAGATAATGATGTAGTCATTCCCTCAGTGGGATACTAATCCTAGTCCTCCTGACTGCCTGCTGTCATAAAACCTGTGAGAACTTAGTATCAGTGAGATGCCTCCTTTCTGCCAAACTCAACTGTAATTGACCAATGAGTTAAAAAATTACAGGAAATCATGAACATATAGACAATATAGCTCCTTAGAAGTGGGCTTAAATATATCTAACCTGCTCAAACTAACCCAAATCCCTAAATATAATGCCTATGGTTCTCTCTTAATGATGGGTGAGTAATTTTTCATTTGCAAGTTATTTCTAAGGGAAAAAATACTTTTCTCAGTAAAGTGATTTCTTCCTTTCAATGATCAGGAAATGAAGACTGATTTAATTTCACATCCTTTTAAAGCAAAATGTAAAGGAACACTTGGGAAAAAAAAGGTGCACTGTTACAGTTATACACTAGATTTTTGCAATAGTATGTAGAAGTCCCATAATAAAGTTAACTAAGCCATTTTTCCAAATGGCCTACACATAGGAATAACATAGTTTGTTGATGGAAGTAGTACCTTTTATTAGCTCAACTGGATTACTGAGAAAAAGTAAAGGACTTTTCAGGCAAGTAAAAAAAGTAAAGAACTCTTCTTTCAAGAACTTTTCCTTTTTTAAGGCAACAGGATTTTCCAGTCTAACTACAATCCATCTAAAAATGTTCTGGAAAAGAGGTCCTAAAAAATTCTAGAGATGCCATCAGAGAACTGCAGTCACAGCTGGGACAGCCTTGTGACTGCTTCTATAACATCTTGAGATGCTTCAGAGAAGCCATCAAGAAATATCGAACCCACACAAAACGATAATATCTGATGCTTTAACATCAGTTTGGAAAAAAATCCAGAAAGGTCAGGATGAGTAATAAATCCAATATAGTACAAAGGAGCAGAAGCCAGTGTAATTTCCTAACCAATCTCTTATATAAAACAGACCATTGCATCTCTTAATTATTGTGTAAGAGACCAGCAATTGGAATAGATCAAGACTTGCTCTATCTAGGTCTGGTTCATTCTTGCTCTTTAACCATTTCAGCTATATAATGCATTCCTAATCCCTTTTTCAAACTTCATTTGGTATTGTCTTCTGTGATCCTTTCCTCAGGCTTCTTTTGGTATTTTCTTTAAGTAGAGGTGAGCCAAAATCTCATTTAATGAAGATATAATATTGGGCACCAGTCTAGCTCCAAAGAGTTAAAAGAAAAATAAGAGCGAAAGATTTTTCTCTATACAAAATGTCAACTCTTAATTTGTCAGTTTGTTCTTTTGTTACCTTTCTTTTAAAACTCAGAACTTTTTCTCCTAGTACCTTCTGAGCTACATAAAACACTTTCATAATCTTTACTGTTTCTTTCTCCCCAGGATGATATTTAAAGTAATACACAAGAACCTGAAATTGCAGAACTGCCTGTGATTAAGATTCAGGGAAATGTATTTTACTGCTCCGAATGATCTCATATTTAAATAAAAGAACACTTTAAAGAAAAACAAAGCACTTAAAAATGACACATTTCTTTCTCCCTCGGTAATTTTCCACCTTCTAACATCTTAAATAAGGGAAGTTTGTACTTTAGTGCAAACTTTCACAGAAAACTAATCAACAAAATGAATGCATTACTAGGAATAACAGCTGAAATTACCTCAGCAGGGTGGTTTTGTAGCTATGTTGGTACCTTCATTAGGCAACTCAGGCTGAGCAGGATAATGTGTGTGCATACATGGGTATATCCAGATACAGGTTACATAATGTGACAGAAAAGTGGGCAGAAGATTGAGCCATAAGAGGACATGAGATTCCATGGGTGAAAATCCTCTTTCAAAGGTATGTTTTGTTGGGATTCCCAAGATGTGATGAATTCCCTTCTGGGTGGGTAGGACTGGATCTGCACAGAGGATTCATCCAGGTCTGAATTCTCCCCTCTCTATACTAAAGATACGTTAGGGATAACTTTTTTTTTCCAATTTCCCTTTTGTTTACTTCATCTGCCCTACTTTTCAGCTTTCACTCCAGACACCTATTCTCCAGGTTTTGTGTTCCTGTGTTCTCACTTTTCTGTAATTTCCATTTCTCAACCTGTTTTTAAAGTCAAGATTCCTGCCTTCTTATTTTTTCTCTTTATTTTTTTCTAGGTCTTACTGTTCCTTCTTTGTGTTTTTTCGCATTCTCTCTTTCATAGTACTACTCCACCTAAGTCTATTTTACTCTTTCTTCCTAATCTTGACTGGAGCTGAACTTTCTACTCTCCCAGCCTTTTCTGTGCTTCCCCACCAGCTTCTATATAATTTCCAGTCAATTTTTGCTTTCTTTAGTAATTTCCTTTCTCTGCCTCCTGGGCATGCAAGACAAGCTATTCACTTTCAGAAGCAGAAAACAAGCAGCAAGCCTACTGAAAAGTCCCTGAGCAAGACAAGACAAGTAATAGCTGTTGCCAGCATCAGTGGAGACGGCAGCGAGGCAGTCTCACGGGGAGCAGGGGATGTAGTCTGGGGCTCCACATGGGATGCCACCACACTGCTGGCAGTTGGAGAAGCAAATAACTTTCCTTTGGGAGGGAGGTGATGGCTGGAGCATTACTAATAAATGTAGAGTTTAAACAAGAAGGAAAATAAGCTCGTCCTCATGCCTTGGAAAGACAGACAGTTGGAATATCATTATGATACTTATTGCCTCATAAAAAATATACTTAGAGGGTATCTTGGCATTGCCCTTCTTAACCTACTGACTCAGCAGTATTCACAGATTTGAATGTCACCAATATGGCAGTCCACGTGCTGCTACTTGCAATAATTTTTGGATTCAGGCAAACACAAGACGTCCTGCATCAAATTTACCATGGTTTTTTTACATGGGAAACTAGTTTGTATGGTGCTCACTAGTTTGTAGTGAGACATTTTGTTCAAATTTACTTTTCTAAGTCCCACTAGATTTATTTGGAAAGGATGTTGATTGCTCAGGGAAAGGTGGTTGTTTCTTCACTCTTCTCACTCTTAATGCACTTGCCTGTTAGTTGCCTCAGTAACAAATGTCTTCCCTTCAGAGGGGAATTTCTACATCTTTCCCAGATGCAAGGGAACTGATTTGAAGAACCCACTATGGTTTTGTTGCTTATGGTGTGAAATTACTTGAACTTCCCCAACACGTCTACAAGCAGGTTATTATATTGTGGGACAGGGAGAGGAAAAGAATTTGTGTGATCCCTGGATAATTCTATCTGAGCTTCATGCTCAGGGTTGTTCTGCATGGCATATATGGGATATATGAGACAGCAGATGCATAGGAAGTTGGAAGAGCCACTTTCAGCAGGAATGCAGTCATGGGAGTGAGAGCACTGGTAGGTGGACTGCGTCCTTTACATCATTCTTGAAGTATTTAAGAAATGCTAGGGGCACTCCACAGACAATAAAGGCATATTTAGTTTTGCAAGCAGTTAAGTGACTGCTGGCTGTATTTTTCTTTTATTTGCTCTGTCTGCATTTATATACAGATGATTATATTTGCTCTTCCTGTCATGTTGGGTTTGCTACCTCAGTAGATGTTGCCTGCCTGAGCCATTCTCAGTGTGCAATATTGATTAGTCTCAGATTTTCAATACAATGTTAAATCTGTAATGGCAACTGACCGTGTTCATTTCCCAAGACAATGTAAGGTCTGCAAGAATGAGCTTGAAAATATTTCATAAATTATTCCTATGGTTTTGTTTTCTTTTTATTTATTTAAAGCAAGTATGACATTATCAGCTTTTTTTGGTACTAATCTTTTCATGCAGATGAGCTTACAGTGTGCTCTGTAAAAATAAATGCAGTTTCTTCTTGGTAAGAGAAATCCTTAAAGCCCTAGGAGAATAGTAGTGCTTTCTGCATTTAGGGGCCTACTTTATACACATCTTTTTAACAGGCAGAAATGTATGTTTCTGTGTTTACAAAATTAATTAGAAAAGGTGCAGGAAATTTTCCTGTTGATTTCAACTATCTAATGTACTATATATTTATATTACCACTAGATATGTTCAAAACAGAAAGATGGTGTAATTTTTGGAAACATAGGGCTTGCATAATTTCATCACTTAATATAGTTATTGCAACAGCCAGTCTGGTTGTCAAGCAGTGTCATTCCTATGTAATTTTTACCTTTCTCTCACATTGTCCTCTTAAACTCCAATGGGAATAATAAATAACATGTGAAAAGTCACCAAAGGAAGACAACTTTTAACCTTAGAAATACAAGTCAGACTGCACTTTTGTTTCAATCACTTCTCTAGAAACACATAAAAATATGTTATAAAGTGACCACAGAGACCCAGAAAAGTCCAATATGAGCATAAAGAAATTCTTTATTAAGAAAGCAGAATGTCTTTTTTTCAAAGCCCATTATATTGAACATATTTACTGACCATTATTATCATGATGTTTCCTTCCCATTTTAGGAGATTGTCAACTTCAACTGTCGGAAGCTGGTGGCTACAATGCCTCTTTTTGCTAATGCAGACCCAAATTTTGTGACTGCCATGCTAAGCAAACTGAGATTTGAAGTGTTCCAGCCTGGAGATTATATTATCCGAGAAGGGGCCGTGGGTAAGAAGATGTATTTCATTCAACACGGTGTTGCTGGTGTCATCACCAAATCCAACAAGGAGCTGAAGCTGACAGATGGCTCTTACTTTGGAGGTGAGTAGAAAAAATGAATGATAACACTGGAGTGAATACACTAAACCAAAACACATACAGATAAACAAAATACATACAGATAACAGATTAAAAGAGACTTTTGAATAAGTTAACTAAGAGTGAGTTGCCTAGACTATTCAAACCGCAGTGAAGTGTGCAAAATGTTTCTGAACAAAACATTCAGAGTCTGATTACTGTTGTGAGGACAGCTGTTACAAATGCAAAATGACCTTCCAGAATTTTGAAGTTATTTTGAATTAAAATCGCTGTTATTTAACAGAATATATTTAAATAAAAATATAATAATTTACATAGTTGTTTTATAGCTTTTCAAAGGCAAAACTGACAGGATTAATCTTTAAAAGATAATGAAATATTTGAATTATAAATCTGGTAAAAAGGTAAAAATCATAGTAAGAATTGAAAAATTAACAATAAATAGAAGAGCATTCTTTACATGGGATATTTTGCAATTCATTCATATTTTAATATGTTATTTGTGCTTTTTCAATGAATTTTAGCACACATCAGTGTTTATCCTGACAATATATACTAAGAGAAACTGGACTTCCTATTTGACTAGGTAGCTCTCTAACAGATGTATATTATTATTAAATAATATAAAAAAATTAAATCATGCATTACTTTTAATCCTAATTAAACTAGTCTGGTAATCCTAATGAAAAATAGTTATTTGCTTAGATGAAGGCATCTGAATATGTATATCTTGATGAAAGCAATTGCTTTTCTTACATATAATAATTGACAATACAAAATTGTTCCCTGTGACTGTAAATTATCTTTATGCAATGGAATAGGTGTCTGCTTTCACAAGCAGGCTGGTTTTCAGAAGCTGCTTGAATATTTGTGTGTGTACCACTGCTGCTCATGAAAATTACTGTTAGCTGGTCAGTGTATTAATTTGCTGCTGAATTCCATTAATGATGCCATAACTGTCCTTTCAGAAAATGCTCAATTGACAGCCTAATCAGTGCCATTTAGTTGGTAAAGAGTAGGGGGAAGCTAAGAAAAGTGAATTGGGCTCAGCATTTCAATTGGGCTATAGAGTTACTTAACTAATCCCATTTTAGAATAATACGCTAAAGCAACTCCTACTGATCTGGCCAGAAGACCTTGTCACTTCGAAGTAGCTTCTGCAGGGTGATTTGTATCACCAGTATTTGTAGAAGCACTTTGGTAAAGAGGTCTTGTGCTTATCCCACAGGATTAAACTGTAGATGCTGAAGACAGGAGATTAAGTAGAAAGAAAAGGTAAATGCTGAGGATGAAGAAACAGAGCAACCTTGGTCTTGGTCTCCTCTATGCTTAGCAGTGCCCTAGTTTATGAAAATGTCTTTGCAAGAGCCTGCGTGCTGAATCTGGCCATAATACTCCTCTGAACCAGCAGAGGATCAGAAGAGATTGCACATAAAAGTATTTTACATAACTGTCAGCCTGTTGTTGAAGTGCAAACAACTATTTAGCTCATCCTATTCAACTGCTACCCTTCTTAACAAGAATGCAGACAAAAAAATAAGCTACTTGCAATATCCAGACACTACAGGAACTTACTATACTGCATACCAAAGCACTTTTGCTCATCCAAACTGCAGCTGGGATGAGACAGGTGTAGCAAAAATGGATGGTAATGCATCCAAAGCCTGCTGGGGCAAACAGAAGGTAATAGCTGCTGCTGTGGCATGGAGGGGTGAGGAGAGGTGAGAAAAGACAAGTGCACAGGGAGACAGGAAATGCCCCAAGATCCAGAGTGATGTAGCTCAGACCTGTTGTAGAAAAACACCATATATTGCGAATTTCCAGAAGTGTATCTCCATCTGGGGAGAAGAAAGACCTGTCTGGATCAGAGGAGCTGTGGATGCCCTATCCACAGATAAGTTCAAGGTCAGTCTGGATTGGGCCCTGAGCAACCTGATCTAGTGAATGTCATCAATGGCAAAGGCATCGTAACTAGATGATCCTTAAGGTCCCTTATAACTCAAACCATTCTATGATTTTATAATTCTATGACTGCAGCTGAAAAGATAGAAAACAAGCTGCAAATCAGATATATGTGAATTGAAAAGTTTGGGATTCTCAAAGGAGAAAATATAAAATAGTTCTAAAATTGTCATCTCTCTGGAGAATACCCACTTTCCCTGAAGTGTGTATCAGAATCTGAGTAAAGCTTCCTGTCCAAAGCAGACACAAGGAATATTGCATAGTGATAAAATAATAAACTGGAAGTCAAGGCTGCATTAAAATCCTAAAACAAATAACCCCTTTTTTGCTTAAAGGACACATGATAAATCCAAAGCTCACGCTATGTTTAAAATGCTACTTGTAACAACTGATCTGTATAGCTCCCAGGTCTGACACAATACATCAGTATCAACACCTGAGCTCCCAAAAGCAAGTAAAGGGCATACAGGTGACAGGGTGCTATACTTAAACAGATCATTTTTTAATTTTTTAAAATATCTTGTGTTTTGAAACTTCCTTGTCCCAGCTCAGAGATGCTAACTTCTGTCTGTTGGGTATGTCCCAGAGCTGAGTTACCTGGGGACCTTGGCTCTGGAGAGATTTGCAGGCTCACTTCCAGAACAGTGGAGGGTTTCACCAGCATCCTGCCTTGGATTTGGAAAACCGAACTCTTAATATGTAAAATATTTCTGTGCTAATAACATTATATCAGGAAAACAATTTAGGTAAAAAAATTTACCAATAAAAAAAAACAACAACGCTTAAGTTGTGGGAGAACTGGAGATTAGTGTGAAAGCCAAGATTTAAGAGGAACCAAGGCAGAATCATGAGTATTTGGGAGTGACTTGAATGGAGACTGTTGGGAGAATGAAAGTTGAAATGAATGAAATTAATGAAACCAAAAGTTGCAGTAAAAAAAAGAGGAAATATCTTGAGGTTTGAGGACTGATGTTGAACATTTAAATTCTCTTGCCTGATCTTTTTTTTTTAATTAAAAACAGGCTTAGATCTGGTTTAATAGGAAACCAAATAAACCTTACAGTTGATTGGTAATTCTTCTCAAAAAGAATATGCCTGGATAACCACCAGTGGAATAGATTAATCAGACTACACCTCTGCTGTACACTTTCTGTTCATTTTTGAGGGACTGTCCTGGTTGAGGGCAAATTTGGGAGAAAACCTCCAAAAGGCCCCCCCCCCTCCAGAAAGCCAAGCCACATGGCCCCTTCCCCCAGCCAGATCAGGAAAAAATTTCCTCAGCGAGAAGTGGGAAAAAATCTTTTTATTTAAACAGGCAGAGCACTCCCCAGCACACAAAATGAACAATACCAGATGACAAAACTCATTTGCTGCTCTGAAGAGATGACAAATTCAGAAAGCCTCTCCTGTGGGTGATCTCTCTGTTATCAATCCCTCCGGTGCTGGCAAAGGCCGCTGCCCACAGCAGGCCCCGGTGGCCACAAAGTGCAAGCTCTCGGTGTTTCCCTGGGTCCCGGTCTGGAGCAGGTTAAAACAGTTCTAAGAAAAGGGAAAGAGAAAACCAATCCAGGGAACTTCTCTGCCTCAGCCCGCTGAACTAACTAAAGAGCAAAGGAGGGTCCTGTTCTGCCCTGTCTGTGCCCAGACACTACAGTGGATTTCTCTGTTCAGCTGTATGTGGAATGAGTGAAGTCTCTGATAACAAACTCCATGCTTCTTCTCCCCGCCTTTCCTCTCAGAACCAGTCTTGAAGGCACAGAATACGATATCCAGCATTAACATCACCCTAGGACAGGGACATGCGAAGTGGTAACAACAGAAAGATCTGGGCTTGGCTACTGTCTGCCTCCTTCCTTATCTGCACTCACTGGTTTCTCCTTTGGGGAGGGAAGGAGTAAATACAATTCTGTAACCACAAAGATCTTGTGGTTTACTCCCTGGTATTTCTGTGGGAAGAGCTTTTTGTCCCTTGACCTTCATGTTTGTCCATAAAAGTAATCTTCTTGAACTTTGTGTGCAGGAGCAATTTTTAGCCCAGCATTTCATTTCTTCCCAATAAGTGGGTTTTTTTCAGACTGCTAGTTGAAGGACATTATCATCCTACATATCTCCTTCAAGTGCTAGCAGGAATTTGAAAGCAGTGTCTGGTACTATCCTTTTCAATAGGCCATATTCCTCCTACCATATTCATCGTATGCTCATGTGAATTTTTATAAAAGGGACAGGAATTAGACAAGGAAGAAGACATGAAACTACTTTTCACTATACTGTGCAGTTATATAGTTATTTCTACTTCAGTGAAATTATGTAAGCCACAGTTAACAGTGAAGAATCATGGGATTATAATACTCTATGATGGCTTTTATTGGATTTATTTTTAATTTAACTATATCTTGTTTTTTCCAAAACATCAGTGGATTTTTTATGTCCTTAATTTTTTGTTCTCTGTTTGGTAACAGTTCCCCATTATTAGAAGTTTTGTTCCTAGTTCCCCATTATTAGAAATGGGATTGCCACTATCGTAGCATAGATAGCAGTAGATGCTTCTTCTCCTTGTACAAGTACAAGAGACACTTCTCACACTGACACTGACAGAGTTTTCATATGGCAGGAGATAAAGTTGCTCTCAATCAAAATTACCATAGAAACATAAAATGGCCTGGGTTGAAGGGGATGTTTAACATCATCTACTTCTGCTCCCCCCACCATGGTCAGGGATTCCTTTCACTAGACTGAGTTGCTAAAAGCCCCATCTGGGTGTTCATCCTTGAACACGTCCAGGGACGGGGCATCTGCACCCTGTCTGAGCAAGCTGTGCCAGTGCCTGACCACTCTCACAGAATAGATGAAGACTCTGAAACAGAACAGATGTAAGACTCTAAGAAAAACTTCTTTTTCTTAGAGTCTTACATCTATTCTGTTTCAGTTCGAAGCATTTCCCCTTGTCCTTTCACCACATGCTCTTGTAGAAAGTCTCTCTCTGTCTTTCTTGGAGACTCCCTTCAGGTACCAGAGAATCTCAATTAGGTCACCTCTAAGCCTTCTCTTTTCCAGGCTGAAAAACCCAATTCTGTCAGCTTTGCCTTATAGGAGAGGTGCTCCAGCCTTCTTATCATCTTGGCCTCCTCTGGATTTGTTCCAATAGGTCCAAGTCCTTCCTATCTTGGAGACCCCAGCTCTGTGTGCAGTGCTCCAGGTGGGTCTCAGCAGAGCAGAGCAGAGCAGAGGGGCAGAATCCCCTCCCTGCCCTGCTGCCCACGGGGCTCTGGGTGCAGCCCAGGACACGTTTGGCTCTCTGGGCTGGGAGTGCCATGGCTGGGCCGTGTGCAGCCTCTCACCCACAGCACCCTCAAGCCCTTCTGGGCAGGGCTGCTCTGGGGCTGCTCATGCCCTGCCTGTGCTGGTACCAGGGGTTGTCCCAGCCCAGGTGCAGCACCAGCACTTGGCCTTGCTAAACCTCATCATATTCTCATGAGTTACTTCTTGAGCTTGTCCAGGTCCCTCTGGACAAGGCATCCGATCCTTCAGAAGTGTCAGCTGCACTGCTTAGTTTGGATTCATCGCAAATTTGCTGGGAGTGCTCTCAACTCCTTAATTTATTTCATTAATGAAGACGCTACACAAGACTGGTCCCAGTATGGATCCATGAGGGACACCACTTGTCACTGATGTCCATCAGGACTCTCAGCATTGACAAGTGCCCTCTAGATGTGACCATACAAAAAATTCTTTATCCAAGGAATTATGATCTAGCTGCCTGTAAGGTTAGTGACATGTGACTGAAGGTCAGGAGAGAATGAATGGATGGTATGAACTATGTTAACACATAGGACAAAACTGTAGGGAAGAGCGTGGGGAGTGATATAGATGTCAACAGAGAGAGAACTCTGTGGGTAGGAGTCAGGTTGCAAATAAATAAATAAATGCAGCTGACAGTGCAGGGGAACATCATGGGCATGAGACTGATGGGAAAGGGAGGAAAACGCAAGTGGCAAGCACAGTTTTGAACAACCTCCAGAAGCTGGAAAAGAGTGGGAAGGTGCTTACACCTATTCCTTTTGGGTAGCAAGTTGGAAAACCTGACTGCACGTGTGTTTGCAGTTAAGCTGAACTGAAAACTTGAGATTGACACACTTGATCTCAGCTTCCTCGAATGAAGAATAAAAAGGTGAAAAATGTAAGCAATTGTATTTTGAGGATGTTGTGATTATGAAGTGCTTTAATTTTCTTGTCATTTTGTCCCTGGTCCTGAGTATCTACAGTTTACAATACTGAAAATACAAGTGGATAATGACAGTTCCCCCATTTTTGCTTTCTCTGTCTCAGTGCATATTTGTCTTTCTCTTTAATATCTTGGTAGTTCAAACTCATTTATGATATAATCCTAGTAATAAATGGTAGGAAGGAAATTGCCAGGTTCCAATCCTGTTGAACCTTTTTCTCTCAGTAGCAGGTGATTGGATTAGAAATTGCTCTTCTTGTGACAGGAGCAATTACTGAACAGATTGTGTTTTAATTCTTCACGATACATACAAAATCGTCAAAATGCAAAGATTTTGACATCTTTTGAGATGAAGCATAAGAATATGAGTCTTTTGCCTATAGAAGAAATTAATTCATCAGTTACAGGGGCTTTACAGAGCAGAATTATTAACATGTCTAATGAGCCTAATACTAATCTAATTTACCTATACCAATACGTATTGATAGAAACTGATGTACTACCACTGCTGTGCGAATATTCTGATTTTTGCTGTGGTGAATTGTTTCAGAAACACTCCATAATAATATTATGTAAGTTGGTAATTCAAAATCTCTGGTAATTAATCTGACATTAATTATCAAACATGCAGTAGTGTAATAAACTAAAGAGATGTTTGCTTTAATACAATAAAGCCTTTCCAATTATCTCCTTCCTCTTACTCAAGATGTGTGGGTCTTAAGGGTACTTCAGTCATGACAGTAAGATCAAGCCCTGCAAATTCTCTTTCCCTTTTGGAAAGGCCTTCTGCTCCCTGATACCTTGTGACCCTCCATCCTCTGCACATACCTCGCTGCAGACTCAGTCAGATGCTGTTCCCATGCACTCACCTACAGAGAGCAGGCTCCTGCCTCAAGAGCCAAGTGGAAAAGCAGCTTTCAACCATTGGTAACTTGCCTGAGATTGTTACCCCTGCAAACATAAAAAGTTTTAGCTCTCCCAAAGCTAGTGCAGAGGACTTTGATGAGCAGGAGTGGTTTCATGAGGTTCTGTGCCCTGTCAGCTGCTAGCCCTGTCAGAATCAGAACCAGAGGAGTGACTCAGGACAGGTAGTCCTGGTTTAGATAAGCACTTGCCTCCATGAGCTGGTGTGTTAGAGTGGGGCTGACATGCCTACAGAGAGGAGAAGAAAGGAATAAATCCCCCACTGCCCAATCAATAAGCCCAGCACAGCTTACTCAAAGGAGGATTTCTGGGAACACATTCTGCACTCTGCTGTTATTTCATTTGCTTACTCACTGATGGACAGAGGCCTGATTCACTGTGGTCTCATCCTGCTCTTTTCTGTTGTCACTGGCAAAATTCCTCTCAACCACAAAGGACACAAGATAAGACTGGTCTCCCTGCTATCTTTTCCTTTCTCCATCTGTTTTCCCACCTGTGTTTACACAGGTTTTCCTTCATGCAGCAGCCCAGACATATGTTCCTGGAAATTTAACCCCTTTTTTGCTGTTTTTAACAGATACTATGTTAGAGCTGAAGAAATGTTGACATTACTAGGGAAATCCAAACTTAGTGTTTAGGAAGTGCAGATATATTTTTATTAATTAGGTCTGAGGGCCCCATGGAGGTTTTGTTACCTGAAGGAGTTTCATAATTCCAGTAGATAAATCTTCAGTAACTCACACTGCCCAATTTTTTCATGTATCCATTGCAGATCCAGCTCCCCATTGTTTTTTCCCCCTGGTATTATGCCACTTGGAATCAGTAGATAAATCAGTTTTCAGACTAACTAAAACTCATACCTCTAAATTATTTTTTTTCCTATCAACTTCCAGGTGTGTTGAACACAAAGAAACTAATGTGATTTAAAAAAAATAATTATGAGCTGTATATATGAGAATTACTGTGTGTGAATATGAAATTGTATTGGCCCATCTCTTGCGTTGTAAAAGGAGACAAATACATGTTTTATTTTACTTACTCAAAGGCAGATATCACTATCTGTGCTTCATGTCATCATTCATCTAGCAAATCTATCTAGAAAACAGATTCTCATTGCCATCTTCCCAGACAATGTCCCAGAGACATATTATAGCATCTTTTCTTTTTTGGTTTATTTTTTGTAACATGTAGTTCATGGAATACTTTCAATTTTAAATGTTTTATTTTGCTTCAATTATTTAATGCAGTTTTAACATTTACCCTTCTGCACTTAAAATTCTAATAAACTCTATTTTGCATTTACTTCAGCTTGTAGAAGGCTAATTAGACAGAACTTCTTTGACCTACCTATTATTTATGGAACTTTTCCCCCTCTCGGAACAGTAACTGTCAGTATATTTTAGACCAGTGCAGTGGAAAATAATACCATGGGAAATGTTGAGTCACTTTAGATTATATTTTCCCACTTACTTTTTTCTGGTTACACTCTAGGTGCTTCCTTTTGATAGAATACTTTATAAATTTTGCAGTATAATACTGATTATAAATAGGAAAAAATCTGTTGAAGTGCTTTACATATGGACATTATGATATGGTATGATTTATAATTTTACATTTTGCAAAAATACAGCATATGGCTATTCGTTATTCAAGGTAATGGTGGATTAAGTCTTTCAATATTCATACTATAATCCAGATAGTTAATTATAAGTAGCCCCACTGAGGTGTGATTATTCGTATTCTTAATAGCAGGGACATAATTAAATGCTTTAAGGGAGCAGGATCTCCACATCTCCATGCCAACTCGTTTGTAAAACATTTTTCAGCTGAACAGTATAGAACATTTTTCTAAAAATATTGTCTGCAAGAGGGCCTAAAAATTAAATATCTTTTTGGCACAGACTAATCTGCCATTTTGAGGCTACATAATATGCAATAGTCCTCATAATACTGCATAATTTCTTGTTGACAATAAATTGTTGTCTTGTTCTTTTGGCATCATATTTTATATTGAAAATAATAGTCAGAAGGACTTCTTGCTATTCAAACTCAATTTTTTTAAAAGTACAAGAGAATTTTTAGGAAGATAGAATGAAAATAACTTACTCTTTTATGCTAAAAGGTAGAAGCTGATTTGGGTTTAGGAGTTTTATTAGGTAGCAAACATAAATTTAACAGTATTCATAATCATAACACAAGTAATATGTCTTGCAATCTAAAAGCATAAATAAATTTAAATTATAATTCTACTAATTCATTAACAGCATACATTTTTAATTTAAACTTTATATAACTAGACACAAGTAAAATATGACATAGCATGCCTTGGAAATCAAATGTGGTCAACACAGATAAAGCAGAAGATTTTCCAGGCACCTTCAATTTCACACAGTAGAATTTTAACTAAATATTTGAGTTTAGATTAAATATTTAATCTAAATATTTAATTCAGAACTGACAGTCTCGGATAATTTTTTAAATAATTTAATGAAAAGAAGTACAATATTTTTATAGTCAACTTTAATTTAACTTGAATAGTTTAAATTGTAACTGTTAGTGTTTGCCAAACTCAACAAAAGCATACCACTGAATACATAAGGAACTAAGTGGGTTTTTTTCAATAGGCAGTAAGCATCCGTCACAATAAAAGTAGGAGTAAATGAATTAGATAAAATCACTTTTGGCCTTTGACACAGTGAGTATGGAAACTACATGTGTACTTAGGCATATTATCTTAGAATCTTAGCTTAATTATTAATTTTGTAAAGCATATAGAATTCCTAAAGCTGTGGGCTTTTAAAAGATAATAAATAGACTATCTTAATCACTCTTTTTAGAAAGAATGCTTTAATAAGTAAGAAGAAAAACATATGGATGCTCTGTCATAAATAGCATTGAAGACAAAATATGCACTTTTATTTCTATTTTATAAAATGATCCTAAGCTTCTGTTCTGTCTTACAGACCTTTCTTAGAAGAATTTGATAGAACATGGGAGAATAGTCAGGATGTAAGAAATGTTCATAAGTCTAGATGTGGCGCTCAGTGCCAGGGTCTGGCTGACAGGGTGGAGTTCAGTTGAAGGTCAGACTTGATGATCTTGGAGGTCTTTTCCAACCTCAGTGATTCCGTGTTTCTGTTACTGGCTTTTGTCTGCACTAGTAATAAAAACTTGGCCACAGCTATTCCACAGCTATTTTCAGAACCTGCACATGGAAGAAAGCAAAGAGAGGTCAGGATGAAAAATAAGAAGTTCCTGCTCAGATAACTTGCCACATTTTATTTAGATGAGAAACTGGTTTCTCCTAGCTTAGTGGCATAAAATACACATTTGGAGCTAAGTAAAGAAAAGGTTGTTGGCAAACCCTAAAATATTTTTTTTTATTTAATAAGTATTTGTCTATAAATTCTATCAAAGTTTGGGTCAATTAAATGTAGGCACTTTTCAAATGAGTATTTTTCCCCCAAGTAATTTTTTGCTATGTCTTTTGCTATTTTTACATTAAATTAAATAAAATACTATTAATTAAACTATGAACATGTAGAGAGCTCAGGTCTCAGTCTTCAGAGACAGAAATTTCATACTGCAAACAGGTAATAAAAATGTTAGCTAAACTAATGTATGAGATTTTTGTTTGGGGAATTTCGGGGTTTTTTGTTATTTGTTTGGTTGGATTTTTATATAGGATAACTAATAAGGGCAACAGCTATCACAAATTACAAATAGATATATTTAAAATAAGTTCAGGTAAGTAGTTTAAAAAGTGATAAAAGACTGGAGATGGGATATTACAGAAGTTGCTTTTCATTCCAATCAGCCATTTTCAGCCCCTCTTCAAAACAATAACTTCTCAGTTACATATCCAGGCTCCCTCTCTCCAACTGATGAGCCCAGATATCTGAAAGCAACTCAACAGACAATTATTGCTGTCATATTTTAAACAAAGATGTTATGCAGACTGTATCTCCCAACTCAAACTCACTTTTCTGCAATTCCATATTTAGTGTAAACATGATGGCAAAAGTGGCAGTTTTTCCATAGCTTCCTTTTGGACAGTCCAGATTACAAATCTGGCTGTAAAAGGCAGGATTTATCTCCATTTTCTGTTCTCCTTAAGCTCTCTTCCTTGCTGCAGAAATGTTCCTCTTGAGCAGTGACTATATTTTAGGATTTCTTAAATGCAGGATTGAATTTTTTAGAACACAGATTACTGAAATTCTTTTAATTGCATCAAACTACATTCTGAGTAATTGTAAGACATGGTGGTAGATATTTTAGTAACTATTAAAAAAACAAACATCATATCTCTGAGTTTACCATTGTGTACACTAGCAACAATACAGTGAAATTTTGAACACATTAAAAATGTGGAAAAATTATAGAAAAATGTATTTCTAGAGTTTTCCAGAGTTTAATAAAGAAAAAGAAAACAGAAGTGTAGATGATTCTGTTAAAGTAACATGTTATCATATGAAACAGCTTCTCCCTCTTTTCTCTATGGGGGATGCTTAAGTCAACATGGAACTGGAAACTCACTCAATTTCTGAAAGAAGGGGATGCCTAGAAGCTTACTGATTTTATTTTTTTTTTTAACTTGCTTGAAATTCATATAATCCTTTCCTGAAGGGAAAAAGAACCCAGCCACACTCATACTGTGTGTTGTAAAGCTGGGAATTGAGTGCCCCATGCTGAAT
This sequence comes from Ammospiza caudacuta, assembly GCF_027887145.1. Taxonomy (NCBI): domain Eukaryota; kingdom Metazoa; phylum Chordata; class Aves; order Passeriformes; family Passerellidae; genus Ammospiza; species Ammospiza caudacuta. The sequence goes on from NC_080632.1 coordinate 54,374,444, forward strand.
GTCCCTTGCTGTGACTGGCGCAGCAAGAAAGTGCCCATTAGCTAGTTTCTGCTCAGTGGACAACTTCAGCTGCTTGAAAGAAGTAAAGAACTATCAATCTTTGTAGCATGCCAAGGAGATGCTGTTATGAAGAGCTGTTGGAAAATAAGGATAGCCATGGTGGTTCTGGGAAGCTTAATCTGAAGTCTTATGAGATGGGTGGATGGAAAGAGCACTTAGACATTTGTCTGTGGTAGTTCAGTAACTCACTGCTCTGTATAAAATAAACTATATTCTAATCCACTGTCCTGTTCTTAAAAAATATTCCTAAGTCTGTTAGACTGACTGACCCAGGCTTTTGAATTGCTTTGACTTTCCATCTTTCTTCTGCTGCTGCAAGTAGTCAGCCTGAAGATCTGACAGCACGCAGAGCAACCTATATGCCCACGACAAGAACAAGTTTGCTGTTGAGGAACTGAAGCAGTAGTCAGCTGTCCTCAGTTGAAAGGATCTCTCACTAGATCCTATAATGTTTAATCTAACATTATGGGAAATCACACAGCTTTGGAAGGGGACAGAAATGTATAAAAACTGTTAAGTTGGTTTTAGTTGTTTTTAATATAGGCACTATATAGCTGAAATACTGTTGAATTCATTCATTCATTACTACACAAATTTAATTTCTGCACCTAGTAAAGTGAACTTTGTCCTTGCAAGACAAAGATGCACATACGATAGTTCATTGTAAGAAATTTCTTTCATACAATGTGACATCCTAAGCTAAGAAATATGGTCCATGCAGACACGACTGGTTTGGTGTCCTTCAGTAAACTTGCTAACTACTGGACTCATAGCTTTCCTTTATCAACACAATTGGTGGGCACGTTTTTTCTGTAGATTTTCTGTAGTCAAATGTTAATGTGACATATGAGGTAGAGTAATTACATCTGGAATATAAATGATATGTAAAATGAACAGATGATGAATGGACAAGTATACACTCTCACAGAAACTGTACTGCTTCTCAGAGTAAAAAAAGGAATTTTCTTATCTAAAAATTTTCTGTATAAAATGGAAACCAGAAGTTATTGCTAGGATGGCCAGTAGATACATACCCATCCAGCAAAGACTAAAGAAGAGATGAATATCATACATGCTACTAGTCATTAATCTCCCCCACATTCATATACACGGATGTGGGAGAGATTGATACGTAATACATTACGTATACGTCCCCACATCCTTATTTTCTCAAAAAGGTGTTTAGGCACCATGTAGCAACAGAGGAGGGCTAAAAATTATCTCCTATAGTGGCATATCAGTACAGTCCATAAGAGCAATGAACCTGGTCTCAGGATCAAAACTTGATCCTTACAAAAGATCTATTAATCCTATTCTTTAAAATTCATACTGTGGGCTATGTCACTCACCTTACCTCATTCAGATTTTCCTGAAATCAGCCTTCCTTATTGCTGTCTTTCAGAGATGCAGAATTTCCCATGCAGAGTGTTCTGTCAAATTAATGCAATAGTAAAACACAACCTATGCATTCCCTGTTTTATGAGAAACTGATACAGGCAAGCTCCTTTAGAAATTCATAGGGTTACAAAAATTGAACCTGATCCAGCTTTTGCTGAAATCCTGCCATAGAATCATAGAACCACTTAGATTGAAAAGACCTTTGGATCATTGAGTACCACCGTTAACCCAGCACTAACAACTCCATCATACAGCCACATCCCACACAGGTGTGCAACTGATATGTTAGTGATCAATTTTGATTATTACAACTTTCCGAACAAGGTTAGCTTTAAACTTCTATCATTGCACATTTCAGTTAGAGACTTCGCAGCAGAAAGTACACTGTATTTGAGCCCATTTCCATATTCCTTTGAGGGCTGTCTTTTAACATGGGAAAGACCTGATCCTTGCGGACCACGAATTATGATTTTCACAAGTGAATTAATTAAATCTGCATTAAACATGAACTGTAAGAACAAATGAATGTTTTTAGCATCATTCTGTGTTTTCAAACAGTCATTTTTCATTAGTTCAGTGATTGACAATTGTTTCACAATGTTCTAGGTAACAGTTGTCCACAGAGATTAAATAATTAAAGTAAAATTTGCATTTAGAATTAAATTACAGGTTCATTGTAGCCTAATACATAATTTTTAACTGGAACTTAAGACATTCTTTTGTTTGGAAAGGAAAGATAGTAATATTTCACACACTGAAAGTGTCAGCATGAAGGCAATGCACCATGCCAAATGCACATAGTAATATTAGTGAGTAATATGCTGCTGACACTTTATTTTTATGCTAATAGAGCACCTTGTTTATCCAAGTTATTTAAAAACAGTCTATGCCTTTTGTGTTCTCTATACACTCCTATGCTATTATTGTATCTCCTAGTCTTTTTAAATCAATTGAACATCAAGGAGAGTGTAATTGTTAAGGGCACCTGGTGTACCTGATGCCACAAAGGCTCATTTTAAATATGTCATGGCTGTTTTAATTTCTTTATTATTTTCATGAAAAACAAACACTTTGGTTTATTTAAACGAACACAAGTGTTTAATGGGAACTCATTTCAGTATTCTGTGTTCCTCCTCTCTGGTCCTGGTAAGAAAGATTTCACATATTATTTCTTATTATGCTTGAAGGTCTGTCCAAACAAATAGATGACAGATTAAGACATGCAATTAGCAAACACTTTAGTTTTATGAACAGACTACAAATGATGCTATTGATACATATTACAAGGCAATATAGATAATGTATCAGTGACTATAATACAGTTCTAATCAGACAAGAAATACTACAGAAAATGCAGTATGTGGGTATTCATTCACAGTATTTTTTCTGTAAGGAAACTGTAGTTCAGACCATTCAACTGGAGTTGAGAACACAAAGCTGTCTTTGCTTTCTGAGCAGGCAGGCTCCACAGCAGCACTCCCTGACCATTTTCTGGGCACTGGGACATTTGTCATATCTTTTCTGACATGTTGTTTATTATATTATCTAACTAGTAAGATTACAGATATTAAAAGCCTTCCAGACTTATAGTCTTCAACCAGAAGTTGTGGGCTGACTGAGTCTGCACATCGGAGTTTTCATTGATTTTTTTCCCTTCGCCTTGACAAAAAATAATAGAAGATGAAAGAAGCAGAAGAGAAAAAGAAATTATTTGTTCAGTAATATCCATGAATTCTATGGTCCCATTGTCCTGTCATGAAGCCTAACATTGTCTCTTATGGTTTCTTCCCAATCTTCTTGTTTAAGTAATCTAAATACAGTAGTCAAGACTATTAATGATGAAAACTGTACTTTCTCTAATTTTTTCTGCACTCTATCAGGATGATAGGGATTTAGGAGATGCTGGGTTTTTGGGGAGCATTTGATACTTTTTATACTCAAGTATTTGTTGAGAGTAGCAGAAGACACCTATTTATGTATCTTTATTGTTTGCAGCAATTTTAATTGAAGAGAGCTGAAAATCACTAGGTAATCATTAGTCACACAGACTTTTCAGATAATTTTCTCTAAATTCAACCATGCATTGTAACACTTTATCATTTGTGAGATCTAAAGAATATCTTAGAAAATAGAACAGGTATTGTCTGCATTTGACTGCTCCCTTTGGGCAAAATGTCCTTCTCTAAACTAACTAAAATGCAGTGGGTTCAATCTAAGGAGAAGAGTGAGAAAAGGAAAGGACTGACTTCTGTTATACCTGGCTGGTTCTTTACAGTAAACTGTCATTATTTCATGGGCATCAAGTTTTGTGAGGGACTTTAGGTCAAGGCTCTTACCAGCATTCTCTATAAATTCTGTATTTTACTCTCCCAATAGTCTCTATAAATTCTCCCCAAAGCTGTTGGGGTTTAAGTACATTCTGTACTAGTACTGGTCCAATGTTAATTTACTTTGATTTATCCACTGTAATTTAAGCATCTTATCCCCTAAGCCTTCAGGGTTGGATAGCATGTGGAAATTCCTCAAGAAGTATGTGACAAAAAAAATCAAGGTTCTTCATATTCTAGATTAATAAAAATTACGTTTCTTAAAGACATACAGCAAAAAGACCCCAAACCAAGAACTAGCTTGGTACTTTATAGAACTGAAGTCCCCAGAATTATTTATTAGTTTTCCATTTGAAAATGATAGTTTGATTGAAATTGAGCATGTAATGGACAAAAAAGCAAGGTAGGAGACAGTTTCCTACTTTTCTATTTAAATATGAAGTATGAACTCTCAGCCCTTGACTCCTGGAACTGAGTAGGGAAACTGTCTCTCACTGTGCTTGAGCTCAAGAATTCTCAGTATTTCTAAGTGTGTTCTTAGTCTTAAGTTTGAAAATAGGATGAACTCAAACACTACTTTCTGCAAATGAGTTTTTAATTTTCTGTATTTTAGTAAATAAATATTTTACCCCATGTGTTTTGCTGATACAAGCCTCAGACACCAACATTGGCCTCTATGCAGTCACCCTGATACTGTGGGTTGAAGAATTAGAAGTCAGAAGTTTGGGGCTGTTCTTAGCTTCAGTTTCCAGTATTCCAGAACAATGAATTCCTGTTGGGGGCACTTGCAGAGAAAGGCTACTAGACTAATCATATGAATTCCACTTTTTAATCTAATGAGACAAAAGTTCAAAAGTTGTAAGTTTTCTCTCCCCAAAATACCTAAGACATAAACATCAAGAAAACAGAAGGTATGTTCATGCTTCAAGTTATTTTTTTTCTCAGAACAATTCTTATATTCAAATATCATTACATCCTAATATCATGTATTGCATTAGTTCAGTAAATCTGGTGAATGATTAAAGGGATTGGTCGTCCCTTTAATATAGCAGCTGTATATTTAAAAAAAAAACAACAGAATCACTTGGGTTAGTTCAGCACTTGGGTTAGTGAAAGTCATCAAGCTGTGTTTGACAGCTGATGTATCATTTCTTAGAACTTGAAGCACTATTTTAAAAAGGCTTCATAAAATCAGAGTTAATACCAAGAAAACCTATAGGCAAGGCTCTTAAAGGACAGGAATTACTTTTTCAGAGTTGCAAAAATAGAATCAAATACCTTCAGAAATGTCCCTGCAACCTTACGTAAGCAGAAATAGAAAAATTGCTGCTGAGTACTAAATTATAACTTGTTAGCACAGAGTCAATTTCTACCTTTAAAGTTTCACATGGTTCAGTAACTTCTTTGTTTTCAGTGTGTGCTCAATTTTTCTCTCCCCAGAGATCTGCTTATTAACCAAGGGCCGTCGAACTGCCAGCGTACGAGCAGACACGTACTGTCGCCTGTACTCCCTCTCCGTGGACAACTTCAACGAGGTCCTGGAAGAGTACCCCATGATGAGAAGGGCCTTCGAAACCGTGGCAATTGACAGACTTGACAGGATAGGTATTTATTTTGATTTTCTGCATATGATTAATTCTTAAAATCCTTCTTAAAATCCATTTTCTTTCCCTTGAGCTGCATGATAAAATAGCCCTCTTTAAAAGTTTTTTTCTGTCATGCTGCAGTAAATGTTTTCTTGATCTATAAATAACACGTGTGCAGACAAGAATTTTGCAGTCTCACTTTTAAATAATAAAACCCACTGAGTTTTAGAAAGGTCTTGTACTCCTCTGAGGATTATTTTTCATACTTTAATTATCATTAGTATTATTTATTAATCTGGTAGATTTCTTTTGCTGCCTTCAGCACTTGATAGGATTTATGCTGTGTCACAAGCAGTAGATGACATTTTCCTAAATAAATTGCTTACGGATGACATCTATAATGCTGGGAAGAGCTGAAGCCTCTCAGCACTCACAAACCCATTGTTTGTTGAAGTGAATTAATCCTCTGCAGCAGAGCTCTCATTTTCCTCACAACATGGGCACTGCTAGCCTTGATGGCTGCACACAGGCACTGCTCAAATCTGCCTGCAATCAGAAAAGCTGTCCAATAATATGCAAGTAAAAGGCAGAAGGGTATGCAAGTGAAAGGCAGAAGGGTATGCCAGATTATCATATCAGGAGGTGTAAACTTGCTGTTCCAGTATTTGGGACCCCAAACAGGACATACTAGGCAAAGCATAAAGTCTTCAGCTAAGAGAATTGCATTCTGATCATCATTACTGGCACTCATTTTAAAATACAGCTGTAAAAAAAAAAGTCACTTGTCCTGTTTGGTGGTGTTTCTGCAACTTCACAAGAAAATTTCAGTCTGAGGACTTCTCCAGATCAACTCAATGCATTAAACTTCTACAGTGTGTCTTGCAGTCCAGCTCTAAGTAATATGTTCTTGAAAAATATTCGCACTAAAGCTCCAGTCTGTTCTTGGAGTAGCAATCCCATTTGAAGTACAGTGTTTTATCGGAAAAAAAAAAAAAAGAGCAGTTGAGTGCCATTGTGTTCCCAAGCATCTGATGACTCAGACAGAATAGCGTCTGCATCTTACAGACACTGTGAGCCATCATGCAGACATCAGGTCACAGTGTACAGAAGTCTTCACTGTGCAAGCAGGTGTCATATTATCCACGAGTTCATATTAGTTCACAAACACTTAAAAACACTGGTTATTACCGATATCTAGTAACTAGTTACCGGAAATGTGCTAGATGGCAGATGTGCTCTTAACATATGTAACTGTTTAGTGGAAATTCAGACAGTCTTGCAACGAGAAAGATGATGTAGGTGCAGAGCACGATGACTTTTTCTGACAGATGTTCAGGAAATGACGGTTCTTACATGTAATTGCAGTAATAGCAGTGAGCTGCAGGTGAGGGGGCAGAGCAAGGGCCGCGGCGCGGACAGGGCCGGGGCGGGCTGCATGCGGAGCACAGCCGCGGGAAGCTGCGGCAGTGCCGGCGGGGCACAGCCCCCTCCTGCCCTGGGCTTGCCGGCCGAGCCATGCCCGCTCAGCCACCCGCTGCCTGCTGAGGCTTTTACAACACACAGTCCTCAGCGATGGGTGCTGGAACACAAAGCCAGAGCGGGGCCCTGCCTCCGCACCTCGGGCTCACTAACTCTTCTGCCTCTCTGTGAAGGGAAGAAGAACTCGATCCTGCTGCAGAAGTTCCAGAAAGACCTCAACACCGGCGTCTTCAACAACCAGGAGAATGAGATCTTGAAGCAGATCGTGAAGCACGACAGGGAGATGGTGCAGACCATCGCCCCGGTGAGCCTGCAGCAGATGCCAGCCCTCAACTCCAGCACCTCGGCCTCGTCGTCGCGCGGCAGGACGCAGTCCCCTCCCGTGTACACCAGCAGCAGCCTCTCGCACACCAACCTGCACTCGCCCTCGCCCAGCACGCAGCCGCCACAGCAGGCTGTCATCCTGTCGCCCTGCTCCTACACCACGGCCGTCTGCAGCCCGCCGGTACAGAGCCCGCTGGCCGGCCGAACTTTCCAGTACGCCTCGCCGACCGCCTCGCAGCTCTCCCTCATGCAGCAGCAGCAGCAGCAGCAGCAACAGCAGCAGCAGCAGCAGCCGCAGGCGGCGCAGCAGCCGCCGGGAGCCGCGCAGAAGAACGAGGTGCACAAGAGCACCCAGGCCCTCCACAACACCAACCTGACGCGGGAGGTGCGGCCGCTGTCCGCCTCGCAGCCCTCCTTGCCCCACGAGATCTCCACCCTGATCGCCAGGCCCCACCCCACCGTGGGGGAGTCCCTCGCCTCCCTCCCGCAGCCCGCGCCGGGCCCCGGCGTGCCCCCGGCCGGCCGGGCCACCGTGCCGCAGCGGGTCTCGCTGTTCCGGCAGATGTCCTCGGGAGCCATCCCCCCGAACCGCGGGGCCGCGCCGCCCGCCGCCCCGCTGCAAAGGGATTCTTCCACAGTCTTAAGCACAGAGCCCGAGGGAGACAAACCGCGGTTCGCCTCAAACTTATGATCCCTGGTGACTGTGAGCAATAGACTTGCAACAAACCGAGCACCATCCCCCGAACTGTTTTAGCCTGTTTCCTAATGTGCCCCAGCAGTCTACTATCAGAAAAATAATTTAGACAGCTTTGCCCTATGTAACGAATGTAAAAGTTTTATATATATATATATCTAAATATATATATATATAAAGGCAATTAAAAAAACTTGTTTGAGTTCACGTCTTCCTTTTTGCAACCATTGCAGAAGATTAAAATTAGCGCTAATATTACTTATTTTTAATGTGTTGACTTTAAAATCAGCCTAACAGATTTCTCTGTTTATGAGATTGGCTGTTTTCATGGGGAAATTGTCAACACAACAACAAACTTCAAACAGGTATATTTAAAAAAAGAAAAAAAAAAAAGGAAAGAAAACCATCAATTTAACTAACACATAGCACTGACTGAGTGATATTCTGAAACCTTTGTTACTTCATTTATTGTGTATACGTTGTTAATTTCTTGTGAAGAATTCAGTTGTTATTTCACATTGCATTTCATATGTTAGCACCATCCATTGGAATTTAGATTGGAAGAGAATTATATTGCAAACACCCACAGTGTAAAGGGAGGCACTAGCACTCCTCTGGATAAGTTGTAACCTCATGGCATGTCAACCCTTCTGTTGTCTAAGGGAATTGGGTGGACTTTGATCTTCACACTGCTAAAGACTTTTCAAAGACTAAATATATTTCCATTGTAAATAACTTTTTAGACCCAAGCAAAAATAGATGCTGTGTGGTGTACCATTGCAAGGTCTTTGTTTAGGAATTTAGGTTCCGCTTTTCACTTCAAAATTTACAGTTTTAAAATTTGTTAAAGCTAAGTGCAACACAACTGTTAAATTGTAATGCAATGGCTTAAAACCTACAGTGTTACTTTTACATGCAATGTTTTATGCAAAATTGTACGCTTGATCCTGCAAATCGCTTGTACTTCACCAATGCCATCACTTTTCTTCTTCTTGCCCTCAATAGCATCTGAGAATATTCCATGCATGCTTTGGAAAAAAAAGACAATAAAAATAGGTTTGGTCAGTAGGAAAAGGCTTTACGGTATCTTAGAAAATAATAACCATTCATTAATTGTGTCTACCTTAAAATTCCTATAATGCTGACTTTGAATCTCTGGTTTAAGTCTAGAAGTGAGGTTTTTCATTTAAAGGATTATTTGTAAACCACAGCTTGATTTAGACTTTCAGGTGCTTTCTGTGTCTTCACTGTAGTTTTGTAGTTGACTGTGGTGTTAATTTACAAAAATAAATATAATATAGCATCAAGTCTGTCTGGAAATGCACGATTTGCTCTGTGTATATTGTAATTAAATGGTTAGTATATCCTAAGGCATGTAGTGTCAAACATAGCCCATAGGTATGAGGTTTATTATTTTTTATGTCTTCAAAACAGAAAGGGAATGGTGACAGAAAGCAGGGTTAAAGCATACTGTTTTGTGAACATTTTGTTTTGTTTGCTCAAACCTTCACATTATCTTATCCACAAAAAAAAAAGAAAAAAAAATTCGTAATCGTTTGTGCCTGATTTGTCACATTAAATAGAGATTGAAACTAAATGTGTCATAATTTAACTCACTGAAAAATCAGCATTATGGATATGATGCAAGCATATATTCTGTTCCTTAAAACCCAGCTGACTCTGTTAAGGAAATGGATGCAAAGGAGTTCTCCTCTTCCCATCAATGCTGAGTTTAACAATGCATGGAAAAATTAAATAACATCACAAACTACGTAATGCAGTGAATCCAGATGTACTTGAGAGCCAAGTAAATTCTCTAAAGCTAACAGAGCTTGAACCCGTGCTGCCTGTTATACCTTTTACTAAAGTGGTACATCAAATAAAATTTTTTAAAATCGTCCATTTTTTTTGCTGACTCACATTCACCAGTAAAGATCGATGTAATTAACCCACTAACATGCTGCTGCCATTAATTTAAGTGACCTGGAGTGGAAATGGGGAAATGATTGTTTAAAAAAGTGTCTCAAACATTATGGATACGCTGCAAGACCATTTATTTATGAGTACAATACCCCTTATATTATTTTAATGCTAACAAATTCTGTCAGTTAATTAAGATCATATACTGATCTTGAAAACTGTTTAAGGTTTACATTTAATAGGAGAAATGGGGTTAGTAGCAAAATATTTTTATATATATTTTTATTTTATTTTAAGCACTATGAAGAAATATTAATTCACATGGTCTTTCAGTGAAACCATAAATAATTTTTAATGACTTTGTAATAGAGTGGACAATATCTAGGATTTGTATGTTAATTTAAAAAAAATGGTACAGGGTATTAAAATTATATACGTATATATATATATGTATGTATGAATGTATATATACTTAGATTAAGAAACAAATGACTCACATTCCTGTAATATAAAGGTCCATTGCTAGTTTCAGAAGTGACCTATTTTCTCTGTACATAAGTAGGCCCATAAGTATGAAATCTCACATCTGTACAAGATGAAATGTATTAATGAAAAAGGTTGGATCTTACTGCTGCTGGGAAGACTATAGATCTGGTTCTTACAATAATTGTATGATCAGGGATGAGTTAGATTTTTTTTTGTCTTTGCTCAAAGCCATAAATAAACAAATACAAAAGATTATTAATAAATTGAAGAAAATATATAAAAAAATTAAACCATGATATTTTTTTCCTTCCATTATCTGTGTAACTGAGCCAACTTTTGCTTTACCATAAAAGAAGAACTGTTTGCTTATCTCTTTTCTTTATTCTGTGCCCAAAAGTGATATGCACTGAGTATGGGGAGGTGGAGAAAAAGCTGTCTGAGTAATTCTGTGCATTCCTGGAATAAGAAGGCTTAGAAATTCAAAGATACTATGTGATTTACACAAGCAATTCCTAAGCTGTGTTTCCTCTGCAGATTAGAGAAATTTATTTTCCCAAAAAACCCTTATGTATCAGAAATATACAAAATACTCTCATGTATCAGAAATATATTGCCATGTATCAGAAATATATCATGACTACAAATATTTAAAGTTAAGCTTGTTTTTATAGATTAAATATCCTGAGGGAGAATTGCAAATAGTTGTTAGTGTAACTTAAGGAAAATGTATTCTATCATATTTCACTTTATCTTGCTGTGTGTGCCAATCCCAGATGATGTACCTCTGAACTTGTGTATAAAAGTTGAGATTTCAAGGCACATTGACGTGGAAGTAATGTCCGTTAATCGCATTTTAGGTCAATGTAAATTAAAAAGCACAGTCCGTTCAAATCAATAGCACATTGTGTGTTTTACATTACCTTCAGTAGGGTCAATAGAATCCTAAATTGATAAACTGATTTTAAGCAAGCATGGGTAGTTGTATTCTATTTTATTGGTTTTTTTGTAATTTGCACTGTAAAGTGTATGGTGAATTCCTTTCACTAGTATTTCTTCTTTTTTTTTTTTTTACTTTGCATTGCTAAGATGTAGCTCTATTCCAATGGTAGGCAATGAGGTGATTTTCAAAAATATCAGCATTGAACCAGAAGAATTTTGTTAAGCAGCAAAATCCAGTTCTCTTGTCTGCATTTGATCACTTCACTGAGTATACATTGCTATCTGGTCCAGTCTTATTATACATTTTTGTGTCCAGATCCAAGCAAAACAAAGGGTTGTTTTTAAGTGGTATTTCATATCACTATATGTGATATTGATGTGTATTTATACACTAATTTATATCTTTTTAGAATGTCTTAATGTCTAATATCTCTATCTACCTCAGCCTACTTCCTACCTTACCTTGGACTGGAACCAAAGTAAATTTTATTCTGATAACAAACTTTCATGCCTTGGTGCATGTCAGTAAGAGGTTAACTTAACTTCTGTTTTCAACATTTGAGTTCTCACACTGACTTCAGTATTTCTATACAGGTGCATTCTTTTCTACTGTATAAGTGACATTGTTCAGTGAAGAAAAAAGCATTTTATTTGAAAAACAAGATGATAAACTTTTAAATTAATCTGAAATTCAGCTGCTCTGGGAATACTCAATGACAGTAATTTCTGCTGTTCAAAAGTCCTGTTCACAAAAAAATTTGCTACACTATAGGAACAGAAAATGTTTCTTTACAAATCATAGGTCTGAGCTACAAGCATTACTGTAACACTCTATTAGAATTGGGTATGCAAATGTATTTCTTTAGTGGTTTGGCCTTCTGTTTTTTTATTTAATCAAGGGACTGTAAGAGCATTAATATTGTCCTAGACTATTTGACTATAGTCCTAAGAGAAATACATGCTGTGAATTTTGAATTTATAGATTTTTCCCCAACAATCAGTACACAGTGCTCGCATACTTAGCCCTGTGAATCATTTTCTTGATCATTTTAACGTCACAAAATCTGCAGTGTTCTGTGAGTGGTACATTGAGTATGACCACTATTAATGTTTAAACACCTTTTCCTCAGAAAGCCAAATATGTGCAGTCTGTTTCCAGTTTTGTCACTGCAGTGTAGAGGTTTTAAGTACAGATCTGGTTTTGAAGTTTAAAAAGTTCCTGCGTATCAGAGGGCAATAACTGCAGATCTCTGTTCTCATGTGGGCAGTTAGGCATTTTGGGTTCCTAGGCCAGGCTGTTGTTGAATTGGATTTTTTGTTTCTCTGCAAAGTCAGCATTAATAATGGGTGTGCTGTGTTTGTTACACCAAATGTGCAGTCTTTATTTTTGAGGAGAAGCCTGCAGTCTTTTATAGCATTTAATTATTTCTAAGTGCTGGAAGATTTACATCCTATTATATTTATTCCTCTACTTCAGCTGAGAGGCAGTAACTGTTGCCAGGTCTTTGTCCACTGCTACAGGAAATCTAGGTAAAGCGAGAAGATGGACAGCAGTATTAAATATTAAATTCTTACAAAAACCAGAAATATTCCCAAATATGAACCAGACTGATCAATTCGCATCTGAACCTTCTGTGGTATACTAGATCATATTGCAGATGCAGACTTTGCTTTTTTTAAAATCTGCTAGTCAATGCCCATTTTGTCTGTAATGTGTCTTCATCCTCTGCAATGTCGTCTTGGCAACAGAGATATGTACCAATATTTATAGACAGTGCATCTCAACTGTGTTTCAGTTTAGCTAATACCTGCACGTTAAATATAAAAAAAGATTAAGAAATCTGGGTTTTTAAAAAAAACCAAACAAAACATTGCCAAAAAACAACCAGACGTGATAAAGGAAATGCATGTGTACATTTTACCAACTGGTATGCCCTCCCTCAGGAAGGACTCGAGTACATTCACTGATGCACTTGGACCTTTGCTATTGTATCACAGATAATCACACTCATGGCAGAAATGGTGAATGCCATGGAAAGGTTCTAGAGAATGGTTTTGACATCTCCTTTGTTCTCTCCAATAGCAAGAAGTTGTTCATCAGATCCACAAGACAAATAAGAATACAGATGGTGTAGTTCAAGGCTGTTGCTTCTGCTCATGTCTTTTTTGCTAGACAAAAAGTTGTGGACACAATTCAGAGCTGCTAATGAAAACTTTACTGAATTAATACAGACAGAGAAATTATAGAGTTTATGTTAATCTTAATACATAACATCAGAAAACAAGCTTTTAGACAATGAAAAAAAATCGTTTTTTCACCACTGCATATATGGCTTAAGGTGGTGTCTGTCCCTAAACACTCTCTAATCTGTCTTTGGGTAACATCAAAGATAACCTCTGAGCCAGAAAGTGAGAAGCTATGTCTTTACGCTTTTAATCTCCTATTTTGTTTGTACACATTTTAATGTCCCAGAATAAGAAATCCAAACACAAAAAAAGTAACAAAAAGAGGACATTACAAATCCCTAAGGTTTTGATCCTCTATAAATAAGCATTCCAACTGGTTTCCTGTTTTCTGTGAGAGCTGCATTAATCATAATGAAAGTATCTCACATATGTCATCTCCTAGATTTGGAGTTTGGGAAGATGAATACTATATATCTGTTGTTTTCTTGCTCAGTTCTATGGCAGTGAAGTGTTCTGTGAGAGGAGTCATGTTTTTAACAGGTCTTCTGTCATTGTTTTAACAGCTTGCTAAGAAAAAGAAAGTTGGCATTGTTAATAAGTGGCAAAAACTGACATATCTGGGGTAAACTTCCATAGTGTAAGCAGTGTTATTACAGCAGACAACACTTAGCACAGAGCACCATATGTCATGGTCCTGGTTACACTGGCTGTTTCAAGTCCATGATTTTTAATGAGGTCATGTACTGTTTATTGCTGCACTCTTGCTTGGGTCACTTTTTGCTCTCTTATCCTGTCCCTAGTACTCCTGTGCAAGACAGACATGTGAATATCTGGAACATACAAAAATTGTTCTAGAACAATGTTTTCAACATTTCAGCCGTGATAGGTGAAAAAATTCATTGCATCAAGGGAATGATTGTTCTCTAAGGTTTTTTTTTCCTTTTTTTCTCATATGTTTGCAGAAGGTTCTCAGTAGTAATTGTGAAATACTGATGTCATTGCCCAAGCACAATGAAAAGAGCAAAAGTGACAATAACAATGAGTAGATGAAAGGCAAAGAGAATTGCCAGAGGCAGAAACAAATTATTTCCTTGAAATAAGGCGTTTGTGTTGAGATTCCCTGAAGGACCTGAAAAGGATAGGGGAGCAAAGAGGACAACATGTCATGTCCTATTTAAGGCTGCCAGTCGCCTCTGTCATGAGGGTAGCCATAAAGCTGGGGGAGCAGCAGAAGTCAATCTCTCTTGTTTGTGCCACAAATACTGGACTTCTTTTAGGTAATTTATTTTGTTTATTTTGAAAATAATGAAAGTTGATAGACCTACTTTGCTTGTTCTTTCTGTTAATATCAGAGATGGGCCTGCTAGAAGAAGGATGTAAGAAAGATGATCAAGAACATCATAAAAGTGGTGAATATTTGGGGATTTTATGTTCGCCGATATATGAATCTGTTAATGTTTGACACTGGCACAAGGCCAAATGCCCCCATGAAAATACACTTTCTCTGGTGTCTGCTGTGAGATTTTGACCAGGAACAAACAAAGCAGGGTCTCACTCAAAAAAAGAAAAGTTTATTAACTAAACTACAAAAACAATTACTAAACTACACACAAAAGAAAAAAAGAAAACACAAGGAAAATGAAAACCTCACAAAAACACTCTCCTCCTCCTCCCCCCTAAATTCCCAATACAATACATCTTCCAAAATCACCAATTCTGGGTCCAGCACCACCCCTTTAGAATGCTCAACTTTCAGTTCCTCAAGAGGAGAGGGAGTCCTTCCATGTGTCGTGGTGGCTTTTTCCGTCCTTGTTCCGGTGCTCTCACCACCGAACAAGAATCAGGGCTGCTTCCAGGGTTGTCTTTTTAAGGATGCTTTGTCCAGTTCCAGAAAAGCACAGTATCTCACCTTTGGGACATCTGTCCCCCCCACATTTTATATACCCCCTGGGGCCAAGGGGTACCCACACTGAATCTTCTTTGGCTCTGGGACATTTCTCCCCCTGGACTCAGTCTCTGTATCACACGGAAACATGGCTCTGTCCATGGCTACACAAAAGACTCCAGCATAAAATGCCACTCCATCTTCTCCATTCTTCTAACATCTCTCATTCTCTCTCTCTCTGGTCCAGATCTTCATCACTCGTCTAGGAAGGGTTAATGCTCTGTGAAGTTTTCATTGTCCAAGAAGGGTTAAAAACTCCTCCAAGCAGCTGGACTCCTGGCTGCACCCCCCCCTCCATCTCCTCAGCCGGGCTGCCTGCTGCCAGCACATGTTTACTGAATTTCAAGGTAACGGCCACAAACACAGGCTGCACTCCCTCTCTGTCTGTCTCCAAGGGCGAGGGGGTAACAGGCTGCACATTGCTTCCCGGCATTTCTTTACTTTTTCCTTCCACCCTTGGCGGGGGGGGGGGCAGGCCTACCTCTCCCAGGCCGGCCGCATGGCTTTTCCCCTCCCCCCGCCCAGCCAGCAACTGGGCCGGGGGAGAGACCCAACTCCTTCCTGCCGGAAATCCAAAGAGAACTCTGAAGGAAAAGAGCCCTGCTTTTAACTCCTTGGGTTTGTGGTCTCAAGAGGCGGATCCAATGCCCCACTGGTCAAACCAGGTGCTCATCTTAAAATCCGAACACCCATTGGTGACCACAGCAAAAACAACATATCCCAGATGTCCCATTTCCGGTCAAACCACGACAGAATCCTTGTAGCACCTTTTCTACATAGAAAAATGCTGTAGTATTTTTTTTCTTGTTACAATAGCATTGCACTCTGTGTCTAACAATTCCTTTTATAATTATTGCAAAATGTGCACAAGATTTGTCAGCATTGCTAATTAAACTTCAGCATAGGCTGAAAAAAGTTTAATGTGAATCAGTCCAAATAACTAAGATGAAAATCCCCAAAAAATACTACTGGTCAGGGCCTGTTGGAGACTGGGATGCAGCATAAGCAGCATATGAGATTTCCAATGAAGTTTTCCCAAAGATTCATTCTAATTTAAGCCCTACACATCACCCTATCTTCCTTTTTTTTCCCCCTTTTTTTTTTTTTTTGCACATCCTCTAAGTCATTTGTTGGCTTCTGGGAGTGAAGCCAGAACATCACTGTAGTTATGGTGAAAGTCAACAAATCATGACAGTGCCCCAGAAAACTGTGATAAAACTGTCTTTGGCAGAGACTATAATCAGGAAAGGCTGCTTGTTTGCTTCATAATATGTCCTGCAAATATTGAAGAGAGCTGTTCATTATTTTGAAATCCATCAAGAATAAAATAACTAGAATATGATTTAATTCTCTTTATACATTAAGTTTTAACACTATAGTTGGGGAAAAGCAAGATCATAACAGATAATAGCATCAAATCTAGGATAAATAAATAGTGACTATACCTAAGACCCTACAACAGATGAGTTTTGGGAGGAAAAGAGATGCCACTCATTTAACCATTACCATCTAAGAACACTCATACAAACTGCATTTTTGATGGAACATCATATCTCAATAGGCCTCATGTAAATTAGTTGAAATTTTATTGTTACTAGCACTTTGAATACATGCCCTTGCAGCAAAATGATGGAAAGCTATTCAGTAATGTATAAATGTATAAATAAATCAAGCCAAATTGAATAGAACAAAGCTGAAACAGTTATCTACATCTGTCTAAATCTTGTGCATGGGTTTTTATGCAGATAGCGGCACAACTCAACCTTCTATACCTTGAATCCAAAGACTGCACCTTGGATATTAAGTTGTTTACAGCCATCTGTAGTCTCCAGCCATTGTTAAGTGCATGCAATATCATCAGTGGCTGATGGGAAGTTTTTTCAGCCAGCAGAATGTTGTACTCAAAACTATTTCTTTTAAACTTTCAGTGCAGGGAAATTTAGCTGAAATTATTTCCTAATCCTAAACTGTTAACCAGTTATAAAAATACTAAATATAATACTTCAGACATTTTATTTTAGATTTTTTTCAGCAAGTAGAACCCTCATTTAGATAATATATTAGATTTATACTGTATACTAAGATTAAGGTTATGTTACAAGGAATAAGTTTTGGTTATTACCTTAATTTCTTATATTTTATATTGACATTAGAGAATAGTGTTGGGGTACAAGAAAGAAACCCTATTGTAATAAAACTGAACAGAGGAATTTCTGTAAGGGCTGGAGTAAAGAAATCTCACACTGTACAAAGCACTATGGACAAAATCTTCAGCTCTGTTCCTCCAGTCTCATGGCAGTACCAGACCTTCAGCTTCAGTGCATCTCTTTTGCTCAGGGTTATTCATTTAACACTTCATTCACTAACCTTTATTTTTCTACTCTTCCCTAGTCCAGCTTGAACTTTTACTCCTTTTTTTTTTTCAGGACAAACAGATCGTTTACCACCATTGCCTGTATTTAAAGGCAGTTCAAACGATGTATACATGGGATGTATGTATGCATGGGATGGGTGCACAGTCCAGCTGACAAGTCAGTAATTAGCAGTGGTCCTCTGGGACCACTGTTCCAGCCTGTAGCTTTATAACTCTGGTGGTGGGACGAAGTGCACTTTCTGCAAATTTACCAGCACCCCACAGGGGGCAGCGTGGACAAGAAGTTCATAAGACAGAGGTCAAGGGCATTCAATGGGTCCTCAGCAGGCTGGACAAATGGGCTGACATCTCATGAATGTCAAAAAAGCAAATGGAAAGCATTGCAACTGGTACGGACGGAATAAGTCTATTCAGCATTACAGTTTGAGGGATGATTATGTAGAAAACAGTTTTGCAGAAGAGCTGGGGACTTGACAAGTCCTGCAGATGACAAGATGATCTTTAGTCAAAGTTGTGGTCTGGCAGCAAAAGCAGCACTTGACATGCTCAGCTGTATTAGCAAAGCAGCAGCCAGCAGGCTGAGGGAAGTGATCCTGTCCCTCAATGCAGCGCTTGTGGGACTAAACCAGGAGTATTTTGTCCAGTTCAGGGCTCCCCAGTGCAGGAAAGCTATTGAACAATGGAGCAAGTCCAGGAAAGAATATGCAAGATATCCAGGGTGATGGACAAGGAGAGCTTGTTTAGCCTAAAGATGAAGTGGGTGGGCCTTGGGGAAGCCTTATTCCTGTCTGTGAACACCTGATCAGAAGATATGGATGTGCTGCAGACACACCCACAGACTCTTCTTGCAGCAGGTTGAAAGATGATGAACATAAGTTAGAACAAATGAAGTTCCATATAGATGTAAAGGAGAAATGTTTTTTGCTAATAGAGCGCACAGTTACTGGAAAACAAGCTGAGTGAGATTGTTGCATCACCATCTTTGTGGGTGTGCAAGACTAAACTGAGCACTGCTCCAAGGAGCCTGCTCTAACTAGACCTGTCTCAAACAGACTTGTACTGGATAGACTCTAGATATCACTTCTAACTTAAATTTTTCTATGATTTTGTGATTGTAATATGTCCACCACTCCTGCAATCTCAGCACCAGCCAGTTTGTCTGAACAAGCTTGCATCCTTATGTCACAAAGTTAACGCCACTGCTACTTTGTTGTTAATACAGAGACCTTTTCTGGCTTGGGCATTGTAGAGCAGCCCTTTTACAAGATGCCTGGGGAGAACTGGAGCTCCCTGGAATCACTCCTCAGGTTAAAAGCAAGAGGGAAAGAGAAGAACATAGAGGAGTAGGGGAAAGCAATGAAATGTCCCAGGTAATAGAGTGTCCTTCCTGCTGGAAAATTCTTCAGTAAAGCTGCCAGTTTTTCCTCAGGCAATCTTATTTCTGCATGCACTCAAACCTCTTCTGTTCACTCAGCTGACAAGTATTTTACTATCTCTTGCACTTAACACTATGGTGCCAGCAGGCTAGGCTGCATTCCCTTCTGTCTGTTGCTATAAACCAGAACAAAAACTGTCAGAAAACTTGTAGTTATACATCCAAAACTCAGTCTTCATTTGTGGCAGAGGTGCAACAGGTAATACTAAATGTGATAGAAGCATCTTGCTTATGCTTCTGTGTGGATTATAGCCCAGCCTCCCCATCTGTAATACAGAAACCAGGGTATATTTGTTTTGTATGTATTGTCTCCACACACAGGCTGAACGTAGTCTTGCATGTTCACTCTGTATTGAAAGAAATTAAATATTCTATTTAACTATACATCAAACTGATTTTGTGTGTGCACAGTGATTTTTATGGACCAATAATGCTGCAAAAAAATGAAATAGGAAGAATTCATACCTGTAAAAGTTGGTATGTGAGAAGACAGCCATTCATATGCTTCTTTCCAGACATGCTTGGACTGTGTGACAGGCATTGCTGTCATTCAAGAAGACATTTCAATTAGGCTTCAAAAAGATGGTTATCTACTTTGTTTCATTTTTGAGGTTAGAAGGTGCTTTCTGGTTGAAATCTGAGCAGTACAGGGGCCTCTCTGTCTTTGTTGGCCAAGTGACGTTCTAAAGGGTTCTAAAAACCAAAGTTGGATGCTGAGATTGTTTTATTATTTCAGGTGACAGATTCCAGGCATTTTTGAAACGTCCCCTTCCTGTTCTCAGACCTGACATCTAGAAGTAAGCTAACAGCCCCAGAGAGGAGATACTGTTCAATGCAGTTGAAGACTGCTCTTCATAGTATCTCATTTAATTTGGATTTTAAATGTTAGCATGGCATGAAGCAGTGGTATACTGCATATTGCTGCAAGTTTATTATTATTATTATTATTATTATTTATCTCAAAGTTGGAGTAGGGCCTCTATGTGTGTCAAATGGATTTTTAGTCATTTTTAGGTACATGCTGCAAAATTCAAACCTTTGTGCTCAGTTAGTTACTGAGCAGATAACCATGGTAACCATACTACCATTTTAACTCTGCTCATCAGTTAATATAAGTAGCCAGGTGAGGTGCTCCACCACCATTCAGAGTCAGCTCTGAATCATTATGCTATAAGTAAAGTTTTCTGCAAGTAGTTGGTACTACAAGAAGCTTCTGCTTTCCTTTTGGCTTACCTATCACACTCAGAAATATGTATTCAAATAAATCATCTTCCTGAGGAGGATGCATAATCCAAAAGAAACACAGTAGAATATTCTTATCCCAAAGGAAGCCTTCTGGCCATATTTCTAGAAGCAAAAAAACCCAAGTTCTGCTTTGAACAGATGTGATTTACAGCCTTTGAGACACATAAGATGCAGAGCCCTAAACAGCCAAGTTTTTACAGTCACTTTTTCAAGAATGATGTTTGTTCCCAGTTTGTTACATCTTGGATTGTGTACAACCTGTATTTGTCATACAGCAATAAAAAATTGCATTAAAATTGCAAAGTGCTGCATTGCACTCTGTGGCCCCCCCACAGACATTCCTGATTTTGTAGAATACAAAATGGTCCTTTATTCCTTGCAGCAAAAAATTAAGGAAGTCTGAAAGCTCAAATAGCAATTTATGTATCTGCCACTGCCACTCTCTTATTTAAAATTTGTTTTCCATGTTTTCTTAGCCTCTCGTCCTTGCATTCATTTCTGTCTCCATTATAAAAAATGTCATCTTTTATTAATTTTAATTACTTTATTTTTAAATCCTTGGTTTTCTTGTCAACTTCTCTTAACAGTTAATGGTGATTTACTTTACTTAATGCTAGCCTTACATCTAAAAGATATAACGATAATTTACAAGTACTTCTAATTAATTAAAGTGTAAAGTCAGTCTGGCAATTTTGTTTATTGCCTTAAGCTTTATTGATGCTACTTAGCCTTAAATACATTGCCAAATGACTGGTGCAGAAACCGAGACATCTTAATAGCTCTGCTGGCCTGTGTGCAGATGAGCAGTGTCTATACGCAAATTCCAGAACAAAATCCAATTGTATTAACTGATGATGTGCAGGAAGCAATTTTTCCTGTGACATGACAGCTGTCTTACAACTTTTGTTTGTAAGACTTCTTAGTTTCTATCATGTGCAATGGGATGAAAGAAAGTCCCATGGAACATAGTGAAGTAGGGACTGAGACTGTTGACTGAGATGTAAATGTGGTTTCCCAGATAAGGGCTCTAAATGGGAAGGTACAGTTTCAATCTATACAGTCTGCAAAGTGCTCATCCAGTGAATGAAATGAGCAACTCTGCTAACAGTAGAGTTTTGCTGATCAATGTTTTTGTCCAAGAGAGATCCTGCAGCTCAGGGACACCGTGTATCTCTGTTGCAGCTGTGTCAGCAGAACACTGGAGTGCAAACTCAAGAAACAAGTTGTTATAGGCAACTTTAGTGGCTTTATTAGAATTCACAGAGTCAACCATTTGAGCAAAGTTTTCCTGAGCTATTCTGTGATCCGAAGATGTGATTAGTTGGTTTCCAAAACAAGTCAGGCTTTAATTTTCTTGGGCCTGGAAATCTTTGTTTTAAGAAACATATACTGCTTTGTAAAGAAAGAAAAATAATTATTTAAATCCATCTCGCAGTGTTTATGATCATGGCTGTGTTCATTCTAGGTGAAATAGAAGTCAGGCCATATTAATGACGGATCAGGCACAGTTCATATCGGTGACAGAATAGTTCTGTGTTGGAAAGGTGGCATCAGCATAGACTTGTTAGTGCAATGGAAACTGAGAAGTTGGGTGTGATTAGCTCAGAAAAGATTGCTGTCCTTTCTCTTAATTGCACTCTGTGTGAATTACAGATGGATTATATCTTCAAAGTTTTTTGTGATTTCATGGGCATGGGTTTTAGTGATATGACAGACAGCATTTAGATTTGGGGTTTCTGAAATTGGAAAGACCTGTGCTTAAATGAAATACATAAACTTATTTTCAGTTCTTAGTCATTTTTTTTCTCCTCAAAATAGTAACATAAGAACAAAGTTGATTAAAATCTCTCTATGAATAAAACACATATATTCTAATATAATTTCCAATTTCCCTTACCCAAGAAACTTGAAGAAGTGGCAAGAATTTTCTTTTCATACCAGAGCCCCTCTTTTCTCACAGCACCTGTAGCTGCTGCTTTAGGGAGCTTACAATAGTGCCAAAACCATGCACTGTGATTTCTGCCAAACATTTCCTTATGTTGAGAAAATATTTTACTAGTTAGTTATCCTAAAATTAATCAGGATTCTTTTCAACTATGTAGAATCAGCTGTCCTGAAATAACTTTTTCTTAAAATTTGCAGTAAAGTATAGGGCATACTTTACACAGCCCTAGAAATTAAACATTTTTGAGATAGTTATGGTTTTTAAACACTAAGAAGTTAAAAGTTATCTTCCTTACCCATCAGATTTATTTTCTCCTGAATCTCTTTACTGCTAGCAAATGTGTCCTTAAGTCATCCTATTGAAAGAACGTTGTACAACATCACGTATCTGATGATTTAAAAAAATTACTCCATCATACAATTATTCTTTCCATATAGCTTGTATTTTGCTAACATCCTCTTTTACCTTGTGGGTAACACTTTTCCTGACTATTCAATGTAATTTCCTGGCTAATTAATATAATTTCCTGGCTAGTCAATAGAACAAAGATATCGGCAATTTCTGAACAGTTTTTGGAATCACGTGGGAAACAAGGAAATTTTTTTGTCCTGAATTTACACACAAGGAACAGAGAAACAGGACTAGAAAACATTGCCCCAGTCAAGCGTAAAACAAGCCTTGCTTTTAAGCGTGCCCAAATTTCACTCTGCCCCAGACAGTACATGCAGCTTATAGATTCAATCTCTCTCAGGCATCTTGTACTGTCAGTCTCTCTAAACTGTATCATCACACATGTACTCTGGACTCAGGCTCTTCTTCAAAACAGAGTAAGTCCAAGTCATGTAGGTCCTGAATATTTTATTATCTGTTGCAGTAGTGATACATGTAGCCCCAGAGATGCAAAATAAGAATCAAGTTGGATTCTTTAACAAAGAAGGAATTCCTTTGAGTAGAAAAGTAAGAGTTTGGTAAGCCACTTGAATTTGAAGTCACCAGGCTGTAATATAATACACTAGAAGGGAAAATAACTCAGTGCATGTGCAAATTCCAGTGCTTGTTATAACATCTCTCCTTAAATGCAGGAAGAATTGTCTTCATGGATGTGGCCGTACACACCTATTAAATTGAGGTTCAGGTAACTAGACAGGTTACATAAGAAAACTCAAGAGTTTGATATCAGTTGGGTACTGCTCATGCCCTGTATTTCGTGGTGTGTGAATTGACAGATGTAGGTAGCCAGGGAGACCACAGCCACAATGCAGAGCAGATTTTCATTGTTCCCTTCCTACCAATATCAGGCAGCAGAGACACGTGGGGCACAGGCTCTGCCAGGCTCAGTTCACCCTGGCAGACAGCACGGGGGCCCCACTGCCTGCCCCAGTGTAGGAAACAGCATTGCCACACACACTTTACCACGAGGCTGTGCTTCCACGTTCTCTCTCCTCCAGCAGGAGGCTCAAGCATGTCTGTGAGAGTGTCTCTACACAGGAATTCTGCTGCTTAGAACAGGCAGGGCGTGAATACTAGGTATAATAAGTGGAGTTTTCCCACACTTATATTCCTAGTATTCCCAGCTGCAAGATGACTTTAAGTGAAATTATTCACTCCTCACCAAATCTGGTTCTAACCCTTTCCTCCCAACACATGGTATAATGCTTAGTGGTAGGAATATCTTTTAATGTTCTCACAGAATATGTGGGCCTACTAAAACAGTAAAACAAGCCTCCTTAGGCACGCTCAAAATTTATATGTCATCAATTTATGTGTCACTTGTCATCTGTGTGCCTCTGCCATGGTGTGTGGCTATCTACTGAGAGTGCAGATGAAATAGTCCCTCCTAGGTTTAAACCAATGTGCAAAAATATCAACAGCATCCAGGCATATGTTGCTTCACTTCCATGTCTTGGTTTTACAGTTCTTATTTTAGGCTACACTCTGCAAGACTTTTAGGTAAATAGTAAGCTAAAATGGTTCAACAAATTCAAAAAGAGAGTAAATAGTTGCTCTGAAAGTGGTTACATAATTATTTTTAAAACCCTTCAATAACCAACAAACTTTTAGCCTGAGTCAAAACATTTTCCTATCTCAAATCTTCCTAGAGAATTAGTGCCAACTGAATATGCCTTGATTTTATATTTAAATGGATCCCTTTTTGATTCAAACAATTTAGGAGACTGTAAAGCACATAGTTAATGGAAGTTCTTATAAAAATTTTATGCAAACATCAATGTCCAGTGGTGTTTGCTACAGTCATCTTATTATGGTACAGTGTTACCAATCCTCACTAATTTACTGTGACTCTTCTGTTATTTCATAGTTTTCATAGCAGCCCTAAAACTAGAATAATGAACATATCAGCATGTCAACTTCACTAAAAGAAAAATAAAGTAAATCTTCCCAAGCTGAAAATATGTTCAGGATGTAAGATAAACAAGAAAAGGAGCAGAGTTTCACTATTATTTAGCTCTAATGCATGATATTTGAAAGGTAAAGTTTGTCACTGTCAGTCTTCTTTGAATGCAACAAAAGGAAAGCCTGACAGGAGAGCCTGGCAGATTGACACCCACTCGTTCCCTGGTGGCACTGCAACCAATGCAAGTATGGAGGGAAGGACAAAAGGCATCTTGTTTTTCACTTTGCCACCTGATATCTTCACTGAGGGGCAGCAAGCCTGTCCCTAACATGGTGCATCCTCAGAGTCTTTGCAGTGGGCTATTTTGCAATACTCCAGAGTGTTAATACTATTTGATTAATTACATTCTGTTCATGGGATAAAAAAGGTAGGTCAAATTTTATACTCTCTTGGGCTCAATGTTCAACCAATTGCTACTTTTGCACTAATTTTATTAAATATGAATCGTCACACTGACAGAAGATTCAGCATTCTTGATGGATGATACAAAGCTCCTTAATTGCTTAGTGTAACAAACCTGCAGCTGATAAAAATGTAAGTATGCCATTTTAAATTGAAATAATTCTAACAGTCTAAGGAAACATTTGTGAAAAGTAAAAATGGCTTTTAAAAACATTCAGTACATTAACTTCATTTGTATTTGCTTTTCAATTAGGTAAATTTGTTCTTTAGTACCACCAGGGATTTTAATAGAAACCTAGTTTTCAGTGCTGTTATACACACATTTGTATACATTATTAAATAATTAGAGTTTGTAGGCATGATTTATTATTCTCACATTCTTTTCTTGATTTTTTAAACATTAAATACCTATTGATGGCTGTATTCTCAACTTTTCATGCAAGGTAGGCCAGGCCCCTGAATGCTGTGTTTTGTTGTGATATATGGGTCTCATCAGGAATTTACTAAGCTGGCAAGGCTTCCTCTGCACTAATTCAGAGAATTGTAAATTGAGTCTAAAAAACAAAATGTGTTTCTTTACAATACAGAAAGAACAAGGACTTACATGACCCAAATTTTATGAGTTTTGGGAAAAGATTAGTTATGCATTTGGACTTATACATACATATGTGTGTGCATACACACACACACACACACACACACACACACACACACACATATATATATGTGTGTGTGTGTATGTATATAGCTGCCACCTGTTAATTACTCTAGACTCTTATCTTGCTTCCCCTCAGAAACTACTTCCTGATTCCTAGAGATAAATGAGGGAATGATAATAAGGAAAAAGATATTTGTTCCCTCACATGTTTCAGACTAATTTTGTTACTGCATTTTCTTGGAGACAGAGAAAATTCCATCTCTGCTGTCTATGCTTTAGGCTGTGCCTACATTAGTATTTTGTGTCAGAGCAGTTGTGGTTTTCAAGCAATTTTCCTGATCATTCCCCAGCTTGGTTATGATTGCAGAAGGGCTCGGTTACCTTTGCAGCCTTTGAGTTTGCAACGTTTTGGCCTCAGCCCCAGCTGTTTCAACCCATTGATTTGTTGATATCATAGCAAATTACTTGTTGTTTGGCCCTCCAAAGGGTTGTGTGGGGACAGGGCTGTGTAGCCTCTTTTGCCTTCTCAGTCTTTTGTCATGGAGTGTATTACATTTGGGCACATTGGGATGAGTACTCCTGTTCTTTGGTCTTGGAAGTTAAATAGCTCTCAACTATCAAGGCATGTTTAGGATACAATCTAAAAGTAGAAAGGTTTGTAGAAAGGAGCAAGTCACAGTCACAGAGTATCAGACTACAGAAACGAAAACTTACATTGAAAGGTGGTTTGTTGTCACAAACCAGCTGCATTAATGAATGTCTATGAAGATGAATCATGTAGTAGAAGACCTGATCAAAGGCTAGATTTTTGCCACTGTCCCTTACTCATTTCATACTCTGCCTCTCCTTGAACATGAGCTACCTCCTCCCTCCAATACAGGGACAAATCCCATTTAGCATCTTCTTTAATGGGTGATGAGACAGAGTTTTCAGCTAGTTTTCAGATGATACAAAAGAGTACCTGATACAACAGTTGTTTCTGCCACCAATTGTTTCTGCCACTATTCAAAATATATGGGTCAACAGGAAACCCATTGAGTCAAACAAGAGTAAATGTGAAATCCTACACCTTGGGAGGAATAACCCCAGGCATGAGTAAATGCTGACTTAAGAAGCTGCTTTGCAGAGAAGAATCTGGGGATCCCGGAAAATGATGAGATGGCCATTAGCCAGTCAAGTCCTTTGTGTCAGAGAAGGCGAAAACCATCCTGGACTGCATCAGAACTGCTGGCAGCAGGTTGGGCAAGGTATCCAATCCCTCAGTACTGGTAAGACACAGCTGGAGTTAATTTCCCAGTACAATAAATGTGTGGACATACTAGACAGTCTAACAAAGGGTCACTAAGATGATTGAGGCTGGGTTTAAAGCATCAGACATACCATGAGAGACTGAGAGAACTGAGAGGGTTTATCCCAGGGAAGGGAAATCTCAGGGGAAGTCTTATCAATTGGTAACTGCCTGATGATGGGAGGAAATAAAGAAGATGAAGTTATACCCTTCTCAGTGATACCCAGAGAGAAGACAAAAAGAAATAAGCACAAGTTTAATTTCTACTTGAAATTATGAAGGTTTTTTTTAAATTATTTCTGTGTAGGTGATCAAACACTGAGTCAGTTTGCCCAAAAACAAGTGTTGACTTTGTATCTTTGGGGGTATTCAAACATTACTGGACATGGCTTCAAACAATCTGCCACAGGTGACCCTGCTGTGAGAAAAGAGGATGGAAAGTTGGTCTTTGTATATGCCATCCACTCTCAGGTATTCTGTGAGTCGGTAATTTTGATGTGGAAAAGGTACTTCAGGCTTCCTCTCCTAGCTGTGGGGCTGTGATGACATCCTTTTATTCTCACCTGGGCAAATACTTTAATGAGTACTTCATCAGGACCAGACACACTAAATCTATCTTCCCTTTCAGATTTTGCTCTGGTATTTGCAACTAGGAAAGAAAAAACATCTCTGCCAGTACCTGACTCCGTTTTAGTTTCAAAATGTCCAGGTAGAAGCCATTTTCTGACTCAGAGCATACCTTTTGAGTTACATGCTGTGAAACCTTTTTACCTCTGCATTTCTTCTCTGTGTGTTTACATTCTTCCTGTGATCTCATGAGATTTACAAATGCTTTTCTGCTCATCCATTTCTGAGGAGCTGCAGGGGAGTGCTGTGAGAGCTGCCTTCAGTTTGAGCAGATGACATGGTGGAGACAGACATGAGAGATGCTGTTCCTGCAGAGACAGAATAGGCTGTGGCCATTTAAAAAACAGCTGGTCACATTGCAAGTAACTGCTCTAATACTGGAGTACAGATGGCTGCAGCATTCAAGCCCTTATGATGCCTTTCTCTAAAGCACAATAGATTTTTCTGGATGGATTTTAGAAGCAGTCTGTAGTAAATAAGTTATAGGATTACACTGACAAACTGAGATCCTGCAAAGTGCCCCATTGTTCCTTGAAAGACAGACCAGCACCTCAGGGAGCCAGGAGCTGTCACTGGTCACCAGAGAGAAGAGGTCACTGCCTGCCCTTCCACTTTCTCCCATGAGGAAGCTCCTCATAGACTGCAGTGAGGTCTTCACTCAGTCTTCTCTTCCCCAGGCTGAACAGACCAAGGGAACTCAGCTGCTCCTCACAGTTTCCCCTTCAGACCCTTCACTGCCCTTGTGACCCTCCTTTGGATGGTCTCCAATAATTTAAAATCTCGTATATTGTGGCACCTAACTGGGTTGAGAATTGACTGTCAGAGCTCAGAGGGTTGTGATCAGCAGTGCAGAGTGCAGTTGGAGCCTGCAGTCAGCCGAGTTCCCCAGGGCTCAGTACTGGGTCAATCTTGTTCAGCTTATTGATCAGTGACCTGGATGAAGGGACATGGGATGAAGGGACAAGTTTGAGGATGGCACAGGGCTGGGAGGAGTGGTTGATACTCCAGGTGCTGTGTGAGACCTGGACAGGCTGGAGAGTTGTGTGGAGAGGAACGTAATGAAGTTCCACAAAGGCAAATTTGCAGGGTCCTACAGTAGGGGAAGAATAAACCCATGCACCAGTACAGGTGCATGTACTGCATGGGGCCTGGCCTGATGGAAAAACAAACTGCAGAAATGAGCCTGAAAGTCCTGGTGTGCCTTTGTAGCCAGAAAGGCCAATGGGTATCCTGCATTACAAAGAGTGTAATGCCAGTAAAGGGAAGTGATCCTGGCCCCTCTACTTTACCCTGGTGAGGTTGTGTCTGGAGTAATGTGTCCAGCCCCAGTTCAAAAAAGGCAGGGAACTCCTGGAGAGGATGCAGTAAAGGGTTAGGAAGATGAGGCTAGGAAGATGACTGGAGGACTGCTGCATCTCTTATATGAGGAAGATGTCCCCCTTCCAACCCCTTCCCTTTGACCAGAAGGACTGATGATCCCACTTCCAGGGCTCTGTAATCCTTCTTGGTACTCTTCAGACTGCTCCTGTCTGTATCACTGCCACCCACATGGAACAACAGCACTGAGTAATAAGTGGTTTTTAGGAGGCTCAGTAGGGTCCAGCGGGCACCCCTGACATGATCCCCCAACAAACAGCACATCTCTCTAGAGAGTGTGTCAAGTCAGCACAGGGGTGCCTCTGCTTCTGCCAGAAGAGTCCCCCACTAGTGTCCCCTGTCACCTTTTCCAAGCTGTGCTGGGTGTTATATGGGCAGATCAGGCTGCTTTGTTGGAGGTTGTACAGCAAGCAGACCAGGCTGCCTTACCCAGTCCCAGCATGCCCCCTGATGTGATATGTCTTCAGTCTGCAGAGCAGGAAAATGGTACAGCAAGGGCACCTCATGCATTGGGTGAAGGATCAAGGACCTCCTGCTGGTCCTTGCATTGCAATCTTCTGTTCCTCTGTGTTATTTGCCTCCTCCCTTCTCTGTGTGCTGGTGGGAGAGCTTTGGGCTGTCTGGCTGTGGACTGTGGGCACACTGCAGAGTGCATTCAGAGCCAGCTATCTAATTCCATCTCAGCTTCCCTGATGTTACACCACTGTTGCTTCCAGAGGCCATTGCATGCTCCCCTCCTAACATTTGGAGACGCCGACTATACTTGGCAGAGGGCTTCTAAAATTAATTTACATTTATTTCAGACATTTTTAGGTTAAAAATTGTTAATGCATGATTTTTTTCCTCAGAAATACCTACATTTTAGGAAATTATTTGTGCCAAGACCACACTGTTTCTTTCAAGTCTGTTATCTTGCCTCAGGCAGTGCCATACTCTTCATTTTGCTAGCAGCATTCAGTGCTGAGGTGGAAGCTGTTCCTTAGGGCAGTTTTGAAAAGCAGAACACCTTCGCAAGTTCAGTGGATGGAAATCTGCAGTAAAGGCATCAGTAAGCTGTGTTGCCTCCATAGGCACAATTTAGCCTGTTTATGGACCCAGGTCTGCCCTTGGGCTCTGTCATGCACAGCAGATCAATCTCACGGTGTCGGAGCATCCACACTGCTGCAGCAGACATGGCTACAAGCCACTGCAGTGGGTCAGGGCTGAACCTGCAGTGCCAGCAACTCCCTGCTAATTTACTCTCATGTTTGGTGAAGTCATAAGAGCACATTTCACCTTTTCCTCTGTGAAAAATGGGGCACTGTGTCCCCAGAGAGCAGGGGTGTGCTACAAGGCATCACTGAGGCAGTGCTGTTTTCACATCTGCTCTCCACTCATGACGTGACTTTAGTGTGCCTGTTTTCCATGTTGGCACTTGCACTGCACAGGCACACAGCCTAGACTGTCCTGCTTGTTTCTATCACCTGGTCCATTTCTGTATGTTCGTGATTCTGTATCATTTTACTCAAATAAACACTTCCTAACATTTTAGTTGCATGTATTTTCACATGACTTGACTCTGCCAAGTTTAACCAGGTCCTAGCTATCAGCATGCCTCAGTAGCTTTGGGAGTCCCAGGAAAGGGTCAAAAAAGGAATTGGGGGCAGGCATTTAAATCTCTCTGTTTCTGCAATTCCTATCTAAATGCATACATGGTGCTGCTATAATGGAATTAATATCAATTCAAATTTAATCTTTATTTATGACTGTCATATTAATAAGTAGCTTGGTAAATGTAAACCTGCTGCATACTTCGCAGCATTTCCTAATAAACTCAGAATGTTAAACTCTGAATTACTGAAAAAAATGAAGTGAAAAAAGTTTTTTAAAAAATAAAAAAGAAAATACAAGAGGTCTTTCTTGGGTGGTGAAATAAATTTCTTTGAAAATCTAGCAAGGAATGCTCTTAAAATCTGATTCTTACTGTAAAGAGGACTGTGGGATATTATTCTACTATGGTAAATTTATGTATTTAAGCTAGAACAGTAAAGGATATATGTCTACACTGGGATCTTAAGTAAGATTTCTGTGACTTTGACACATACTTGCTATATAATATATTACAATTGTCTCCATTTTTTGCAATAGAGGTTCACTTTTCACTGAAGTAACAATGATTCCTTGATATCACTGGCTTTTGACATCAATGTGTTTTATGAGGAAAGGAGTATAAATATTGATTTAATGCAGGAAGGTTGATTAGAGGTCAAGAAATTATTCTAGGTGTTGGCCATAGGTGGACCTTTGGAATCCACCTAGATATTTTCTGGGCAAAAGTGAATTGTTAGTGAACATTGTAAAATAAAATGTGGCTGCTTTAAAATTGTTCAAATTATAAACAAAGCAACAAAAAAGAATGGCCTTCTTTAATAGTGAGATTGTAAAACTGGAGCAGACAGCAGACAGGGGACTGCTTTCAGGACACTGCTGGAGGGAGGCAGTGAGAAGGTAGTGAGTTACCAGCATTCCTGGTGGCTCAGATGCTGCTTCCCTTGAGCTTGGTCCAGTCAAAGGGAAATTTCCACTGATTTCAATAGACTGCACATCCGGTCCCCTTTTAACAAGCTATTGGGTTTTTTAATTTACCATATGTCTCTTAATAACCAGATCACTACTAATAAAGCTCAGTAAAGCTCAGAAATTATATTAGGAATTCAACCGTGAAATTAGATGCAACCAGCTAAGTCAGAAGTAGAACAACAATTAACAAAATATTGGTAAATGTAAATCTCAGAGAATCTTGTAATACCTTTATACACTGCCAAGAGCACAGGATCTTCCTTTCTTTTTATTAAATGCCTCTTGTGGTAAACAATTAAACAGCACCAGCAATTCCTTTACTCCAGCTGTCATTCTGATGATGAGAATGCTTGGGCACCTGACATCTAATTTCAGTGCCATCCAACTGTAAATAAATTGTGAAGCCTTTCTACATGTCTGGTAATATATAGTCATCTCTATGTAGGCACATATGCAGATTGTGTGAGCTTTGCCTAATTTAATATAGTTTCAGCCAGACAAGGATGAGTGTGGGGAAAAAATAGTTTGTGAGAAGTTTGAAATTATAGTTCAGGGTTTCTTTTTGAGGCACTAATAACACTTAAAGTTCTGAGTGTCAGAGTGAGAATAAAAAACCTGATTCCCAGCATCAAGGCAGGGTTTTTGCCTTTCCCCACCCCCATTTCACTCACACTTCCTTGAACAAGAGAGACAGATTGAAAAGCTTTGTCATATACAGATGCAAAACTACAGGTACAAGTTAAAATGTTCTGTATTAATTTCAAATGTTCATTCAAAGTTGCCTATTAATTTTGCATGAGGATTTGCTGAAGCTTCCATTGCCTTTGTTCCTTCCTCAGTCATTAACATTCTGTACGTCAGTTAGAATTACAGGGTTTGAAACAAATGTTTGATTTCTATCACATGTGATTGTTACACAGCTACAACTCTCTAAGCTTTTCTGATCTCCAAGTGCTTGCCTACTTAAGAGATTCTGGTTGGATGGGAATGACCTTCCCCTGAAGTTTAGAAGTTAAATTTCAGATCACAAATAAACAGAAGTCTAGACAACGAAAGGTTATTTACAGGAGGTGAGGTGGTCACATTCAGACTTTGTGTTCCTATTGGAAATATTTCAAGTACACTTTTTTGATATGTGTTATTCTTATATACACTTGGAAACCATGCCGTGGATAGGCTGAGAAAATGGGATATTCATTGGCATTCATTTCATTAGCAATGTAAATCACTTTAAATGGCATATTTTGGCAGTGTCCCTTGAAAAATGCAGCTCATTAGCTGAGAAAGAAGCAAGCACTCTAGGACACACTGCACGCTATCAAATTTTTAGGCTGTCCTTCACCGCATCCTACTTAATGGGGCTCCCTGGTACAGCACATGATGAATTAGGTACCTACAAAAATGCTTATGACAAAGCAGGGGAAGGCCTGACTCAGAAGCAAAATTTCAAGGAGAACTGAGAGCCAAGAGAGCCAAAGCTGTCCTTGGAGGAAGGGATGCTGAACACACGCCTCTTTCTAGGCCAGAGAGAAGCAATTTCCTCCACTGAGGTTCAGGCCGAGAACTCATCTGGTACCTAAACAAAGCCAGGCCTTCCTTTCTGGCTGGGAGCTAGGGCTTTTGCCAGATAAATGAATAAATAATCATCTGGGACTGAACCTTAAATGCCCACTTAAACTGGGCAGTGGTGTGACACAGATGTCCTGAGTACCTCTCTCACCAGAATATTGCATAGGGAGACTTTTCTGTACACTTCCAGGCAAAAATTCTCCAATGTATTTTTCTCAGAGCCTGCTGGACATTTTCCAAGTAGGGGGAACTAAGCACAGCCTGAATTAAAATTTCTGTGCGAAGGAAGCGTAGAATCTTCACATGTCCCAGGTGTGCAACCACAATGCAGACCTTCCAGGGCTTTAGACTGAATTAGACTCAGTGCAGCTGTTTAGTCACAGTTCAGATTAGATACGGGTTTTTCCATCAGAAATAATTCCTTCTTTCATAAGGTAGGTGAAGGAGCAGAGTATATTAGGTATCTGCTTAATAGCTGATGGGCTTATGGTGTAATTGCCAGGGCTGCTGAAATACCATCCAATTCTGTGTAGGACTGCAAACCTCCTGTACTCCCCTAGGGCACCTAACTGCATCTTCTTCTGTCACAGCTCAGAAGTCAAAATTAACTTTAACGCATTCATTTTCTTCTGCTTAAATCTTTGCCAATTGCCATTTTATTGCCATTTTATCCCTGTGCTTTTTTCATATGACCTCTGATCAACCATTTTCATATATGTGTGGTGCAGCATCTCTTAGTGGATGGTAGACTCTTCAGTACTGAGTCGCTTTTTTAGTTTTACATTTTGCATGTCCCATTTTCTGTGTCAAAAATATTTTTTGTTATAACAATGCTGGAAAGCCTAGATTCAAAATGACAGTAGTCAAAAATCAGGGATGTTTTTCTGATTCAGAAGCTTCAATTAAGCATATTAATGGAGAATAATTATTTCATCAGGCATTCAAAGATTTTACCCTCCTTGGCTAT
Source organism: Ammospiza caudacuta (assembly GCF_027887145.1). Taxonomy (NCBI): domain Eukaryota; kingdom Metazoa; phylum Chordata; class Aves; order Passeriformes; family Passerellidae; genus Ammospiza; species Ammospiza caudacuta. The sequence goes on from NC_080632.1 coordinate 54,408,648, forward strand.
GTAAGACAATACTCTTTAATCAAGGCCTGTGGTCTGTGTTTTTTTATCCCATACCTGAGCCAACCATTGCTTGTCACTTTCTATTCATGACAATTTACACACTTTAATGATGAGTAAGGTGCACCCTCACTGTTTGTTTGTTTTGTTGTCTTGTTGGTTTTTTTCTTTCATTCTTCATCTTTTTATGATTAGTCCTTGGTAATTTCCTGATCATTTACCATTTTTGGGATGTCTACCTTACCTCTTTATGTTTTTTGGTCAGGTGCTGTGTGTGCTGCATGAACAGGCTTTCCATAGAAGGTTTTAATAACTCTAAATATGCAGCGTTAAATTTTGATTGCTGTGTGTTATCACATTGTTAACATTTGAGACCTCTGAAATTATAAAATCCAACATTTTCTGTGACATATATCTATTTCCAGTTCAGGTACAGAATTTGTTTCTCTTCAGTTGCTACTTTGCTGAGTGCCTCGGGGTGAAAGCATTTTTTTCAAAAGCCCTCATTTAACTAGTCATCAAAACAAGGCAAACTGCCCGGGAGAAGAAGCCTCATTCCATTTCTGTCCTTGACTGGTTTGGTTGTTTATTTTCACCGTGTGACTAGCAAATGTATGTCTATCTCATGAGTTTGCAGTGCTTAGCTCATCAGTATCCATTTCCCAAAGTTTTTGGGGACCAAAACCTGGGGTGTTTTGGTAAAAAAGCTCTAAATTCTTTAGGGACAAGTTCTCTTGAAAATGAAATAGTGATTTGACAGGCTCTGTGTTTCTTGCTCCGTTATGCATATGAACAGTAGCTATTTATCTTCCAAACATTTTCCACGTCTTGAGGAAAAAATAGTACTTATATGATGCTTTATGGCATTAATCCTTAAATAACGTTCTAATTCCCATCTATTTCCTGGAGCCTCATTTTTGTCTTATCATTCCTGCGTAAACATATATCAGCTTTTTTCTCTCACATATCTGAATAGATGGTAAGTATTTACTAGAAAACTGAAATAGTTAACAAAGAATCACTTTTTCTTTTTAGGATGAAGTTACTTTTGAATTTCCTTGAATTTTCCTTGTGTCTCTTTCCAGAATTTTTACTGATTTACTACCAGTAGAACTGATGTGATCAAGGCCATCTAACATAGCTTTAACTTTCTCACAGGTGGTGCTTGTTTTCAGTCCACATGAAATTAAAAGGACCACTACAGGTTCTAACACGGTTTTAAAGTTGACTGAGGGAGTAATTCCCACACAAGAAATTAAAGAGCTATACTTATATATTTTTATTCCTCAGTTACAATCTTGGAAATATTACTTTTTTGTTTACATGATTTTGAATTGAGTAAGAATTGTCTCCTTAAGCAGGACAGTGTCCAAATAATTCTAATTGAGACACTTGTCCAGGGAATATTAAAAAGGGTCATCATCCATATTTTCTTATATAATAATATGTCGTGCCATGAAACTGTTAACAGCTAATGACAAAAGTAATTGGAATAGTGAAAGGAGAAAATGTTACTCCTACCTTGAAAGGGGCAAGAAGGAGAATCCTGGGAAGTTCAGGTGCCTCAGTCTCACCTTGACACCTAGGGACAGTGATGGAGCAGCTAACCCTGCAAAAGCCTGCCAGGTACAGGTGGGACAATAAAGGTTTCAGGAGCGATCAACAAGGAATCGCAAATGGGACATCATGCTTGACCAACCCAATACCCTACACTGGAATGACTGACTTGGGGAGAGCAATGGCTTCTGCCTACCTGCATACCCAGAGTACCTACAGATACATTTTCACAATGGTTTATAACAATAAACTCTTTAGAGTCAGAGTAAAAGTAAGAATGCAATTTGGATGTTTTTTCCAGAGGAAAAAGACAGCTAACTTTTCAATTCAATTTCTGAACATGTGATGGTTCATATACAGTCCTAAAAAAACCCATAGGATTAGTAGTTTTCAGGAAAAATCCTAGTCAAGAATTTTCTAACCACTAACTTTATTTCAAATTATTCACCAGAATTTTAATTATTAATTGAATATGTTATCTAGTTAAAAATTGCATCTCTGTCTCACCTAGCAAGAGGCTTAAGATAAAATTGAACCTGAAGTAGGGTATAAATGAAGTTAAAACATAATTTCAGCATCAGAAATAAAATGCCTGAAAACTATCTGATAAGTTCTTTCCTTACCTGAATTAATGAAGAATTATGGCATAGATGTTGTGCAGTATTATTCATAGTTAACTTACTCTTCTTCTAAGAGAAGTGAAAAAAGACCAGGAAAAGGGGAAACTGTGCTTCCACAATGTTTTTTGGAGTCTTTGCCATTAATAGTATTTTTATTCTCAGGATTGTTTTTTACTGAACATACACTATTGTTTTGCAAGCTCTGCACTTTTCTTGTGTGTATTCTTTGCATACAACATACATAGGACAATGCAATCTATCACTTAGACAGAAATTAGAGACGATACATTTACTTCAATGTGTGAGATATTTTTTTCTTTTGTTCATGTCCTTGTCTGTCAGATAAACTACAATAAAATCATGTGAAAAGCAATCATAAAAATAGAAGGGTTGCATTCATTGTTAGGATTGTCCTGCCTATTGAAATGTCTACTCCTGTTTAGGAATAGACATAAGAGCCCAAAAGCACCTGTCCTAGTAAAATTTAAAAATATAATTTGCTTTTAATGATTTGATGGTAAATAATATTTTGTATATGTCTGTTTATGTAGTGTTAAATGCAGTTAGAAGATTCTAAAACTTATAAGTATTGAAATAATGTGATTTTATACTTAAGTTATACAATATTTTATTTCTATCACATTTCATACGTGTCTTTTTATTTCTAAGTCTTTCCAGGTTATCAATTTCCAAATATTCTCTTTTGGTCATGTTTTTGTGGCATTTGTTTGTTGTGTTTTTGTGTTTATTTGTGTGTTTAGTTGGTTGTGTTTGAGGTTTTTCAGTGTAGGGTTTTTTTGGGTTTTTTGGGGAGGCTGCAGATTCTTTTCACTTCTTTGAGTGTAATTTACCTTTGCATCTATTCAGGCAAGATAATTATTAGCGTTTGTGCATTTCCCTGCATTGAAGAGCACAGAACTGGGAAAACTGCTTGTTGCAGTGGAGCCTGTGCTTCCTTTGTTTTTTGGTGCATTGTTGTAATGGTGGGCAGGGCAGCCAGAAACTGCAGAGTCCATCAGGGCAGGGTGGGACCTGCTATCTCCAGGCACGCACAAGTCTCAAAGAAAACACAGCAGAACCTGACAGCTCTTGGGCCCATCAGCACAGGAGGGATTTCACACGGAGGTGGGAAAAGTGTGTGCCCACAAACCTTGCTTGCAAGCTAAATCAGCATAGAGGAGGGCTACTGGGGTCATGGCTTTTTCCCTGTTTGTGCTTTGTTTCCCAGAAATGTGTTTGTTTCCCAGAAATGTGATTTTTCCCCCGACTTGCTCCCACTCTGTGTTCCATTGTGGAGCTAAACTGTGGGCAGAGGGAAGCAGCCTGGTGAATCCCTCCTTAGGAACATGTTTACAGCTCTGGTGGAAGTCATTTGGTGTCAGTGTTATTATAAGTACTAATGCCCTCTCCCTCCTGTTGTTTTTATTACATCTCTCTCTGCCAACAGCTTCCAGCAGCTTTAGGAATTTATCATATAAGAGAATTAGGATGAATCAGAGCCAAGCATGTGTGGGGGATGGTGGAAAGGAGGGAAAAGGAAAGTTACTACAAAGGCATATATAACACTAAGGATTTCCTCAATTTGTTCTCATTTTTACAGAGATGATTTTTTTTAATAACCAGGGACTTTGTAGAAGAATCATGTCTAAATACCTACAGCAGAAACCTATTCCATGTCTTCATGTTTTGGTATTGCCAAATACTTTTCTAAAAGTCATACAAACTGTCTATGGTGAAGACATAAACAGCTCAGCTGGTTTTCAGTCTCTCCGAAGACATTCCTGTAACTTTGATTTAGCCACGCTTAGGTTTTTTGCTTAAAATAGAAAAAAATTTAATAATTTAATAACTAGTGGTTCTTATCTGGAAGTGCTCAGAAACAGGAACAATTTTAGTGTGAGTGCTTAAAGAGATTCAGGCTAAACCCTGAACATTTTTTCCATATCAGATGATCTGGCACATCTGAAAGATGTGCTAAAATAGTAATAGTATTGAGAACTAGGTCTGGCTGGGTAATTTCTTCTATTTTCCTCTAAGAATTTACAAAGAGTGTGTCCTCCCCATCCCCTGCAGTGATGGGCATTTAAAAAAAGCTCCAGAAACATGTGGCAGCTTTCACAACACAATCCAGCCCTCAAATCTGCCACCCAAATAGTCTTTTCCTGAGCATCTGGTTCATCCCTAAGATTAACAAAATAGTAAAATTTGTTTGAGCAAGTGACTCCCTGGAATTTTACTAAAACAACTCCAACACTGAGCCTTTGCATTTTTCATCCCTGCAGCCGATGAAGTATTGAAATTGTTTATATATTTACAAAACAAAAATATTATTAAAAGGCTATGGGGTAGGTTAATAATTTTTTATCCAAATCCTGCATGCACCTGCCTTTGATATTGCACTAAGAGTCAGCAGAACAAAACCTGCAGCTTGTGCAAATGTATTTTAGCATGCAGAATGACACATCTGGGACAGAACACACCACTGTAAAGTATCAAATGCTGTGAAACTCCTAAAAAGCAGTACTTGCAAAACTAGAAATAGAAATAGGCTGAGATCATTAAGAAGCAAAATTCTCTTAAAATGGTTTTGCAAGTAGGGAAACATTACTTTTTTTGCTCACTGGGCACTTATTCCTTAGTTTATTTTTTTTTTTTTCAAGTACATTCATTAAGCTTTTAGTAACATTTCTGGGAATTGGTTGGGTTTTGTTTTGTCTCTGAATTGATAATTGCTCTTGTTAGGGGAAAATAAACAAAATATAGTGTTTTTTTCAAAATTTCTAGAATTAAATCATTGTTAATCATTCTTAAATTTTACTGTGCACTTTGACCTTGCAAGTATGACCCTTTCCTGGTGACACATACGACCGACACAGGATGTTCAGTTATTAGGTGGTGAAATGTGGTATTGAAAAACATCAACCTTCTTACTAGAGGTTGTACTATGTATTTAATCCATGCATAATCCAGCTAGGATTAGCACTTTTTCTAATTAATTGAAATTAAATGCACAGATGTAAGGAAAGATTCATGCTGCTTAAACACATGGCAACACAGATATGTTCATGGACTGAGAAAAGCATACAGCTTACTGATTACCTTCAATTTTAGAAGGTCATGATGCACTGTGCTCTCTGTCAGGACCCAGGCCATCCCTCTGGCTGTCCTGAGCAGCCAAGACCCCTGCCAGGGGGCTCAGAGACCCTGGCACAGAGCCCAAGATGCTGGTGGGTTTGATTATGACCCATGGAGCAAATTACCATCCTTAGATGAAGATCTGCAGGCCATGACAGTTTAAGTAGAATGATAGTGAATTTATCACAATGTGAAAAAGTAGATTTTGAGGGTTTCTAGAATGGGGATTCAGGGGGGCAAGATGGAGGGATCTGTGCGCCCTTCTTCTTCTTGGCCTCCATCATCTGCTATGATGTTGGCACTTTTGGATTGGTTTAGAGTAGAAGCTCACTGTCTAACATAGGTGATAGGTATTGGAAAGTAATTGTAAACATTGTAGACATAATTTTTAGTATAAAGACATAACACCACCCCGGGGGCAGGCAGAATGCCTCGGACTGTCTTGCTGAGCGGACCTCAGCAGGACAGCAGAAAGAATTTTATAGATAAGATGCAATAAACAATCTTGAGACCAAGAAATGAAGAGCTCTGACTCCTTCTTCAAGTGCTGAGCTGGGAAGAAATACTTTCCAACTTTTCTTGGGGTCACAGCGACCAGCGAGAGACCCCCAACAGCTCTCCTGCTCCATGATTGTCCAAGCTAAGTGGGAGTGAAAACTGGTGTGTTTTAACTTCCCCAAAGTGCCATGCAGGGAACACCAGTCCCCTGGCAGGTGCAGCATTCTGCTGTGAAGAAAATAAGAAAATCCTCCACGTAGACAAGCCCTGACCAGATATACAATCCTGCTTTTTGGAGAGTGCTCAGTGTAGCCTTTGGGATATAGCTGCGGTAACAGCAGCAGGGTTTTTGCTCCTGCAGTCACTTCAGAGGGCTATGAGAATAACTGTGCATTTGTGCCTCCCATGTTCTCTGGTAGCCACAGTGGGACAGTTCAAGGAGAGAATCTGCATGCCTGACCCTCTCTCTGTTTCCAGAAATATTTTCAGTAAGCCACTAATAGCATATCACATACAAGCAAAGCCACCTAGCACTCAAATCTTACAAATAAAAAAAAAATAAAATAAGCTTAAAATAAGGCTCTGTATTCCTATGAGGCTTAAAAAAAGAAATAGCTCCTCTAACCATAATCTGTGATCAGATTCTGCACGTTCTCATGGAGGATTAGTCAGTTGTGTTTCAAAGTGCTTGGGGTATTCAGCATGTGGTGGGTATATGAACATGGCCTGCTCCACCTGGTCTGAGATTTACTAGCCTGCCTGCTTGTGCAATATACTTGAGCTGTAGATGGATTACTACATTCACTTTGTTAACTGCTCCACTGAAAATTTTACAAAAACAAACATGAAATCCCTTGCAGTGGAGCTCAGCTTGTCCTTGTCCTTGTGAAGAGGCAAAGGGACTCGAGTGGACGTACTGAACTGAATGAACCACGTCAGTCCCACTGACTCAGATTTCCACAGATATATAGTGGCTCACCCCAGGTTATGTACAGACCAAGAAATAGTTTATCCATTTACATCCAGACCAATAAATAATTTATCCATTTATATCCCAATGGAGAAATTGTTTATCATCTCATGCATTTTCCAAAACAACATCTTTCTGAAGGATTTTACATTGAGTGTATTTAACACAAGTCTGCAGCCTTTGTAACAGACTACACTTTGAGAGACTGTGTTCTCAGTTGTTCAAAAGTCTCTGCTTTGTCTGTAGTGCCTTGTTCCTGTTTCATTCTCTGCTACTTGGATAGGACTTCACTGGTACAGTTTCACCATGACTCTGCATCTGAGGCAAACCTACAAGCAAGTTTATAAAGCAATAATGGATCTGCAGCAAGCAGTAATGGAAGACCCCATGTCTTAGCTCCAGAACTGTTAAAGTAATGGAGGAAACTCTCTTCTTGTATTTCATTCGTCTTTACTGACAAATTCTTTGTGTCACTTATACTAGAGCAAGTAAATGTTTTGAACCATTAAAAATCTACTCTGTTTAGTAAATATCTGCAGGTGTCTTGATCTGGTCTCCTTCTCTAAGACAAGATCAGCAATTCCTGAAGCAGCTCCCACAGAGATTTATTTTAAAAGGGTCTTTTTAAAACCATCTGGAGACAGGGTTTCTCCAGCCTCTGTCTGCCAAGAGGTCATTTTCCAGTCCTACCTAACTCACCCTGCTATTTTGTAGTTTACAACCTAAACTTTCCTTGGTTAATTGTCCTATTAGCAGTTAAAGTACTTTCCTATTTGCTGAAAATGCCCATATCTCCCTTAGTTTCATTTTTACCTTTGTTTAATAATTTCTTTTCCTCCCAAATTTCTCCAGCATCTTCTATCTTGTCTTGCAGGTGATGTGTAAAATATTTTACTCTTCTTTTGTAGAAGTATGGTCCCTGTGCAGCTGGTGTATAGTCAGTGTAAATAGACTATTTTGTGTTAATATGTCCACATCAATATTTTCTCCTAATATATCTGAAGGACCAGTTGTTGCTGTTCTCTTTGCAAACCTGGCTTGCTCTTTTTGCCCCTGGCTTGCTCTTCTTGCCCTTGAACCAACATTTTCCCTTAGCCAACAATTTCTAAAGGCTGTGGTCCGTGGTGAATTTGGTATTAGTCACAACAGATGTAAAGTATGTGACGCAAGAGAGTGAGTAGACATTCACAACTCTAAAACCTTCTTGGGTCCAATGCAAGTCAATGCACAGCTCAGACTGTTTTCTGCTTATACTGGGAGATATGGAGAAACTGAAAAATATCAGTCATGTATTGATTTTACAGTGCAGTTGTTCAATACCAAACCTATTCTCCAGTTCAGAGAAATTTGGTTATCACCTAATCCTTTGGTTGCTTTTAAAATTTTTATGAAAGTCCAGATTTTTTTTATCTGAGTCTCAGAGTAAGACTCCCATGTGACTGTCAGTGGGTTGACCCTGATAAAATAGAAAAAACAGACACCAAGAAGAAAGAAACCTTTTATATTTTCCTCAAAATCCTTAGCACAGTCAAGATTATAATAGATTGCACTGCGTTATCTGTTCTGTGTGTATAGATGAAAATATTATTAAGTAAACGGTGGTGAGAGTTTTTAATCAGCGGTTCCACATTACTGGGCTGTGTTCCATGCCTTTTCTTTGTTTCCTCCCACTCAATAAATGAGAACTAGGGTACCTGGCATTTGGTGGGGCTACACGTGCATGTGTACCTACCAGGTGCTGCATGGATTTAATGCTGTACCTTTGCCAATAATTTGTACTTCTCATTGCAGTTGCATTCAGCAATTGATCCCTCATACTTTTGAGCAAACAGATGTACATCCTTGAGTCCTGGCCTTGACCACGAGTGAACTGCAATTACATATCTTCTTGTGATTCTCTCAAGCCAGCCTGGATGATATTCAGGCAGTTTCAAAACATGTTTTCCTTTGGAGCATTAAAAGTAATCTCTGATTAAACTGTTTAGTTATCTATCATAATAAATTGGTGTGCATGAGACTGCTTTGGAAGCCTGTAGCCTTTCTATCACTGGAGGATTTTAAGGACAAGTTAGAGAAACATCTGTCAGGACTGGTTAGGTATAGTTGATGTAACCCAAAGATAAAATAGGTGACCTTCTCAGTCCATTTTTTTTTTTTCTTTGATTTTATAATTGGTCACCAAAAATACAGTTGGAAAGTCAGCAGCTTTATTCTGGAGTGTGAATTCTTCTTCCTAAACTAAACTAAAATGCCACTGTTCATTTGTTTGGGTTTTTCTATACAGGTAATTTGGAGTGTCAGGATATTTTTTTTCTGTAGTTTTCAAGCGAGTTCTCCACCTGCAATTTTTTTGGCACAGGCAACCTTTTCCAAGGTGTCATCCAGCCCTCATGAAATATGGTCACAGACAGCTTCTGCCTATTATTTATTTGGAAAATATTGCAAGAAAAGGAGAGTGTCTCCTTTGCTTCTACGTTACTCTGCTGAACCGCTTCAATATTAAAAATTAAAATAAAATTAGAAGAAAGAGAACAATTAAAGCAAACTGAAGTGTAGGTCAGAGCAGACTTAGTACTAAAGCAGAAAGCAAATAGCCTGAAGTAAAAATTACTGCTATCTTTGGTACACCAAAGAGAGTTAATTTTTATGTATGCAAACTTAAGTTGCTGTGTGCACCAGCTTTAGGGTTATCTGAGATCAAAGAAATGTGTAACTTAAGGAGACTTCACTGTCCTTTCTTCAAACCTAGGTCTTTGTAAAAAAACATAGAACAAGGAAGAAGACTATCCCCTGGTAAGAATTTTAGAACTGGAAAAATATGCATTAAGTATTTGGCTGGGTGCTATGTAGAACCTTTTAAATTAAGAGGAGCCTATTGCTTGTTTTATTCAAACCACAGCAACATTCAGGAACATTCAGTAAGTTTCTTCCCAGAAGAGACACAAATGCTCTGATCCATCTGACTCATATGTTGAAAATACCTTCAGCTACCATTTATAAAGCAGTTCTTTATAAATGTAAGGAACTGTAAGGACCTGGCATCTTGTTACTACAAACAAATTTATATGACTATAGCTGAGGATTTTAAAGAATGTTTTGCCCTTTTTGCTAAGTCCTTAGCTTATTTTTTCCCTTTACCAGAACACTTTGAAACCATAAATTGTTTTCAGTCTCTTGAAGTAAGAACTTTCTAGTGAATTTATGAATGTCACTTTTGAAATGGAGATAATGATGTCTTTCTGCTAAAAAGACTTACAACAAAAATTTCAAAACAAATCTCTGTCTCCTCTCTGTTCCTTTTCCCTTAAGGTTAGCCCAGTGCCATTCCATGGCTTCTTTGACTACCTGAAATGGCAGATTTCTTTTTGGGTCACTAGAAATAGGTGGGATATGGAGTGTTTCTCTTTTGTTTTGTATGGTGGGTTTTTTTCTTCCCCTCTTCCCAGAAGCTCTCAGATTCATGATCTCCTGCAGCTCAGGCTGACTCAGAGCATACTCAGCTTTCCCCAGCACCAAACCACTGCCCCTGGGCTCTGCCCTGCTCCTGGCATGCAGCCCTCGGGAGCAGCTGAACAGACAGCCTTTATTTTCTTACCTGGAATTTTTGCTTCTATTCCCACTTATCTATGTCCTCGTATTTCAGAACAGAAGGTGAGAAAGATGCTGATCCTTAAAGAACAATACAGGTTCTCCTTAAAGGTGAATCAGAAGGTGAATCAGGAAGTATTTGCAGTGTGTGCTTTCCAATCCAACAAAACATTTCTAATTTGAAGAAAAACATAAATTCATTTTGCAGAAGTATTTTTAAAGGATCATTTGTTCTTCATAGGAATTATAATTTCCTATGATGCAATTATGATAAACTGTTGAAATGTTACAGGTTTCGTACTAAAAAGTGCATCAAGTATGGAGTTAAAAATCAAAAAAATCTCAACACTGGAAGTTTTTGTGTGCCCTATTCTGACCAGATCAAGTGGTCTTTCATTCCAGTGTTATCCAAAGAAAAACTTTTAATAATCTGATCAAATTTCATACAATTTATCTTACTTTATGTAATCTAATTCATGCCAATTAAAAATTTAACTCCTGATGGCCTTGATAGACTTTTATCTAATAGAACTAAAAAATCTCTCTTAAGTAAGGAAAAAAAGCATCTCCAGCATCTTGCTAAGATGCCTAAAATAGATAGGATGACTCACTGCTTGGACATGAATGTTTTTTTTCGGTTGATCAGGCACAGAGCTTAATGCAACTGCATAGATCTAGACATCTTTAGATGTTTTATGTTAGTTGAGAACAATCTTCTGTATGTTCCCTCCAAGCAAAGATACAGTTTCAGTTTGATTTTCTGGGTGAAATGCTACTCTTCTTCTTCACCTTCTGGTGGCTGAAGTGGATGACTGAAAGACCAGTGCAAAGCTGCCGTTTAGCAGGAAGGAGAAAACAAGATCATAACAAAAATATTATTATTTTGTTTACAGAACCATGATTTTCAGATAGGAAGAAAGTGTAAAAGTGTACTATGTGAAAGAAATGATGGAAAACATAGACAGAGGTTCTAGGTTCATGCATTTCCTCTCTAGCTTGCCATGATTCATTTTATATGTGATGCTTCCACAAATTGAAGGAGACATTAAAGCAAGCCAGAAAACCAATTAAAATTACCTTTGAACAAAATATGAGCTAATCAAAGGCTATGATATGATGCCACAGGATACAGTAGGAGATATGAAACTTACAGATTCAAGTTTTGGGCAGGATAAACTAGCAATTAGGAAAAATATTCTGGGATCCTGGGATGACATCTTAATGACCTGTCAGTTTTGGTTGCTGGAATTTTTCAGCATTCATAGGTCAAGCACTGAGAGTTCAGTCCAGTGTGCTTGCTATTGATCTTGGAAAAATCTGGCCAATTAGCAAGGATCTTTGTGGAAGCATATTTTAATACATTTTCAACATTAGTATCCTTGCCCCTAGGCAGGGAAGCAGATATAAGAACTACCAGAGGCAAGGGTAGATCAAGGTCAGCATTTATAACTTCTTTAATGAATTCTGGACCTTGTACCCAGAAATCTTTAACCAAGAGGCAATCATAAATTAAGGGAGTTAAAATTGACCATAACTTTTGTCCAACAAAAAGGCTCTTTATAACTTGATTCATCTTAAGGGAAGATAGAAATTGTTACATAACAGCAGACTAAGATGTTAAAAGGAAATTTTCATGAACCAATTTTCCCATAGTCTAGCAATCTGATAACTTTGATTCCAGTCATCAGTCTAAAACTCCCCTTATAAATGGGCATAATTTATAACATTGAGCTGTTATGTGAATAGGGAACTTTGACAAAACTGTATGAGTCAAGTGTTGCAATTATGTTTTACTTTGGAGAAAAAAATAAAAAGATAGCCAAACAAACTTTTCAGATGTATTCTTATTGATATTGAGAGAGTAACAAAAGAATATTTGAGGAAGGTTTCTGACTAAGGGAACTTATTATTACAGGATTTGAGGCAGAACATTCAGAAAGATACAGAATCTGCCTTTGACAAAGTAATTAAATATGGCAAGCCAGGGAATTTGCTTCCTCCAGTCTGATGTTTATAGGAATGGATAGTGGGTCTCCAGTTTGGACATGAGAGAGAATATAAAATGAGAAGGAAAAGAGACCTGGGGGAGAAAGCTGTGTACTGTTCAAACTCAGAATCAACAAAATCAGTACCAGAAGTTGTTCATGGTGCAGCATAAAATGTAAGATAAATTATGCCCAGAAGCACCACAAAATACAATAATTTGTCTACCACTCTACTTGCTAAAACCATTTATTCAAATGGAGAACTAGACTTCAGTCCTTGGGCACTGACATAAATAAATTTCATGCCTTTGAAGGAGGTCAATATTAGCTAAGTAAGCAATATTAGATAAGTAAAAAATATTTATCCTTGTAGCTGAGAAAGGTTTAACCAAGAAAGAAAACCTGCCAAGGAATTTAATTCTTGCTTGTTTTCAGGTGCAATTTCACAGCTTACAGATTGGATACAAACCTAGGTAAGACTTTTTTTTAAATACATTTTCTGGAGCTTCTGGCAAATAAAAAGTGATACAAAGTCAAAGGATTGCATTTGTGGTGGGGAAAAGATCACCACAATTTGTTTGCTCCCAGTGTTTTCTCTGGCTGCTGGGTAGGGTAGGCAGGGAGCAAGAGGCGCCCGAGCCACTGCTCAGAGATTTGGTCACAGGCCAGGAAGGGTTCCCAGCAAGATGTGGAGCAGTTGCATTCTCAAGTGACAGCCAAGATGGAGAGGAGGGGTCTCAAGGGGTCCACAGGGAACACACAGATTTTTCTGAACTACCAATGGCTCTGAAGGAAGGGACTTTTCTCTGCAAAAAACCCTGTCATTTTCATCTATTTAACCCTGGAAGATTTGTGTTTCCCATTGAAGGAGTTAGTTATTCTAGAGCGACTTGTGAAAAATCTCTAGATTTATTGATTCAAAAACCTTGTGGAGTTTGGGGGGTGTATTCTCATAGAGAAAATTATGCAGGCAGATCTGTCTGCACAACATGCCAATCAGTTGAAGAAAACACAAACCAAACCTGCCTTTCCAATAGTATGGGGAAAGCTGATTGTGATTGCCCAAGCTGCTACTGAGAATGAATATGTGACTCTGTGTCCCAACTGTTCCTTTTTCTCTTTTCTGTCAGAAGTTTATAAGACCTGCCAGTACCACTGTCACCTAATAAGAGTTCCACTGAGTACTTGCTAATATAAATGAAAACTCAGAAATGTTATTATTTATTATATAAATATGACATAGCTTCCTAAAGAGATTGTGATGGGCAAAAATGTCACAAGCCCTGGTGATAATGAAAGCAAAAACCTTTCTTTTCACATAGAAAAGAGAGACAAATAGAAAAGTGGACAACATCTGGTCTCTATGCAATAATAACAGGAGAACACAGAGAGGCCTGAGCTGCCTTTTGACTGCCAAGGTGGAAGCCAGAAGTAGCTCCAACACCTTGAAATAGCTGAGCCTCAGGAAATGCCATCACAAGAGTTGGTGGCCCTCATGCTCCCATGATGTGCTACTGCCTTGCAGTGCTGTGCTGTGCAGGGGCTCTCACTAAGTACTCCCACTGCTCATACTCATGAAGTTATTAATGGGTACCCAACTTTAAATTTTGTACTTCACTATGTTTTTTTGTGAACTGGGAAAACCTGATAAAGAAAAGAGCATATTTGGGAAATTTTGGTATGAGCTCTTTGACACTGTGTTCATGAAAAGCACATAATAAACATCCCTTGGTTTTAAGAACCTCTGAAAGACATTCTGATATTTGTATATATCAGTGGTATCTCATATGTTTCATATCACCTAACTGACATTATGGAAATGTAGATGCCATTCAGAACTGTTGAAGTAAATTCCCCAAGCATGTGCTGAGACAACTTGTGTCAGCACAGATGCACTTGTGAGATAATTAGATAGGACACAGTAGTTTGCAGATTGAACAGAGCCTGGTCATTGGTCCAAGCTCTGGCCTCCAGTTATCCATTTTCCTTTACAGTCTGGGTGAGGGAACAGATCAGGCTGTCCTCATTAGTCAGTGCAGGTGGGGATGTCTGTGTAGCAGAAGATGTGCTAGGACACGCAGTCTTAGGCTGGTCACATTACCTGATGAGTTCATTTGTCTTCTATCTACTCTCCCCATGAGTACACAACCACGAGATTACTGCTAAAGTTTTGATCTACCTTTCTGAAAAGCTTTGTAGCTCTCCAAATGGACGTTGGAGATGATGGATGCTGCCCAGTTGCAAACTTTGCCATCCAGGATCTTCTTTCCACAGACCTGTAGCAACTAATTGATTTGGACTCATCTCATGGTCTTTTATTCACACATATTGACCCCATCAATTCTCCCTGTCTCATCAGATTTATCCTATAATTTTTGTTATCATAATGAGTCAATGATGATGACCACTCTTAGATTGCATGTGTTAACTGCCAGAAAAATACTTAAGTAATTTTACTAATTACTTAATTAGTAAGTAATTAAGTAATTTTTGAGGCCAGGGTAACTATGAAAGTTTTGCCAAAACACACTCTAATGCTACAATATTACACAATGGTGATAAAGCATTAATGGAATTATTTTAAATTATGATGATGATCATCTACTTTGTTCAACACATTTATTAGAATTGCTGTTCAACCATTAACTAACTGAATCTCTTGAACAGAAAGATAAAGATTCATTTAAACATTAAAGTGCTGGAATGAGGCCAATTACTTCTATAATGACTAAGGAGGAAGCAAAATCCTATACCTTCTCAAACCACGGTAATGAGAAATACCTGAACCCACATGGTTATTAAGACCTAGAAACAGTGATTGTTTTTCAGCTGTTTTTTTTATTTCTTGAGCATCAATGAAGACACTTAATATTTATCTTTATTCATGATGTTCAGGGGCAATCATCTGGAAATAGTAATTTTTTCCTTGGATTGTTCACTAAATTTAAAGTCATTAGAATGTAATGTAGATTTATATTTTCCCTCCAATTTCCTGCTCAGTACCGTGTACTAGGTAGCAGAGGATATAATTATTACTAGAGAGTGCTTGAATGACTTTTGGTAATTGGAATTTCAGTAAACCTTGACAGGTCATCTAGCAATATTAAGAAGATATCTGAGTCATTGATCTCTTGACAATCAGCTGACTTGTTTCAGACGACAAAGTCTCTAGATGAATTTGTGCATTTTTTCATGCAGTGGCAAGAGTATCTTATTTGAAATGCTTAAGGTGCTTGCTATTTCGTGTTTCTATCAGTGTTAATGAATACAAAAACCAAATAATCCCTGTGAGATGCTTCAAAATATCTGGTTATTTCCACCTTACATCTCTTTTCTGGAGACTTTTCTTTTACAGTGTAAAAGAAGCCTTTATAAAACATAGTTACGGAGACAAACAACTTTTCAGGGTTGCTATGAAAACAAGCACAGCTCCATCCATATGTGCCCCAAGGGATCTTAGGAGGGGTGTTGTGAGGCTCCCTGTCAGTGTGGCTGCTCTCAGCTCTGTTGGACTCTTTGATGGCTTGTGCATTGCCATGGGTGATGCTGCCTCAGGCTCCCTTCCCTGCCTTGCTCCCGTGGTGCTCACATCACACATCCCCTTCCAGCCATTCTGCCACGGGACTGTTTGCTGAGATACCCAGCCCCATGGGAGACTGGAACTGGAACAGTGCTGTAGTTTTCTTACAGCGGGATCATTATTTCATCTATCAAGGTTAAAATTAGCACTACTATTTTAACTGGGTTTAAATGCCGTAGTCTCTTCTTCATTTTGTGGCCTACAAAAGAGGAAAGAAAAGGTCTCTGTGCCATTCATTCACAGCTAAAATTAATTCAAATTAGTATTTTCAGTAATTATCATTCCCTTTTAGCTTTATCAAAAGTGTAATGGCAATTAGAAAAAGAAAAGATATTTGAAAAGGAAAAGCTTTAAACATTTGTTTTAGTTTCCACATTGTGGTGCTGCAGCCAGAGAGTGCACCCCTAGACTTTTTGCTTCCAGGCACTTAAGTCAAACAGCCTGTGGATGTGGGCTAGGTAAATCCACATTGGTAAGTGTTTCAGCCATACAGAAGTCACGGGATCTCTCCTACTAGAGAAACCTCAAGTTTGACACACTATCCATTTTCTGATGATACTGTTTATATGCTGAGTATGTATCCCATTATGCTTGTGTGCATCCCATTTATGCAGGATGTCAAAATGTGTCAAAGCTAACAATGCATAAATTCTAACACAAATATATAGCACTTCTCTATACTATATAGAAATATGGGAGATAGATATAGATACAGATTATATTGATAGATAGAGATTAGATTATATACATATATAGAGATATTACTATGGGGATATGGATATTAATATACAGATATAGATATATACATATGTATACACACTGGTCCGTATATGGACTGGTATATATGGATCTGGATATGTATGGATGGTATATATGGATAGATCTATTTAGGATATCTGTAACAAACACAGTAAGAAGGGATCATTTAATTTTTAATATTTCCTGCCAATGGAAGCATTTTGTTAAAATTCCTGCAATCTCAGGATGACTATATATGCTTTAGCTTTTTGGGGTTTTTTTCAGTTAAGCCAGTTATGCTTAAAGGTAATTGACTATTGCACCTAAATTCTTATTTTAGCTTTATTCTGCAGCTTATTTCAGCTGGTTGGCATAACAGGAGTATCTTGGTCAACAAAATATACAGGCCTATTATAGCTTACAAAACAAATCTATCCCACTTTGGAAGCATTTTCCCCCTTATTTTGTTGCATAGACAGCAAATGATTACTTATCACTGCATTTGGCAGTATGAGGGAGAAAATCTTAAGATTTGATCTCTGTCTTCAAAATGATTTGCTTCCCTGTTCCCTCTGGTCAGTTCTTTGCTCTCATAAGACAGCTTTACAGCAAGACTGGAAAGTACTACTAGCACTGGTATGAGTAGAGAGCAAACTATAATGAAAAAAATTTATAGATGTTTGTTTGGCCTCACCTCAAAGGAAAACTTTGTGTACTTCAGCATCTACCTGAAGTGTCTGGCCTGTGCAGGATCCAGCTAAATGAGCAAGGCAGCTCCCATTCCTTGGCCCTAAACCTGCCTCTACATTTGCCTTGCTGGAAATGGCAAAAAGACAGGGCTCTAAACTAATGTTTAGCTTAGCTCTGATCCCTTAGGAGCCTTTAGGGTGGACCTGGAGCACAGCAGCACCTGGCTGGCAGGAGTGTGTGAGGGAACAGGCTGTGTGTTGAGCTGACAATGACCTCGTGGGATGCAGGGGTCCCTAAGAGCACATCCTGGCTGCTCAGGGCTGCATGGCAGTACACAAGGAGCACTAATGTGAGCTTACTTTCTTTATTTAAAATCATGACTGCTCTCTGATGTATTTGTACTAAATTTTTAATCCTCTAGTCATGCAATGTCTCTTTTGGATGTAGGAGGTGAGCTCTGTCCCAGCATTGTTTGGCTTTTTCTTTGTGGGAAGGGCAAAGGAATTTTTTTTATTTGTTGTAAGCATCCTTAGTTGGAAGAACAATGGAAGCAGTGAGACCTGGCTGACATGCAAATATGCTATGGAACAAAAACTTCTTTTATTAGGTTTTAGATGCAATGGATAATTGCTTAGGAAAGTTCCATAAAACCAGAAAAAAAATATCATCGTGAAGTATTTGTGATGTTTTAATTTAACAAGTTAAATTATGAAAACAATTTAAAAGAAAATTTTGACAGTAAGCTTGAAAAAAAATATAAAAATTAATGTTGTGTATTAATTAAATAAAAATACAGTGCAAAGATTCCACCAGCAAATTAGGATAAAAAAAAACTGTCCTTAAGGGAAAAACAATCTTCTTTGTGCTTTAGGTATACATCATAACATGACCCTTGAGCAGTAGTTTTTTAGTTTTCCTGTTGAAAGGAAAGTAGTAAAGTTTTTATCATTTGTGAGTTTCACCAGTTGGTTTCAGTCCATTGGAAATATTGCCTTGGATAGCACTTATGGCGCTCCAGGAAGCTGAATGGTAATCTTAGTATCTAGGTTTTCTATTAATTATATGCAATAGTATTTGAAGGTTTCATGACACTGATGTCAGAAGAATCACAGTAATACTTTTCTGGCAGGAGATCTGTGATGTTTTCCACAGCTGGGTACAGCTGCACCTTGCCCCCTGCCTTCCAACCAGCACGGGCAGGCCACGAGTGTAGCACCTTCCCTACAATGCCTTTATTAGCTTATCCTACTTCTGTGGTTTTGCTCCAAATAATGTAATGAGGCAAGTGTGGTGAGATACAGGGGCTTTCTGTCCTCTGGAAACCCTGCTTTGGGATGGGCACTGGCAGAGCCAGGTGCCATGCTTAGATACAGGAGACATGCTGTGAGGAAGTGGTTGTTCCTGATGCCACGAGGATGTGAGTGGCTTCAAAGATGCTCCAAAGGCTTGCAGGATGGCTTTGGACACTCACCTTTGTACTGTGCTCTTCTGAGCCACTAAACAGAGCAGCGGAAGGGCAGTCTTACAGAGTGACTTATTTGTGAAGCAGGAACTGTCTGCTTAGGTCCACCAACTTGTCCATCCTCATTACAAAGGATTTAATGAAAGGCAGACCGTGCTCTTGTTCATAGTAGGGATTTTAGTCATTACGGCCCTGGAACCACAGGTCTTGATGTCTTTGGATCATGTTTTCAACCAGCTGATTAAAGCCAGATGCTGCAAATGTGTGAGAATTTAAGGACTGGGCCCCAGTAAATATTGTGAGCTGTTCTCAGGAGGAAAAATACTTGTTTCCAGAGCTATTTTTTAAGCCACATCCTTTCATTAAGGCACTGGAATCCAAACTATTTAGACTGAGTTGCTGCCAAGACTCAGTCCTTAAATTTCCTACCCCACATACTATGCTCAACTGGAAATGAACCAGGCCCTGGAAAGAGTGGGAATTAACCATTCATTCAGGAGCTTAGCTTTTATCAAAAATCAAATTCAGAGGGAAAATTAAGAGCAATATTTTCCTCTCTCAGACAGGTCATTATTCTTGCTGCATGAGCTATGACAGCCTGAACTTTCACCATGTTTTCAGACACAAATAACAGGATGATGTGGAGGATATATGGGCAGGCACAGGATATGCCTGTGTTTATCTCTTGCTAGAATTTATGCCTATAACATCACATGTTTCAATCTCAGACTCCCAATTTATGACTTTTGTGAGAGTGTGAGGCTTAGTATTTAATACAACACAAGCTAAATGATGAATGTTCATATTTACTTTGCATCAGGTCTTCAGTCCAGTTCATGCCATAACGGCACAAATGAAAATGTCACACAGAGGCAGAATATAGCTCAGAAAAACAGTGGGAAGGTGCACCAAATAAATCCTGTATTGCTACCAAGGACTTGTTCAAGAAATAGTCTTTTGAGTGTTGACAAGGGCCATATCTGGTCTGTGCTTGCACTTAATTTTCCAGTGTCACTGATAGAAATACAGAACATAACTGTACAGGAATCCAACATGAGAGGTTAGGTAGCACAGACATTTATTTTTTACAGAAACATTCATAGCTGAGTTTGTCTGAATTCAAAGTGAAAATTAAGGCAAAACTAATGGAAATGCCTAGACATATTCCCTAGTATCTGATATATGTGTCACTGCATGGCTCTTCTCATACCAGAAAAATGGTAATTCTAATTATCTTTTTTATCACTATGGGTCATCACCTCATCCCTAGGTTTCATTTGACTACTTATATTTAAATTAAATACTGATGTATTGCAGTTACTTTGTGATAGCTTAATAACTGCTGTTGAAGCAGTGGTAAAGCAGCAAGAGAAGACAAGTTTTCTAGCATTGAAAAATTCTTTATGCCACAAACAGAAGTAATAAGGTTCAAACCAAAAAGAGAATGAGAAAAAATTAGTTTAGAATGTAATTTACTTTTTTCATTTACTTGTTCAGAATTTAAGCAGAACTTTGCTTGTGAGCATGCAGCTGAGTTTTTGCAAAGCTGCAAGTAAGAGCATGGCCTTGTGGTGACACACCAGAGATAATTTTGTCTCACAGGGATGCACAGCAAAAGCTATCCATGGCACCCTTAAAATTACAGTATTTGACTGTACAACTGTAAATGACCCTACATATGCAAAGATGTTGTGTGGATATGTGTTATAGGATCCCAGATATGTTGGCAAACTTCAGGGACCTATGTTATAACCACTTAAACCTATTTATAGCATTTTAATCCTAATTAAATAACAGGCAGATGAAGTCATGGAGCAAGAAAATTTAAAGCATTTAACAAAAATACTCCATTGATATATCATAACACATTTTGTGTTATAAATGTCTCTTCTGGGTCTATCTCAAAAAAAACTATCTGAATTTGATTGTAGCTGATAATACTTTGGAAGTAATGAAGCAAGAATACTTCAACAAGTACCTGCAAAAAACAGTTTTCTATTAGCTTCATTGTTCAGAATGGGAAAACTGTGTCAGTTGAATAATAATATTAGCAGGCACATGGAAAATGAGGCATTAAGGTCTTCTTTTTATCAGGTGATGTGTCTACAAACTATGATGTTTTCAAGCCAAGACACTTCAGTACACTGCAGTACATGTACTAATTAATAGCCATAACACTGTTGAACATTCAAAGCACTGTTTTTTTAGTTTAAGGTAAATTTTCAGTTTTCTTCTGTTCCCTACCCTGGCTTAGGAACATTCTCCCCATACCTGGAACAGCTCTGTGAATGCAGACAGGGCAGATGAGCATAAGCACTGAAGAGTACATTGTGCCCCAGAGAAGAACCTAAATCTTTAAAGAAGTTGCCACTTTTCTAGCACCAAATTTGCCATGTTCTGTTAGACTGCTTAGGAAAGAAACAGCACACAGTATGTGATTATTCTGTGAAATATGAAACGGGATCTTTAATGCACAATCCTAACCTTTTCAAAATATGTTAGAAAACTAACAGTGCTCTTATATAGGATAAAGAGATATGATCTGGGGGGAAAATAAGCCTATAAATCTGCTAAATTTATTTTTCTTCCTCTCCCTTGCAACTTTTAAAAGAATAAACAGCAGGTGTTTAGAAAGTGGTGACAGCTATTGAAAGGATACATTCTCCTGGATACGGTATGATGAAATGCACAGAGGTGTATGGCAGAAATAAAAGAATCCTTACTGAGTTGAAAGCTTCTGAAAGTTAGATTCTGCCTGGTGCACATCAGCCAAAGTCCAACATCTTCAGCACAGCTATTGTAGTTACTGTCAGCCTCTTACTAGCAATTAATGTGACTCATAATGTTTACAAATACAAACCAAGGAGATTAAAAAAGAAAGATAAAACACCCACTCACACAGATCAGATTCTCAGATTCTACTACGAATCTAGTAAAACATTTTTCTCTGGCCCTGCAGCAAATTTTGCGTTTAAAAAACTGCACAGCTCTGGGTCAGACCAGCTTTCACTGTCCTACAGAAGTCTAGCACTCTTTTCCACAACAGTTTTGTTTTTCATAGGACTGAGGGAGATATTATTTTCAGTGGGGTTAATGAAATCAATATTAATATTTAGGGATTTCTTTTTTTGTAGGCTGATGGCATGACCATCAAAATGAGTGGAAAACAGATAGCAATCTCTTCTATTGGTGAGGTACCATGCAGAATAAACAGGAAAGCTTTGAAGCCAGGGATCCAGGTTAGAGGAAACAGTCTGAGAGCATTGAGTGATGATAGACGTTTTTCTTTGGAACAGTGAGGGAGCACACACACATCACTGGCTTCTCATTTCTGCCTCTGTCTCACATAGGAGTTGATCAAATTCTATGAAACATAATGGAGACCTGAATTTGTCATGTTATTCCTAATGATACTTTCATACCAATGGTGAAGAATGACTTCACACTTCACAAACAGCCCAAGTTTCTTAAAGGTTTGTATCAGACTGTCAGGAAGACTACCTTATCTTGCCTTCTCTTTTCTAGTAGTCCATGGGTATTTCCTGAAATGCAGGTGGGCAGATGGCCTGTCTCCATCTAATCAAAATGAAAGTCTCAGCAAGTCTCCTCTTTTCTTCCTTTTCCTTTTTCTAACTCGGATAAAAGTACTCCTATTTAGTCATAAGGCATTGACATTTTCCTAGTTCAAATTTCATATAGTTTAAATCTCTGGATAATGCAGGCATATTTAAGACAAGGACATTAAGTGAGATGAAGCTTTGCCTGTCCATCTTACTTAGTTTAACATCAGCCAGGACTCAAAATATTATTTCCAGAATGCTGAATGCATGCCAGCATTACTGACGTTGCTTGCCCAGGAACAAGCGGTATTTGACATAAGAATCTCCACTCCTGAAATGCAAATTACCTTTTCACCTGGCAAAATAGGTGATTGTTACTGTTATAAACGTGTTATCTTCATGGAAAACACAGAGGAACAAGGAGTCCTGGAAATCCTCCACAGATTAAAACAGATACAGGTGTTGGGTCTCACTTTCTTCTTAACAAGAAACTCCTTACTATATTGCAAGCAGATCTGTAAGAATGCCCTTAGCTGATTGACTGTATTTCTAAGTATTCCATACCAATGGAGTTTTGTCTTTCACTCAGATGTAATGGATATAAATAATTTTAACTCTTGCTAGATTTTTTCCTTTTGGCTGTGGCCTTATTCTGGCAAATTTGTCAAGTGTAATAAGAGTTTAAACATTTAAGTAAAAGTTATTGTTGAAGTTGCTCTATGTTTGACTCTAATAAACCTGTGGTCTTGGAGAATTAATTGTCTATGGGATAACAAACAGAAAAACTGAGTAAGGCACCAGATACAGAAAAATCACTTATATACTGCTTTTTTTCCTTTAAGGAAGAAATAAAAATGGGTTTTATCTTGAACAGCTTTCCTTCCAACTAAATGAAAGTATAAAAGTTACAATGTGTAATGAGGAAAAGTATGTTTCTCTTACGAAATACAACTAGGACTTGCTCAAGCCCAGAGCTGCACAGAGCTTTAGCATTACAAGCGCAGTAGAGGGGCTGGTCACATCTCCAGAATACTGCCTTTTAGTCAGTCCATCAGTTCTATTCTGCAAGAAGGCAGAGATATGCTGCAGTGAAATGTTTGTTTGCTTTACCCACAAGCAGTAGAATTATTTTTAAAATTTTTCTTCTGCTTTTATTTTTTAGTGAGTAAGACATACAGATATTAGTATTATTGTGCTAGAAGGCTGTGTTTGTGTGTTAGCTCACACAACGTTGCATCCCAAAAAAAGGAAAACAGCATTCTGAATATTCAGGTCAAAAGACCTCATGCACAGCAGGTAACTATTTTTTTAAATACATTTTTTAAAAACCAGCAAAAGCTAGGAATACCAAGTCGTTCAGAGCACAGGTAAACATACAAGTAGCAAAAGGTAAACATGCAAGGAGCAAGATGGAGCATTTTCTTCCCTAAACTGCTTCAAAAATCTAGGAATCCTGAGGTTTTCTTTGCAAACTCACCTTTCTTGTAGATCTGCTTGTCTGGAAAATGTCTTGATGTAAAGATGGTGTTTGCCCAGTGAATCTAGCACTCAGTCACTAAATTGTGGGATATGTGGCATGTGTGCTGCTTCCTGTTAATTTTGCTCTCTCAGGTCAAATGGTCTGTGGTAAAAGCCGGTATTTCTTTATGCAGACCTTTCACAGCTACAAGTCATGTGCAAATGGATGCCTCTGCAAACATCAAGAACTGTAAGATGCTGAGAATATGTATGTAAGTTTATTACCTGTGTTTAGGAACAATGTTGAAAGCATTTCTTAAAAATTTGATAGGGTCATCAAGCAGACATGAAGGCCATGTTGCTCCAAAATGTGGTAAACAGGGATGGCTTTGAAGCATCAGGGTGCCTAGTGATGCTGTAGGCTTAAATGGCAATACTTGCATGAGCAGCCACCCAGAAATCCATTACAAGACACTGACTGTACTCCTTCAGACTCAGCTTTCCTCAGTCTTCAAACATGGTCAGGAAAAAAGTGTAACTGTTTAGGTCCTGATCTCAGAAAACATATTCCTCTTCCTCCAACACCACAGGTTAAACACTACACACTCCTGGAATTTAATTATTAGAGCTAATATGCACTCAGAGGCTACACCAAAGGGCATGGAGCTCAGGTTTGCAAGTGAGTGGTTACAGCCCCCATCTTAAATTGCACTCACACCTTGATTGTGTCTTAAACAACCAGTAAAACTCAAAAGTCAGCACAAAGCCTTTACATTTCTTGGTTAAAGGAGGTCAACGACCTTGCTTAACAAAACGTATAGAGTTATAAATATTTGTGGGCATATGTGTACTCTTCCAAACAGCCCATGAATCATTCAGCAATTACAAAAGGCCACGCATAACCAGTGGCATATAAAAATGCAATATTTAGAATAATGATTTGTTAAAAACCTCAAATTCGTTCAGAAGATCTGTGGGGTTTATGAGTTGCCATGCTAATGGGAGGCTCTGGGAAACATACTGAAGGGGCTTGCAGTCTAGGTGGAGAATTAGTGTCTTTCTCAGTGTGTCTGTGAAAAAATAGCAATATACTTGTTTGAAAACAGATTTTTTTTTTTTTGCCTTTTATTTCATGATCTAGATGAACTAGACCTGCAATTAGATGCCAATTGAGGTAAGTCCTTGGCTTTGCACAATAGAACAAAATTCCTAAAAATTCTTGTAGTGATGAGCTCGTATTGATCAGAAATTGCCCCCGATTCTTCTATACTTCTGTGAGAGTAAAAAAATCTTCTTGGCTTATTTCCATGTGGTTTCAGTTTTTGATAATAACATGCCTCTCCATATTCACCCAAATCTCCAATGGCAATTTCAGCACGTCTGTAAGATTAAACAAAAAATGTCAGCTAACATCTGTTCCTGTATGAACTCATAAACACAAGGATAATCAATAGCCAGGTACACAGAGTTATAAATGTCACTGCTCCACACTCACGGCTCTCAGATTACAGGTGGGGCAGCTTGCAAAAATCAAACCTCTTCATGCTCCAAACAGCTGGGATTATACTGCCTGTATTGCCGAGAAAATGAAACAAACAGGCAATTCCAGTGTTGTTGCAAGAGGCTTTCATTGATTTGTCAATTTATTATTTGTTAATGAACTGATGGTTAAAAAATGAATGAACAATTCTAGATACCTTTCCTTGAAAATACTAGTGAAATTTAAGCTGCTCCCAGAAGGAGAACCTACTGAAGGCTTTCAGTAATTAGCAATTAGGGAGTATGCTAGACTGCATTAATAGGAATTAACTTGTAAAATTACTAAATCCACGCAGATTTTTTCTTTTTTTTTTTTTTTTAAACTGATGGAAATGCTAAGGTTGGAACAATGCTTGGTTTACCATAGCACAACAGGATGATCCTATTGGTCAGTCAAGGGAAGTTTGTCACCAACAGAATAAACAGAAGTGCAGGTAGAGGATCCATTTAATAAAGAATTAAAGTGAAGGGTGTGATTAATGTAAATTAAGATAATATTTTTGCAAAGAAGCCTAATTCTCTAAAAAGACAGAAAAAGAGGTTAATAAAGGCAACTGTGTAGATACAATGTACTGGAGATTTTATATGTGGGAAGATAATATCACAACCAACAATTCTGCATATTTAATGAAAAAAAACAGGTAGCTTACAGATCTTGGAAGGTAATTGTTAATAAAAACAAGAAACAAAGCGTAATATTTCTAACAGAATTTGTCAGCAATCAGAAGTCTCTGCTAGGAAATAGTTTTCTCATAATGCAAGAAAAAATATGGCACTAAAATGGTTTTAATTCTGTCTTTGAAATTCTTTGTTAAAAAGGCAAATACCGTCAAGAGGATAAAGTAACCTCTTTAGCCTCACATAACTGCAGATCTCAAGTAAGCTAAACCTGGTACAAGTAAATTCAAAGAAAAAATAAGATGCTTTCAGGAGAGCAATTGATCAAATATTAAATCAACAAGTGAAGAACACGAACATTTTTTAAACCACAACAAAAAACCACACTCAATAAAGAAGTAATTATAAACAAGAAAAAAACCCATGTGGTATACAGAAAGCCAGGCTAACATCAAATGATCCTTTTAGCTTCAGAATCCATAACTCTAGTCACCTGTTTTCTGTCTATATACAGAGGCAGTTTTCTTTTAGTGGGCCAAATTTTTTATTTTAAGTTTTTTTCCCTCAATCTGAAAGTTAAATTTCTGGAAGACTTCCTGTGAGGTATCGGAGACCAGATTTTAGCCATTTGAAAGATGGGGGAAGAGCGATGTCTCACTTTGCGGAGTCAAGGTAACAGTGTATAAAAAGGTACATAATGGTATTGGTTTCACTCAGTAGCAGTGGAATTCATGGCATTTATGGCCATGTAATCACCATTCTTTTTCTCACAAAACTGAAATGTTTGCAATGTTTTCCAACCTCAATTCAACTTTGCTGTTGATTACACTTCGTATAATATGTACCTCTCTGTTTCCAGAAAAATTCAAAAGCTATAACAAAAAAGAGAAAAAAAAATCACATTAATTGGAACAGCTGCTCTTTAGTTCTAGAAAAAGAAAACATGAATAAAGCTACTACAAAGAGTATTTTACTCATGGATTATTTGATCTTTTATGATCAGTTGCTGTCTACTTCCCTGTGATAATGAATACCTAGTCTACTTTTGCTGCTCATAGAAATTGCAAGTGAATTTTGAGAAAGTTGAGAAATAACTTGTTATCCCTATTTGACTTTTCTTGTAGAGAGCTCCACTGTGACAGTTCGTGCCTATAATAATATTTATGTCGGTGTGGAGCAATTCAGGATCAAGGTCCCTGAAGAGCTTATGCATATAACTATTGCAAAGTCAGTACAACCCTTTGTAAATCTGCCAGGAAAAGCTACATGCATATATTAGAGTTTCTTCCAATATGCTTTCCCTTACTTCCTTCTTTTCATTACCATTATTAATACATAAATTATATAACAGTACCAGTTTTATATCTTCTATTTAACAGAAGTATTTATATGCACACATCCAGTACATTTTAATACAAGGGTTTTGCTGTCTATCTAAGTCATTGTAATTGTATGTATGCCTTTCATTTACTAAGAGTGCTGTTTGTTTTTCTTTAAATAGATAGATAATATTGGCAGGAAATAGAAAACAGTAATGCCAGGGGGTTTCTGGGGTGGAATTAATTTCTTCTTCCCTGTATGTAGTGTTTTCAGACTAGACAGGAACTGAAGGGCTCTGGAGCATCATTTTCTCAGTTGGCTGGACACAGAAAGCTGAAAAATTAATTTAGTGTCTTTGAGTTGCAAGCCACTTAGAGTGCTGTGAGTCACAAATACAAAATGTTTATGTTATTTATGGTCAAAAAACATTCCCCTACATAACCCCCCACACCAAAAGCTGCATATTTTAGATCACCTGAAACAGCTTAAGTAATAAGTAGCAAACAACCCAGAAAATAGATTACCATTGCTGTATCAGTTTCAATATAGCATGGCTCTCTTTCTATGGCCTACACATTTTAGCCTCACATTTCTTGCCTTCAGCTATTCAGAACACATTCTCCTAATAAAAAGAATAAAGCATGTTATCCTGAGCCATGGTCTCCCACTGTTGAATCAAGAGACCCTGGACTGCCTCTCTGACTGCCACTGACCAGTGTTGTATTTTATGGGTTAGCATCCACCACGAATACATGGAGCACCTATGGAAAAATCATAGTAGACAGAACAAAATATTGTGTCCAGCTGAAAGTTCAGCTAAGGATCAGGACTAATTTTGAACAGACCTGACCATTTAGCTAACACAATCTCTGTAAATCATTTTTGTGAAAAGCCTTTCTTATCTGTCCCCCTTTAGACATAAGTGCAGCTGTTTAACTGTCTAAAATATACTTTCTGCTTTTGGCAGTCTGAGATGAATTGTAATGTCCTTTTCTCCAGACATACTGTGATGACCAGGGAATGATGTCCTTTCTTTATGAAAGAGATCTTAAAAAATACTACTTAAACTATCAGGGTATTTGTTACCATTTGGACCTGAAATATCTGATCTATTCCATCCTAGGTATTTTCTCCGAAGGACTTCTGCTATGTACTTTGTAAATGGTATATAATAGAAATAGGCTATATAGAGGATAATATGTGAAATTTAATTTAGGAAAAAAGGATCAATAATATACTAAGATAAAATACTAAGATTTTTAAAAGACTATTATAAAAATTAATTTTATTATAAATATGTGCCAATATGAAAATTAATTTAGATTTTTCAGGATCAGACTTAGGGTTGGAACTGAAGAGAAATTCTACTTACAACTTCTCGGGAAGGATGAAAATTTCATGGATAGCATAATTTAAAGCAACATGAAACTGCTCTAAGACTATGAGCTGATTAATCCAGTATTATTACATTTGCAACTAATGTACTCATCATAATAAACAGAAAAAGAGTTTTTCATCTCCATCACCCTTAGTGCCCCACCACTGTGCTCATCACACAGGCGTTTTGATGCCTGCACTGTTACCCCAAGCCCTTTTACAAGTAACAAATTATTTCTGTAGCCTAAAGAGAAATTTTAAAAAGTAAACCCACCTTTTATAGTTTTGCACTGTTCAGCCTTAGGATGCATCTCAGGGCCCAGGGACATCAGGCACTTCAGAAAGGAGATATTCAGCAAGAATGGACCCTGTAGTGAAGAACAAGAAACATGGAGGAAAGGTTCTATTTTGAAATTCCATCTCCATGGAGTGGGATTACGTGATCCAGAGCTATCAGGACGTCTCTACCTTTTTGGGACCCCCTAGCCTACAGATTTATGCAAAAGCCGTAATCTTGAACCATTCTTTTTGAAGAACAGAGCCAATATGTTTTCTTTTAAAATCTGCATGAAGGTGGCTGCCTGCCTTCTTGCACCATGGCACAATGGATTGGATGATTTTCTGCAGAGGAAGGATCTGTGTCAACCAGAGGGTGGCTAAACCCATGGCTCAGATCAGGTGAAACAGTACCCTGCAGCTAAGTCACTGGCTTCTCTTAAAATTGTGCTCTCCTGAAAAAGCAGGATAATTCAAAATTCACGGGAACAGAGAAAGGGAAAACAAGGAAAAACATAATGTCTCTGCAGCCTGATAGCCAGCATATTCAGCTAGAGGGCATGTTGCATTTCTGTAGGATATTAACATATAGAGCAGAAATGTTACAAAACTTATTTCTCAAAAGAAAGAAATCTATGTTTCAAAAGTAGAGGTCTTGTTTTAACAATGCTAGTAGTTCTGGATATAAGTTTTGATCTTAAAGCTATGAATTACCAGGTAAGGAGCAGTATGTTTATATTCATATTCAGAAATAAAAATATAGTAATATAACAATTGAAGCAGTACAATGAAAATGCAAAGTTATGGGTTTAGGTTAACACCTTCATTTTCACTACTTTAGGGCAAGAACCAGTGTCAGCTGGGCTATTATTTATGTAAGATCTACCACTACAGATTAAATAAAATATCTGGGAAAAGGAAGCTATATATATTGTTAGCTCAATAGAAAGTCACTGCTCTTACCTCCAGTGGTTTTAGTTGGTTGCATTTGCTCTGCTTCAGAAAAACCACTGTTCATTCGTTTGTATCAGTGAGCTGTTGAGCAGCCCATGTCTTTTCTTGCTACAAGCAGGTGTGATTCATTAGCAGGAGGGAAACTTAAAGTGAAAACGTGATGAGGCAAAGGAAAGATGTCTGTTACCTCTGAAGTCTAAAACTTAGTAGGGTTGTATTTTGGCACTTAGATTTGGAGACAAACAAGCTGGCTTGTGGTAGAATAGTATGAGCTCATGTAGGGCTTTTGTTGTACCTTGTACAAAAGGCAAAATCCTAGAATTCCCTCTCCTAATGTTTTGTGATCACAAAAGCAGCGGTGCATACCATGGGCTTCAGAATAGTAAACCTCCATGTCTCAGGTATCATATATTAGTTGAATGTGTTTTCTTTATGTTAAAAGTCATAATCCTAAAGGCTAGTTACTTTTGCTTTTAACCTGTCATCAGCCTGAGATGTGTGCTCCTCCTGGGGTTAGATACTTTCTCACATAAACATGTAGCCCCAACTTCTGTTTTTATGGGAGGATGAGAAGATTTATTAGTAAAACTCTATGCAGGACTTTGAAAATATAAATATATGTTTAAATGTCCAATATTTCAATTGGTCAAAACAGCTATAGTCTCCTTTTGAAATTAAATGTTGCTCCTCTTCTTCACATCCAGCCAACATCCAATATAGTTTTGCTGCAAGTGCATCAAGATGCACAAGATATGTAAGATATGCAATATGTAAGTAGGAAAACATGATGTAGATCAAAGTCTACATCCAATAGATTACTATTTGGATCTATTTATATTTCCAAGTGGGTGCATGACTTTGTCAGGTAAGGATATCCCTTGTCCTTGAATGAAAAATGTTCATTTACAAATGAATTTCAGAGGAGTCATGGTATTTGCATATTAAAATACACCCACAACCCTTTTTTCTCCAGCTGACAGGATGACTACACATTGTAGGATGAGATTAATTAATGTGTCCTTGAATTACCTGCTAATGCATAGTAGAATCAAATAAAATCCACTTTTAAAACTGTGAAAACCCAAACTTCACAAAAATGCAGAAAAAATTCCCCCCCCCAATTAATGTTTTAAAAACTACAAGCTGCATTTTAAGTAACTAATCCTTTACATTTAATACACTAATACAACTTCAACAGATGTCTATTAATGTTAAGACACAACTTTGCCATAATTTAAAGTGAAACTTGCTTTCTTTGCTTATTACTGATACCGGTAGAAGTAGTGAAATTTAGAGGTACATAAGTCACTTGCAAATGTGAATTAATGAAATTCATTTATACAGTTATGATGGTGTTCTCCCATCAAGCTTGCTGCTGTCTTCACCATCATTATACATATCTTTTTCTTTAACGTTATGTGGAATGGAAAATGTACTTTTAGCGTTGCAAAAAAAAAAAGAAGAAAGTAGCAGGAGAATCATACTTTCTGTACCTTAATGCAAAATCTGTTTTCCTAGAAATTGATCACTTTTCATAGTTTTTCATACAGAACAGTTTTCCAACTAATTTGACAGGTTGATATTGAATAATTAGTAAGGAATATCTAACATAGTCCTTTTCTGATATTCTCTTAATCTCATAGCTTTTGATGGTGGGATTTCTTCATCCATCCATGCTGTGGAGACATTATTA
This sequence comes from Ammospiza caudacuta, assembly GCF_027887145.1. Classification (NCBI taxonomy): domain Eukaryota; kingdom Metazoa; phylum Chordata; class Aves; order Passeriformes; family Passerellidae; genus Ammospiza; species Ammospiza caudacuta. The sequence continues at coordinate 54,440,263 of NC_080632.1, forward strand.
ATTTTCTGTAATCCATGTTGAACATCTCTGTACAACCGTTCCATAGATTTTGCACCATATTGTGAAATTTTTTCTAGTGATGCTGGGACTCTCACTTGCATATCTGCCCTTTCAGGTTTTTCTACTAACAGAAATAGTTCAATGTTTAAAAGATTTAAAACTGCTTTTAAAATCAGGATAAATAACTTTATGGGGAAGGAATTGCTTCTCCATCTCAAATTCCAGTACAAGAAATGTTCCTGAGAATTTCACTCAAATAATTCATGACAGCTCTGACAAGAAGATTCACAGTTATTACCTGTATCACAGGAACAATAGAAACAGGCTTGATCACCTCACTTTTGTTCTATTGTTCATCTATCACATATATCTATTTTATTTGCAGCTGACAAGAGGAAAAAAAAAACCCACAAAACTTGAATAACTGTGAGTTTCTAAGAGAAAGGAGGATGAAACAAAAGTGCTGTCTTAGTGGTCCAATGGTCACAGCCTTTTCAGAACATATGTGAGGCAAAATCAAACCTCTCAGCATTGGAAAAGCAGAAGCAGTAAGGTCAGGTGTTTAATGAGTGAGGTAAAAGGAAGCAGTGCAGGTGGTGAGAGACACTGGGGGAACCATTAAACAGATGGAGTCATAAGACGGGTGAGTACAATTCTACAACACTTTAGAAAAGATTCTCTGCTGCACTCTGTGATTTTCAGTTTTTGAAACCAGGAAATGAAAGGCTAAGAAGGGATGTATCTATAAATACACCAGGACTGTTATTACTGGGGAGGATAAAGAGCTATTGCAGTTAAAAGGCAACGCTGGCACAGTTACGATTGGTTATAAACTTGAGCTGAATACATCTAGTCTGAGAATTAGAATACTTTCCTAACCATCAGGGTAGTGGAACCACTTCTTAGTGCAAGCACCGGAAACATAAGCCTGAGCTAGATTTTACAAGAAGCTCTACTAAATATGTTTCTCGGATTATAACCCTGAAAGAGGATTTGACTTGATGATGTGAGGAGCACCCTTTGAATCCTTAACTTTTAATTCCATGAGAAATAATGGAGATACTCCATGTGACCACATGAGCAGAAGCCTGCATAGGCAAATTCTGTGGAAAAGTTGCAGGAAAAAAAATATTCTGTTCTTTTCCAGCTAAATCCTAGAAGAATTTAAATTTATACCATTGCTATTAATTCAGGTAGATTCTTAAAATTCAAGTCTGCTGGAATCCTCTAATCCTTTCAGAGTGCTAAATTACCATCTCCAGTGCCTGTTGTGCCATGTGTCAGCAGAGTACTCTTGTGGTGGCAGAGGTTATCCACTTTTGTGGTTGAGCTGTGAAAGTGAGGTCAGCAGGTAACTTGTAAGGAGATGCAGGGGGAGGAGAGGGAATCTCAGTGCCAGGAAAAAAGAACGAGATTCTGGAGGAATGTACTGGGAAAGTAGAGGCACACTCGTCTCCAGGGTGCAGAGCAATAGGGCAGGCAGCAGCCAAAGGTCACAAGCAAGGTAAGAAAGTCAGTTTCATTAAGCAATGAAAAAGGTTTCTCACAGAGACTGGAATTTCCATCATTAAAGATTTTCAAAACTAAGCTGAATAAGGCCATGAACAAATATCTCTAATTTTGGAATTATCTCCACTCTGAGTAGGAGTTAGAGGTTCCTTTCAGATGACTTTTTTTTTTTTTTTTTTGATTAACACTGAGAATTGTTCACAAATTAATTTCTACTATGATTTTTCCAGATAGACGTGCACTTTAGATACCTAACTTAAAACATGTAAGGATATTTCTAAATGCATATTTAAAATGCCACCTTTGCTGAGCTTGCCTTCTGCCCATTAGGTCTATCTGCTAAGTAAACATCTTCCTGCAGATAATTCGGCTAAGAGGCATGCATTAAAACTTTCTGGCTGACTTTACCAAGATTACACAAAATAAGCTTCTTGGTGACTTTAAGATGTGTTTATCTTCTCAGAATGCATTTAAAAGGTGTATAAATGCTCAGTCTCCACAGTTGGATGCAAGATAGGTGTTCGAATACTTGAAAAACTAATATCCTGTTTTAGGGTTCTGTTAACTCATTTCAATGTTAGATATTATGATAGGTGATTAAATCTCTACAAAACCAAATCCACAAGAATCTTAAGTTTTAAGAAAAAAGCTAGTTGGTTTCTTTTAAATGAAAGGAGGCTATGACACTAACAACTGTTTTTCAAGGAATACCTTGCCAAAAAGTCGCTCATTTTCCTTCCTCTGGCTCCATGCTTCTCATATCATGGCAAGCCCATTTTAATGACCTACTCTTCTGTCTCATAATGAAAGTTCTGAATCCATACTCTTTTTGGTTTGAAGTTCAGGATTGTGCAAAATGATAGTTATAAATAATGAAGTGCGAAAAAGGAATATATCCAGATTCTCCAAAGCATTGTCACTACTTGCCATTACCAAGTTACTTGTGCTGTAGGTACTTAAAGTGTGCTGCAATAACTTACATTCCCCCTCCCACCCCCCAGAAAAATCTACAACCTAGTGACATTAATCACCCATTAGCTTTTGTGGAAGTTAAAATCAGATTTTGAATGTGGTGAGTACCATATTTCAGTGATTTCACATTTCATTTGCACTTCCTTGGACACAAATTAATTGGAATTGCCTCATAATGGTTTATCAGTTACTTTTCACTTCCTAACCACTCTAAACAGCTCAAACCCGGCAAATGGGTACATTGTTGCACATGGTGCGATTTCTTTTCTCTACTGCTTAACTCAGGAAATGCAAAGTGCTCCCTCAAATAAAGTCATTCTACTTTATTCACGGTCAAAGCACACAGTGCACTAGGTCTATTGCCTTTTCAAAATGGTTTCTTCACAATTTCAATAAAGTTACTAGACTGAAAAGCCGAATATATAAAATATACATAAAAAATCCAAGAAACTTATGTGCACTTATCCCTCCTTCAGAAGGAAAAGTTGCTGCCTGCATAAAGTCAGTATTAATCTTCAGAAATTGTTGCAAGCAAAACTTTCCTTGCCACCTACTAAGGATTAGAATTCACGTCATTTAGCCTGATATTGTCCAAAACTTGACATTGCTCTTACTTTGTAGGTATGAAATTTTGTGTATGTTTGAAGAAATTAAATTAAGGAAGGTATTAGTAAATTATACTGAATGTTTCTGAGAGTATCTCAATGAGATCAAAGAACTTTGAAAGTAGGTTTGATCATTTCTCTGTATGACAGGATCAGTAATGGAAACTAAAGGGGTAAATGGATTAAGGTATTGGAAATGGGATGACATAATTTTCTGAGCTCAGCAACCTGGTTCTGCTTTCATCATCCAGGTGTATATTTTCTGAGCCTTCAATCAGTTCACTTTGGAGTGTGCAGAATTTGGATTTCACCATGTTCTTCTACACTTGGCTTGGATGTTAAGATGCACTTAAATGCCAAAAGGCATTACACATGATTTGTAGAATGGCAAAAATAAACTCCCTGAGAATTGCAATGATGGAAAAAATTCTGCTAATTTCAAGGCAAAATATCTAAACATATTCAACATATGTCTTGTGTTTCAATTTTTTTTTTCCAGGTTTAAAATTAGGTGGAAAAGTAAGAGCATAGTGCTTGTATATTAACTATAAAATTCTATGAGTCGTTTCCACAGAATAATAAATCATAGAATCATTTAGATTGGAAAAGGCCTTTGAGATCACCAGGCCCAGCCCTGAACTCTGCCAAGTCCACCATTAAACCATTAAACCAGTGTCATATCTGCATGTCTTCTAAGTACCTCCAGGAATGGTAACACAACCACTTTCCTGGGCAGCCTTCTCCAGTGCCTGAAACCCTTTCTGCAAATAAATTTTTCCTAATATCTATTGTAAACCTTCTCTGGTGCAAGTGAAGCAACTTGTTACTTGGGAGAAGAGGCTAAGCTTTGAGCAAAGATTTTTTTCCTATTTGAGACAGGTGTACCCCACCTGTTGCCAATGGGCCTGGCGCCATGACAACTGAATTGTGATCAAAAAAATGTCAATACAATAGGTCTCAGCTAACCTTGACTATATATTGCAATAAACTTACTGTATGGATGAAATGTCTCTCCAATTTTCTTCAATCCCACTGATAGAAATTAATCTTGTGGTTTGCCAAAATAAAATGTTAAATACAACCTCTAACTGAAAAGTGTCAGCATGCAGACCCTCACAGTGATTTGCTCTTTTCTAATGGTGGTTCCAACCACCTGAACTACTGGGAACAGTGGCAGAGCCTCTCACAGTCTGATCCATAAAAATTCTTCTGTACACATGTGGGTTACCTGCACATAAGAGTTACTTAGATTAACACTCATGAGGACATTTTTTCCAGCAAAGAGACAACAATGTCCCTGCCAACTGGAAGAGAACTGTGTTATCTCAGGAATATATCCATAGTCCCTCTCCTCAGTCAAAGTGATATTTAATTATGTTTGAGGAAGCATTTAACCACACAAGGTGCTTTACTGACAAATAAGCTGAGAGACTTAAGCTCCTAAGAGTTGTCTGATGGCTGAAAAGTGTGGAACACAACTGGTACAGACCTTAATCACTAATGTACCAGTAATTTTACTCTTTGCCTGTGCATTCTTTGGCACCAGGGCACCTTTGAAAAATCTCATTACCTAATTGCTCCTTAGGAACTTAAACCTGTTACTAAATCTGGCACCCAGGCTCCCATCATGACCAAAAATCCATCAGGAGCTGGGCATATAATTGTTACTTTTGCTTAATCTTGTTTTTGTTATAAGGAGACTTAACATATCTTTAAAAATGAGAATAAATTTTACTTTTATTGATATTCTATGAAATTTGTGTAATATGCGCTTGTGATATCAATCTTCATTTTTTGTCTTCACACACTTCAGCTGTTTCTAGTTAGCTTGATGGACATGAATTTGAGGCTTCAGCAAGGTCTCTTATTTAACACATGAATAAAAGGAGTAGGTTCACTTGAGATTCACTTTCTCCTTCTAGTGGAGTTATTAATAGATTATTGTGCAATAAGGAGAATGAGTTCAGTCTTGACTATTCAACAGTTTCAATAATGCACACATTACTCTATGCAAAGAAAAAGAATGAAATAAAAATTATTCTAAAATAAAAGTAATTGAATCATGTAGTTGCAGGAAAAAATGGAAAAGCAGCCAAAGGAATGCACTAACAATACCTTTTTAATCAATAAATGAAATTGGAAAATAAATACCACATTTTTATTGAATGAGAATTTAACTCAGAATTTTATTTTTCTCAGTAAATTCCCAAAGTATTAGAAAATTAATGTATAAAATTAAGCTTATATTGAACAAAGGAACTGCAAAGGAAATACTGTATGGAACATCTATTTTTTTAAAAGACCTAAAGCCTAACCAAAAACAAGACCAAGAAAACAGCATTTGTACAAAAAAGGTGCATATTATTCCCTGAATAATCCATCTAAAACTTAATCCACTAATTCAAGATGTTTCCCAGTCATTTTACCACACCTCCTGTCTGCACTAACCTTGTCTGTTAGTGCCTGTGTCTGCTCCTGATTCTTCCTGAGGAAGGACTGTGCTCTGAACAGCATGAGGAGACCCACCCAGGCTATCACCATCCCCAGGCCGTGTGGGTACATCACTCTCAGTCTGATCTGAGTGCCTAGGAAGATTTTATAGCTTCAGAATCATTGGGGTGCCTCCAGGTTGTTCAGACCCTCCATCTGTGCATCAGACTCACATACCCAGCATCAAGGAATTTCTGCCTTCTCCACCAACCAACAGACTAAATTTATGATGCCACCACTTGGAAGGCACTCAGCTTCACTGATCTTTGTGTTGCAGTCTTGTTTTCCAGAATTAATTTTTCTGACTTTAGATCTTAAACCCTCAAGTTAGGAAGCCTATTACCAATAAGGTGAATACATTTACTGAAACAGCAAAAGGATTTTAAAAAGCTATCAAGGTTTTCATGCCCTACAAACAACGGCTTAGTATTTTACCATACACACACGCTCAAGTTCTAACTTGGTTAACTGAACCAAGAATGAACTCCTGCTTTGCAAAGATCAGATCTGTACCCGTGGTGGCCAGTCACAATTCAATACACTAAGGATGTACCCTAATTTTCCATTTGACTACTCAAGAACATCCGAGTTAACCTGTTCAGATTTTGACAGCTCAGTATGCAATGTCACATCTAATCACATATCAATTCTTCCAGCCTGTTTTATAAATCAAATTGTGGGATTATTAAGGACAAATAGAAAACACACTGAATACAGAAAAGTATGAATTTATTGCTTGTATAAATGAAATCTTAAAAATATAATCAGCAAGACATTATTAGAGATTATCTATTTTAATGAAAAAAGAAATAAACACTGTTACAGAAAAGAAGTTCCAAAATAATGAAATTAAAATTCATATACATTTTTTTCCTGATGTCTATGCCTTTTTTTCATTTTGTCCAAACTCTTTCATTGCCTCTTAGAGTCCTAATGTTGACAGCAACCTTTTGATGGTAGAAATGAAGTGTACAGCAGGTCATCACCATCCTATGTCCTTTCCCATGTGCTGTTGATATTGATGGCCTCCCTGTCCCTTACACCTTAGGAAATTATTAAATTTGCTCATATGTTTTTTACAATTTGATTTCTCTTCATTTTTTTGCGAGTTCATGTTACTTCCATTAGACTATGTATGGTGGTTTTCATGTGGCTGCTCATATACGCTCTTTGCTCTCTTTGTCCTAGCCCTACCCTGAGCACTGGTAGATGTGATAATTAAGAGGTCTCCAGTGCCAGCTTGTGACCCTGCCTGTGTATCAGGTCTTCTGATCCCACTCCTCAAGGCCTTACCTGTGATACCACAACTCTCTTTGACCACAGTTTATCTTTATACTGGCCTCATAAATCTCTTATTCTGTGAAGACTATATTGTTTTATACTACCCATATAATAATATGGCCACACCATATGAAAAAAAGTAAAAGAAGTTACACATAGGCATTAGAAAAGTTGCTGTTAAGCTAAAGCAAGAATGAACAAGGTTCCAGCCAGGCCAAGGGAAGTTCATGTGAAGCAAGCATCACAAGCCCCAGTGCTGAGGCTTTGCAGACTCTGTACAAAGCGTTTTGTTTTGCCAGCAGTGCCACTATTGCAATTACTGAAGAGTTACAGTCACATCTGCAAACAGAAAATCCTAACCTGTACATGTGTGTATATAAATAATGTCCAGATACAGAGTAGGATCACACCTTGCTGATCCGACCAAAACGGTGCAGTTTGGGAAATACTTATTGGAGAAATATTGCAATTGCAAGTAAATCTGATATAATATATGTAATGTGTCCCTGCAAGATATCAAAGCCAATATCAAAGCTAGTTCATAATAACTAGGGACAGCTGGAACAAATCCCGGAAAAGTGTAAGTCCTTTAAGTTTATCTATACATTGAGACTTAAAAAAACTATAAAAATGTTTGATAACACTAAGTTTCTGTCTCATCATTGTTCTGAAAAGAAAAGGGGACCCATACTGGTTCCACTTGAAATAAATTAAAGCCATTGTATGTGTTTAAGAGAATGCTATGCACACGGCGGGCACTTTATCCTTTTTTCCAAATATTTTGTAAATTGTAATTGTTTTCACACATATTTCAGTCACAACCCATAGGCCATTAGAGCATTCCTGACTTCTGTTAAAATTGGAAGCTTACATGTTAGTGATTCAGCAAAATCTTCATAATTTTTACCTTCATGAGTGAATTTTCACCATCACAAATTTTTTTTGCCCTAAGTACAAAAATAATGGAATGTACAGCCAATCTTGATTTTCCCAGTGTAACTTTTATAATCTATTGTCTAATAGTAACCTACATTTTTAAAGATATTTCTTCTGATGAGTGATTCGGTAATCAAATAGTAGATATTTAATTGTCATAATAAACAAAAAATGTAGCTTTTCAGAGCTAATGGGTGGTAACTTGTGGCTGTGTATTCTGGATGGATTTCACAGGAGTGAGGACCAGATATCACACTGCCATTCATTTTTTGTACATGAAAATACCTTTCCTCCCCTTTTTCCTCCTAGCTGCATGCCCATTAGAGTAATTAATGGCACAACAAGCTTCTTCATGGTGATATTGGAAACTGTATCCAGGCAGAGATGAATCAAGTACTCTATAGGTAATCTCTCTACATTCACAGCTAAATGTATTTAGACGGGTTGGCTAGCATCTGGGTTTATATGGGCTGTTAACATCTGAATAGATGTTAACACTTTGATAAAGGGATTTATTACATTAGCTACATTTAGAAAGCAACATGCATTTACTTATTGTGCATCAAAAGCAGAAAATCAAGATATTCAAACCAGACCAGTAATGAGATTGATCTGAAATAGCCATAAGTGCTCAGTTTGGAAAAGAAGCTGATTTAAACACTGTACTGCCATAAATAGCAGCTCTTAAACATCCATTTATTTTGGCCATTTAAATAATTCCCTAGGGATTAGGGAGGCACTAATGAATGAAATATCATAGGGGAGTACTGTAGAGTCTTGCTAGGGTAAACTGTGCAGCCCAGCAGATTTGGACTTACAAACTTATCTATATTTTCTGTAATACCTCTGCCAAAATCACCTTGTACTCCAATGCTGTACAATAATGGGACTTCTATAATATTAGTAAAACGTATTAAAAAATCAAGAAAGGCATTTTCAAGAACATGAGATTTTATTCAAATGAAGAGTCTTCTGCTAAACTCTCTCAGCAATTATAGCTATTTCTACACCAGTGCCTTGGTTTAACCATTAATTATGAAAAGTCCCAGATTATGAAAACTTTACATAAGAAACAGAAAAATAATTTTCAGATGTAGTGTCTTCTGCAGTCCACATGGGAATGTATGACTGCTTGGGCGCATGCAGTACTTTCCTCCACTGAAAATCCAACAGGAAGGAGGGATATTTAAGGAATAGTATTCATGCTGAGTAGTGTTGGAGAATCTGGGATAATAGACTGGAGTCTCAGGTGTGTGGGCACAATGTTAATATAAGCACTCTGAAACCCTCTCTCAACACCTTTTGCTCATCCTGGGTGGCTCAGTGAGAGCAGCCTTGTCCTTTAGTACCAAAGGACAGACAGGGTGAATTCCTCCAGTGTTGCACATTATATTTATGACCTCTACATTCTTCAGTGCTCTTTCACATTGTATGTTCTTTGGCTTTAAATGTGGGAGCTCACATTGATTAAGTATTTAAATTTTCCATTGGCTTTCCACAGCATTACAAAACTTTGCAGAGCAGCAAGATAATTTTTAATTGTAGCTCCTTATTTTGGTTACCTATCCTCCCAGTCCTAGCCAGGACTCCAGGATTTCTGGATCAAATGTGATTATTTCAGCAAATTGTGGTTATCAGCCGCATAGCAGCAGATGTAAAACACCTTGCTTAGTCTGACAAACTGATATTAGCCAGATCAAATAAGTACAAGTAAATCTGTCTGCTAAGGTCTTGTGAGAACAATTTATACAATAAAGAACCAGAAGAGAATCCACTGATGAGGAGCTGTTGTCATGCAGGCCTGAGCCAAATTTTATCCTTTTCCTTCTGCCAGCCATATAAAAATATATTCTGAAAGAGAAAGAAGTTGAAAACAGCTGCCTCAAATGTGCAGACTGCAGACAGAATGTTAGGAATACCAAAAGAAAATGATCACACACGGTCTATTAGATGCTCAGGAAGAACTGAGACAAGCCACATCTTTAAATGACAGTTTGAAAACACTGTACCAATATTTTTTCAGAAGTAACAGTTCAAGTAAAAAAAAACTGTTAGTCTTGCTTAAAAAATCTTTAATATAGCAGAAGTGAACCTCAAATGAAAGAAGGAGAGGGACAAGAGAAACAAAAGCAGAACTTGGTTTTCAAAATTATTGTGGCTTAACATGAAAAAGAAACCCCTTGTAAACTGTTTGTGTTTAACAGTCAAGAACTGAGAAAATAACCCTTTTTATTAAGACTGTTCTTCTTTGTGACTTGTCATTTCACTCTAATCACCCATTTAATTTGTGATTGTAAACATGTTTAATCATTTATATTCACAGAATCTCCACCTACTATTTAGTGCTCTGTTGCAAGACAATTTTTTGAAGTGCAAGTTAGGCAACAGCATTAAACATGCTGATACACCTTAACCATTTTTCATAGTGACTATTGGTTTTGAAAATGGGCTCTTCACTAGAACTTCACTGGTACATGATTTCATTCAGAGTAAAGAGCCTTTCAAATGGTGTTACAGATAACCTCTGCCCTAGCCTGTAATGTGCCACATCTTGAAAATCATCTTATATAAATAAAAAGCCTAAGTGAGACCCTCTGTGGAGATCAAAGAGAGCCCTGTAATATAAAAGAGACCTGAAAATCAAAGGAAAGAGGTTTCAGAGCAGGCTGTGGGGTGAGGATGTCCAGCTAAACCTAATAACCCAAGCTGAATGACAGATTATTCTCTACCTCTGTGCCATTTCTGTCTCCCAGCATGAAGAGGAGGACAATCTATACAAAGAGGTACTCAGTTCTAAACTTGTTAAACACTATTTTTGTTTTTCAGTATGTAAAGAGAAAAAGGAATTTTGCAAGTTTTGATTTTGTTTAATATCTCCAGTGTATGTATTCTGTCTCATATACATATACTGGTATGTTCTTGCCTTTCCAAACATGTATTTCTACATTCTTAGATTTGGCAAACATGTAAACTCAGATTTTTACAATACATTTAAGCAGCGTCTTAATGTCACTGTGTGAACAGTGCTTTGGGGTGCCGATGTTTCCTGTAGATGCAGTATTTCTCCATAGAGACTGAGAGCTTTAATCTATGAAAATAAATCTTATTTGCAAGATATGTCTAGACTAAAAGAAAATGCTAAGCACAACAGCATTTTAAAAAACCCGATGAAGATGGTTCCCTCGGATCAGTTCTGCACACAAAACAAAGCACCAAACAACAAGAAGTCTTCAAACCTTTTAATCTAAAAAAAGTCTCTCGTCCTTCTGAGCAGATAATAGGAAATCAGAATGTTCCAAGCCCATTGAGTACTACCTTCTATTTCTCCTAGGTTCCCTTATAGTTCTCTGATCAAATACCTTCTATCTCTGCTTTCAAATCTTTTATTTTTATTTTTGTTTCTGGCTGTGTGTGCACAGAGGGATGGGAGAGCAGATGCACTTGCTGAGAGATGTAATGCTGTAAATGAAAAGTTGCTTTAACGATGCTTAATCTGCATCTTTCAAAAAATATCTACTCAGCAGAAGCACAGAACTTCACATGGTAGCTGATTAAAACCATCGCCAATTTTTTCCGGGGAGTTTTAAACTCTTTGATTTTTATCCCTGAAACAAACTATTGAAGGAGCATGTTGTTCTGTTATGTAAAGGATCTATCAGTCATAGAAAAAATGAAGTTATATAAAATGTGCAAGAAGAAAGGTTTGCGCTTGATAAACATTAACTGTTGGGATTTACCATGAAGAGTTCTCAAGATAGCAAAAAATTCTACAGATTAATTAAAAAAAAAAATCAAAGGAGAGGCATATTTATTCTCTATCAGGAGGAAAACAATAAAAATGAAGGGATTAAAATCTTTAATTTAGCAGTCCTTTAAATTCTTTTTAGTGTGAAACTGAGGCAAAAGGCATTACCTGCCAATAAGCAGTTTAATGATCATTTTTAGAAGCTGCATTTTTAACAATAATAAGAGAATGGAAAATGACCTGCTCAATTTTACTTCACATCGAGCCAGAATTCACTGTAAATCACTGATCCTTAGCATTCAACATTCAATTTCCTTCTATTTAAATGTGTATTTTTAAGAGATTGAGCTTACATGGGCTTCATGTATAATTTAACCTCCCCAGGGAAAGCTATTTTATTACTATAATCACATTAAATGTAAGTGATCTATAGAAAAAAATATTTAAGTGGGATGGAAATGGAAACAAATGGAAATGTGAAATGAAATGTAAATGGTGCTTGAATATATTTGTTAAGTCAAGTCTGCAAGTGAGAGAATATGGAAGGAAAAGTGGTAGTGGAACTCCATCTCTATGGAATCTATAAAAAATGCTGGAAACTGAAAAATCAGTGAATTGAAGATTCATCTCTCAAGTCAAATAATTCAAAAGGCAAATTAACATCTCCTTCATGAGGACTTGAGTTCTTTTAAAAAATCTGATCCATTACTAAATGACAGACCTTTTCAAAAACTCTGGAACTCAAATGGTTTTTTTTAATGGGATATTAAACCCAGAGGTACACAGACTCAGCCCCAGGAAATTCAAACTACTCAGCCAGCTTTTCAGATTAATTTATTCTGCGGATTTACAGAAGTGGCTAAAAATATTCAAGATTACACTAGCTAAGAATTGATTTCTTACATGTATGCAACATTCTTAATAGGTTTACATTAATATCTGCTTCCTGTCTAAAGTGTATGGATGGAGAAGGAAATCCACAGTAAACAACCTAACAGAATAATCCTGCTATTAGAGAAGAGCCATCCTGAATGGCAATTGGTATAGTTGTTGGCAAGAAAATTAGCAGTACCACCAGCACCTTTAATCTAATTGGACTCATGCATGCAAGTTAAATTATCCTCAGGATTTATGTCACTTAAGAGAAAAGCTGAACTGAATCAAGCATTTAAACATTATTTTTGGATCTGGCTCATTATACCACTTGGGATGGGAATGTGCTGATCTGCTCTGATCTGCACTGACCCCTATCAGTAACAGTCTCCAAAGGTTCTGGACTGGCACAGGAGCTCTGCACAGGTGCTGGATCTTCACAGCCACCCCTGCTGCTGCTGCTGCTGCTGGTAAATTCAATTAACTTGTTCTTAAGTGCATCCAAAATGCTGACACCACACCATGATCTTAGGAACTTGTACACTGCATGATTTCTAATATTTAAGGAGGAGAGGGTTCTCTTCCTTTCTCACCAGATTTCTCAATGAAAACTATGCCATTTTTCACAATTATTTTCACTGTGAAGCTTCTGGTTCACGTTGTTGAACGAGAGTCAACAATGAGGACTGGATTATTGAACTGCTGCAATTTTAGTGTTTAAAATGATTATTATTTTTAATCTGTTCTGGTTAGGACCCTAATGCCCCGACATAATCTGATCCCAGAGGAAGGGAGGATTTTTCCTGTCTATGATTTTTTTACATCTTTGATTTATTCTTCATAAGTAATTTCATGACTCATATTTTGTGTCCTTTGAAAGGATTTATTCAAGCCACTGTAGAGACCTTCTGTGAATTCAGCACTGGAATTACATGGCATCACTAGGATGCACCAATAATATTCACATTCAAGTGAGAGATGAATTATGGAAAATTTTAATTACGATCCATCACCCTGGTGATGTATAATTTATGAACATAATCTGGTCAATGTTAGAACCTGACTCTCTGTATGCTTTCTGGAAATGCTTCTCGAAGTGGAATCCCACAGAGATCTTCTACAAGGTGATAGATAAGTCAGAAAGTGACAGAAAGTGTGTCTTTCACTTTCTGGAGAAATACAGCAGACAATTTAGGAATAAAGTTTAACAAAGGATATTCAATGAGTATACATTTACTCTAAAGGCAAGAGTTACAAAACCTCGCAAATATTCTGTTATGCTTTTGTCTCTCATCCAGTCTCATCCTCCTGTGTGGAAACTTTTTTGGCATTTCAGTCTGGGTGAAGTCCTACAAACCATTTGCTTTCCAGTCTCTCCCAGTGTGCAATATCCTTTTGAATGGATATTCAGACATCAAATTTGTTTCCTGCTACTCCTAGGGTATTGAATGGAGACACTCTGGTTTTGCAGGGACTGCTAAGAGCTGGTGAGTCTGCCAGAGTCAATGTACCTGCTTTTGCCTTGAAAAGGTTTTAAAGATCAATGTGAAATAATAACAGAAAAGTGGCCTCAAGATTGTCACAAGGATGTTGGGACCAGAATCAATACATAATTTATGACAGCCAATTGCCAATGTTTTGGACAGAAGATTCCAACCTTCTCAAAATTGCTGTTTTCCTAATTTCACCAGCCACATACAGAGAAACAGTAAAGTGAAAGGACCCCCCAGTCGGACAGTCCTAACTCAGTTGGTCTTTGCTGATAGCCCATACTTCCCAGAGTGCTCGATAGCAGCAACAACACAGGATGTGGCATGTCCTAAGCCACATTCTTCCCTGCAGGATCTGCATCAGGGTTCCCATATATTTTGAATATTTTAAGGCTGCATGGGCCATTCTCTGGGGTGCTGGTCTCTCCCTGCAGGTCTGTAGATAGTTGCAGGTGAAACACATCTCTTTCAGTTTGACCTACCGCAAATAGCTACTATCCTTAGCATTTGAAAACGAAAACATTAAGTTCGCAACAGAAAGTCCATAAAATCCTATTTTTTGCTTTATACTTTAAAAGAGACTCATACTTTTGCTATCATCTGCAAAATCCTGCAAAGTTTTTCAATTACTACTATGATTTCCTTCCTTCCTTCCTTCCATCCTTCCTTCCTTCCTTCCTTCCTTCCATCCTTCCTTCCTTCCTTCCTTCCTTCCTTCCTTCCTTCCTTCCTTCCTTCCCTCCTTCCTTCCTTCCTTCCTTCCTTCCTTCCTTCCTTCCTTCCTTCCTTCCTTCCTTCCGACACTTCCTTCCGACACTTCCTTCCGACACTTCCTTCCGACACTTCCTTCCGACACTTCCTTCCTTCCTTCCGACACTTCCTTCCTTCCGACACTTCCTTCCTTCCGACACTTCCTTCCTTCCTTCCTTCCGACACTTCCTTCCGACACTTCCTTCCTTCCTTCCTTCCTTCCTTCCTTCCTTCCTTCCTTCCTTCCTTCCTTCCTTCCTTCCTTCCTTCCTTCCTTCCTTCCTTCCTTCCTTCCTTCCTTCCTTCCTTCTTTCCTTCCTTCCTTCCTTCCTTCCTTCCTTCCTTCCTTCCTTCCTTCCTTCCTTCCTTCCTTCCTTCCTTCCTTCCTTCCTTCCTTCCTTCCTTCCTTCCTTCCTTCCTTCCTTCCTTCCTCCCTCCCTCCCTCCCTCCCTCCCTCCCTCCCTCCCTCCCTCCCTCCCTTCCTTCCTTCCGACACTTCCTTCCGACACTTCCTTACTTCCGACACCTCCTTCCGACATTTCCTTCCTTCCTACACTTCCTTCCAACACTTCCTTCCTTCCAACACTTCCTTCCTTCCGACACTTCCTTCCTTCCGACACTTCCTTTCTTCCTTCCTTCTGACACTTCCTTCCGACACTTCCTTCCTTCCGACACTTCCTTCCTCCCAACACTTCTTTCCAACACTTCCTTCCATCCTTCCTTCCTTCCTTCCTTCCTTCCTTCCTTCCTTCCTTCCTTCCTTCCTTCCTCCCTTCCTCCCTTCCTTCCTTCCTTCCGACACTTCCTTACGAGACTTCCTTCCGACACTTCCTTACGACACTTCCTTCCGACACTTCCTTCCTTCTGACACTTCCTTCCTTCCTTCCGACACTTCCTTCCTTCCTTCCGACACTTTCTTCCGACACTTCCTTCCTTCCTTCGGACACTTCCTTCCGACATTTCCTTCAGACACTTCATTCCTTCCTTCCGACACTTCCTTCTGACAATTCCCACTGACACTTCCTTCCTTCCTTCCGACACTTCCTTCTGACACTTCCTTCCGACACTTCCTTCCTTCTCACACATCCTTCCGTCCTTCCGACACTTTCTTCCTTCCGACAACTCCTTCCTTCCAACACTTCCTTCCTTCCTTCCGACACTTCCTTCCAGCACTTCCTTCCGATACTTCCTTCCGACACTACCTTCTGACACTTCCTGCCTTCCTTTCTTCCGAGACTTCCTTCTGAGACTTCGTTCTGACACTTCTTTCCGACACTTCCTTCTGACACTTCCTTCCGACACTTCCGTCCTTCCGACACTTCCTTCCTTCCTTCCATCCGACACTTTCTTCCTTCCGACACTTCCTTCCTTCTGACACTTCCTTCCGACACTTCCTTCTAACACTTAGTTCTGACAATTCCTACCTTCCTTCCGACACATCCTTCCTTCCTTGCGACACTTCCTTCCGACACTTCCTTCCTTCCGACACTTCCTTCCGACACTTCCTTTCGACATTTCCTTCCGACAATTCCTTGCGACACTTCCCTCCGACACTTCCTTTCGACATTTCCTTCCGACACTTCCTTCCGACACTTCCATCCTTCCTTCCGATACTTCCTTCCTTCCTTCCTTCCTTCCTTCCTTCCTTCCTTCCTTCCGACACTTCCTTCCGACACTTCCTTCCGACACTTCCTTCCGACACTTCCTTCCGACACTTCCTTCCGACACTTCCTTCCTTCCTTCCTTCCTTCCTTCCTTCCTTCCTTCCTTCCGACACTTCCTTCCGACACTTCCTTCCGACACTTTCTTCCGACACTTCCTTCCTTCCTTCCTTCCTTCCTTCCTTCCTTCCTTCCTTCCTTCCTTCCTTCCTGCCTTCCTCCCTCCCTCCCTCCCTCCCTCCCTCCCTCCCTTCCTTCCTTCCTTCCGACACTTCCTTCCGACACTTCCTTCCGACACTTCCTTCCGACACTTCCGTCCTTCCTTACTTCCTTCCTTCCTTCCTTCCTTCCTTCCGACATTTCCTTCCTTCCGACACTTCATTCTTTCCTTCCGACACTTCCTTCCGACACTTCCAAGCCTTCTTTCCAACACTTCCTTCCTTCCTTCCTTCCTACCGACGCTTCCTTCCTTCCGACACTTCCTTCCTTCCTTCCGACACTTCCTTCCGACACTTCCGACACATTCTTCTGACACTTCCTTCCTTCCTTCCTTCCTTCCTTCCTTCCTTCCTTCCGACACTTCCTTCCGACACTTCCTTCCGACACTTCCTTCCGACACTTCCTTCCGACACTTCCTTCCGATACTTCCTTCCGACACTTCCTTTCGACACTTCCTTCCTTCCGACACTTCCTTCCTTCCGACACTTCCTTCCTTCCTTCCTTCCGACACTTCTTTCCGACACTTCCTTCCTTCCGACACTTCCTTCCTTCCTTCCTTCCTTCCTTCCTTCCTTCCTTCCTTCCTTCCTTCCTTCCTTCCGACACTTCCTTCATTCCTTCCTTCCGACACTTCCTTCCGACACTTCCGACACTTCCTTCCAACACTTTGTTCCGACACTTCCTCCCAACACTTCCTTTCTTCCGACCTTTCCTTCCGACATTTCCTTCCGACACTTCCATCCGACATTTCCTTCCTTCCGACACATCCTTCCGAGACTTCCTTTCGACATTTCCAACCTTCCGACACTTTCTTCCTTCCTGCCTTCCTTCCTTCCTTCCGATACTTCCTTCCGACACTTCCTTCCGACACTTCCGTCCTTCCTTCCGATCCTTCCTTCCTTCCTTCCTTCCGACACTTCCTTCCGTCCTTCCTTCCGACACTTCCTTCCGACACTTCCTTCCGACACTTCCTTCCGACACTTCCTTCCGACACTTCCTTTCGACATTTCCTTCCTTCCTTCCGTCCTTCCTTCCTTCCTTCCTTCCTTCCATCCTTCCTTCCTTCCGACACTTCCTTCCGACACTTCCTTACGACACTTCCTTCCTACACTTCCTTCCGACACTTCCTTCCTTCCTTCCTTCCGACACTTCCTTCCTACACTTCCTTCCTTCCTTCCGACCCTTCCTTCCGACACTTCCTTCGGACACTTCCTTCCGACACTTCCTTCCTTCCTTCCTTCCTTCCGACACTTCCTTCCGACACTTCCTTCCGACACTTCCTTCCTTCCTTCTGACACTTCCTTCCGTCCTTCCGACACTTCCTTCCTTCCTTCCGACACTTCCTTCCTTCCTTCCTTCCTTTCTTCCTTCCTTCCTTCCTTCCTTCCTTCCTTCCTTCCTTCCGACACTTCCTTCCGACACTTCCTTCCGACACTTCCTTCCGACACTTCCTTCCGACACTTCCTTCCTTCCTTCCGACACTTCCTTCCTTCCTTCCTTCCTTCCTTCCTTCCTTCCTTCCTTCCTTCCTTCCGACACTTCCTTCCGACACTTCCTTCCGACACTTCCTTCCGACACTCCCTTCCTTCCTTCCGACACTTCCTTCCTTCCTTCCGACACTTCCTTCCGACACTTCCTTCCTTCCTTCCTTCCTTCCTTCCTTCCTTCCTTCCTTCCTTCCTTCCTTCCTTCCTTCCTTCCTTCCTTCCTTCATTCCGACACTTCCTTCCTTCCTTCCTTCCTTCCTTCCTTCCTTCCTTCCTTCCTTCCTTCCTCCCTCCCTCCCTCCCTCCCTCCCTCCCTTCCTTGCTTCCTTCCGACACTTCCTTCCGACACTTCCTTACTTCAGACACCTCCTTCCGACATTTCCTTCCTTCCTACACTTCCTTCCAACACTTCCTTCCTTCCAACACTTCCTTCCTTCCGACACTTCCTTCCTTCCGACACTTCCTTTCTTCCTTCCTTCTGACACTTCCTTCCGACACTTCCTTCCTTCCGACACTTCCTTCCTCCCAACACTTCTTTCCAACACTTCCTTCCATCCTTCCTTCCTTCCTTCCTTCCTTCCTCCCTTCCTTCCTTCTTTCCGACACTTCCTTACGAGACTTCCTTCCGACACTTCCTTACGACACTTCCTTCCGACACTTCCTTCCTTCTGACACTTCCTTCCTTCCTTCCGACACTTCCTTCCTTCCTTCCGACACTTTCTTCCGACACTTCCTTCCTTCCTTCGGACACTTCCTTCCGACATTTCCTTCAGACACTTCATTCCTTCCTTCCGACACTTCCTTCTGACAATTCCCACTGACACTTCCTTCCTTCCTTCCGACACTTCCTTCTGACACTTCCTTCCGACACTTCCTTCCTTCTCACACATCCTTCCGTCCTTCCGACACTTTCTTCCTTCCGACAACTCCTTCCTTCCAACACTTCCTTCCTTCCTTCCGACACTTCCTTCCAGCACTTCCTTCCGACACTTCCTTCCGACACTACCTTCTGACACTTCCTGCCTTCCTTTCTTCCGAGACTTCCTTCTGAGACTTCGTTCTGACACTTCTTTCCGACACTTCCTTCTGACACTTCCTTCCGATACTTCCGTCCTTCCGACACTTCCTTCCTTCCTTCCATCCGACACTTTCTTCCTTCCGACACTTCCTTCCTTCTGACACTTCCTTCCGACACTTCCTTCTAACACTTAGTTCTGACAATTCCTACCTTCCTTCCGACACATCCTTCCTTCCTTGCGACACTTCCTTCCGACACTTCCTTCCTTCCGACACTTCCTTCCGACACTTCCTTTCGACATTTCCTTCCGACAATTCCTTGCGACACTTCCCTCCGACACTTCCTTTCGACATTTCCTTCCGACACTTCCTTCCGACACTTCCATCCTTCCTTCCGATACTTCCTTCCTTCCTTCCTTCCTTCCTTCCTTCCTTCCTTCCTTCCTTCCTTCCTTCCTTCCGACACTTCCTTCCTTCCTTCCTTCCGACACTTCCTTCCGACACTTCCTTCCGACACTTCCTTCCGACACTTCCTTCCTTCCTTCCTTCCTTCCTTCCTTCCTTCCGACACTTCCTTCCGACACTTCCTTCCGACACTTCCTTCCGACACTTTCTTCCGACACTTCCTTCCTTCCTTCCTTCCTTCCTTCCTTCCTTCCTTCCTTCCTTCCTGCCTTCCTGCCTTCCTGCCTTCCTCCCTCCCTCCCTCCCTCCCTCCCTCCCTTCCTTCCTTCCTTCCGACACTTCCTTCCGACACTTCCTTCCGACACTTCCTTCCGACACTTCCGTCCTTCCTTCCTTCCTTCCTTCCTTCCTTCCTTCCTTCCGACATTTCCTTCCTTCCGACACTTCATTCTTTCCTTCCGACACTTCCTTCCGACACCTCCAAGCCTTCTTTCCAACACTTCCTTCCTTCCTTCCTTCCTTCCTACCGACGCTTCCTTCCTTCCGACACTTCCTTCCTTCCTTCCGACACTTCCTTCCGACACTTCCGACACATTCTTCTGACACTTCCTTCCTTCCTTCCTTCCTTCCTTCCTTCCTTCCTTCCTTCCTTCCTTCCTTCCTTCCTTCTTTCCGACACTTTCTTCTGACACTTCCTTCCTTCCTTCCTTCCTTCCTTCCTTCCTTCCTTCCTTCCTTCCTTCCTTCCTTCCGACACTTCCTTCCGACACTTCCTTCCGACACTTCCTTCCGACACTTCCTTCCGACACTTCCTTCCGATACTTCCTTCCGACACTTCCTTTCGACACTTCCTTCCTTCCGACACTTCCTTCCTTCCTTCCTTCCGACACTTCTTTCCGACACTTCCTTCCTTCCGACACTTCCTTCCTTCCTTCCTTCCTTCGTTCCTTCCTTCCTTCCTTCCGACACTTCCTTCATTCCTTCCTTCCGACACTTCCTTCCGACACTTCCGACACTTCCTTCCAACACTTTGCTCCGACACTTCCTCCCAACACTTCCTTTCTTCCGACCTTTCCTTCCGACATTTCCTTCCGACACTTCCATCCGACATTTCCTTCCTTCCGACACATCCTTCCGAGACTTCCTTTCGACATTTCCAACCTTCCGACACTTTCTTCCTTCCTGCCTTCCTTCCTTCCTTCCGATACTTCCTTCCGACACTTCCTTCCGACACTTCCGTCCTTCCTTCCGATCCTTCCTTCCTTCCTTCCGACACTTCCTTCCGTCCTTCCTTCCTTCCTTCCTTCCGACACTTCCTTCCGACACTTCCGTCCGACACTTCCTTCCGACACTTCCTTTCGACATTTCCTTCCTTCCTTCCGTCCTTCCTTCCTTCCTTCCTTCCTTCCTTCCATCCTTCCTTCCTTCCGACACTTCCTTCCGACACTTCCTTACGACACTTCCTTCCTACACTTCCTTCCGACACTTCCTTCCGACACTTCCTTCCGACACTTCCTTCCGACACTTCCTTCCTACACTTCCTTCCTTCCTTCCGACACTTCCTTCCGACACTTCCTCCCGACACTTCCTTCCGACACTTCCTTCCTTCCTTCCTTCCTTCTGACACTTCCTTCCGACACTTCCTTCCGACACTTCCTTCCTTCCTTCTGACACTTCCTTCCGTCCTTCCGACACTTCCTTCCTTCCTTCCGACACTTCCTTCCTTCCTTCCTTCCTTCCTTCCTTTCTTCCTTCCTTCCTTCCTTCCTTCCTTCCTTCCTTCCTTCCTTCCTTCCTTCCTTCCTTCCGACACTTCCTTCCGACACTTCCTTCCGACACTTCCTTCCGACACTTCCTTCCTTCCTTCCTTCCTTCCTTCCGACACTTCCTTCCGACACTTCCTTCCGACACTTCCTTCCGACACTCCCTTCCTTCCTTCCGACACTTCCTTCCTTCCTTCCGACACTTCCTTCCGACACTTCCTTCCTTCCTTCCTTCCGACACTTCCTTCCTTCCGACACTTCCTTCTTTCCTTCCGACACTTCCTTCCAACACTTCCGACACTTCCTTCCAACACTTCCTTCCTTCCTTCCTTCCTACCGACGCTTCCTTCCTTCCGACACTTCCTTCCTTCCTTCCTTCCGACACTTTCTTCTGACACTTCCTTCCTTCCTTCCTTCCTTCCTTCCTTCCTTCCTTCCGACACTTCCTTCCTTCCTTCCGACACTTCCTTCCGACATTTCCTTCCGACACTTCCTTCCGACACTTCCTTCCGACACTTCCTTCCGACACTTCCTTCCGACACTTCCTTCCGATACTTCCTTCCGATACTTCCTTCCGACACTTCCTTCTGACACTTCCTTCCTTCCGACACTTCCTTCCTTCCGACACTTCCTTCCTTCCTTCCTTCCGACACTTCCTTCCGACACTTCCTTCCTTCCGACACTTCCTTCCTTCCTTCCTTCCTTCCTTCCTTCCTTCCTTCCTTCCTTCCGACACTTCCTTCATTCCTTCCTTCCGACACTTCCTTCCGACACTTCCGACACTTCCTTCCAACACTTTGTTCCGACACTTCCTCCCAACACTTCCTTTCTTCCGACCTTTCCTTCCGACATTTCCTTCCGACACTTCCTTCCGACATTTCCTTGCTTCCGACACATCCTTCCTAGACTTCCTTTCGACATTTCCAACCTTCCGACACCTCCTTCCTTCCTGCCTTCCTTCCTTCCTTCCGATACTTCCTTCCGACACTTCCTTCCGACACTTCCGTCCTTCCTTCCGATCCTTCCTTCCTTCCTTCCGACACTTCCTTCCTTCCGACACTTCCTTCCGTCCTTCCTTCCTTCCTTCCTTCCGACACTTCCTTCCGACACTTCCTTCCGACACTTCTTTCGACATTTCCTTCCTTCCTTCCATCCTTCCTTCCTTCCTTCCTTCCTTCCTTCCTTCCTTCCGACACTTCCTTCCGAAACTTCCTTCCGACACTTCCTTCCTACACTTCCTTCCGACACTTCCGTCCTTCCGACACTTCCTTCCTTCCGACACTTCCTTCCGACACTTCCTTCCTTCCTTCCGACACTTCCTTCCGACACTTCCTTCCTTCCTTCCTTCCGACACTTCCTTCCTACACTTCCTTCCTTCCTTCCGACACTTCCTTCCGACACTTCCTTCCTTCCTTCCTTCCGACACTTCCTTCCGAGACTTCCTTCCGACACTTCCTTCCTTCCTTCTGACACTTCCTTCCGTCCTTCCGACACTTCCTTCCTTCCTTCCGACACTTCCTTCCTTCCTTCCTTCCTTCCTTCCTTCCTTTCTTCCTTCCTTCCTTCCTTCCTTCCTTCCTTCCTTCCTTCCTTCCGACACTTCCTTCCGACACTTCCTTCCGACACTTCCTTCCTTCCTTCCTTCCTTCCGACACTTCCTTCCGACACTTCCTTCCTTCCTTCCGACACTTCCTTCCTTCCTTCCGACACTTCCTTCCGACACTTCCTTCCTTCCTTCCTTCCGACACTTCCTTCCTTCCGACACTTCCTTCTTTCCTTCCGACACTTCCTTCCGACACTTCCGACACTTCCTTCCAACACTTCCTTCCTTCCTTCCTTCCTTCCTACCGACGCTTCCTTCCTTCCGACACTTCCTTCCTTCCTTCCTTCCGACAATTTCTTCTGACACTTCCTTCCTTCCTTCCGACACTTCCTTCCTTCCTTCCTTCCTTCCTTCCTTCCTTCCTTCCTTCCTTCCTTCCGACACTTCCTTCCTTCCTTCCGACACTTCCTTCCAACATTTCCTTCCGACACTTCCTTCCAACACTTCCTTCCGACACTTCCCTCTGACACTTCCTTCCTTCCTTCCGACACTTCCTTCTGACACTACCTTCCGACACTTCCTTCCTTCTCACACTTCCTTCCTTCCTTCCGACACTTTCTTCCTTCCGACACATCCTTCCTTCCAACACTTCCTTCCTTCCTTCCGACACTTCCTTCCAGCACTTCCTTCCGATACTTCCTTCCGACACTACCTTCTGACACTTCCTGCCTTCCTGTCTTCCGAGACTTCCTTCTGAGACTTCCTTCTGACACTTCTTTCCGACACTTCCTTCTGACACTTCCTTCCGACACTTCCGTCCTTCCGACACTTCCTTCCTTCCTTCCATCCGACACTACCTTCCTACCGACACTTCCTTCCGACACTTCCTTTCGACATTTCCTTCCGACACTTCCTTCCGACACTTCCCTCCGACACTTCTTTTCGACATTTCCTTCCGACACTTCCTTCCGACACTTCCTTCCTTCCGACACTTCCTTCCTCCCGACACTTCCTTCCTTCCGACACTTCCTTTCGACACTTCCTTCCGACACTTCCTTTCGACACTTCCTTCCGACACTTCCTTCCTTCCGACACTTCCTTCCTTCCGACACTTCCTTGCTTCCTCCCGATACTTCCTTCCGACACTTCCTTCCGACACTTCCGTCCTTCCTTCCGATCCTTCCTTCCTTCCTTCCGACACTTCCTTCCTTCCGACACTTCCTTCCGTCCTTCCTTCCTTCCTTCCTTCCGACACTTCCTTCCGACACTTCCTTCCGACACTTCCTTTCGACATTTCCTTCCTTCCTTCCGTCCTTCCTTCCTTCCTTCCTTCCGACACTTCCTTCCGACACTTCCTTCCGACACTTCCTTCCTTCCGACACTTCCTTCCGACACTTCCTTCCTTCCTTCCGACACTTCCTTCCGACACTTCCTTCCGACACTTCCTTCCTACACTTCCTTCCTTCCTTCCTTCCTTCCTTCCTTCCTTCCTTCCTTCCTTCCGACACTTCCTTCCGACACTTCCTTCCGACACTTCCTTCCGACACTTCCTTCCTTCCTTCCTTCCTTCCTTCCTTCCTTCCTTCCTTCCGACACTTCCTTCCGACACTTCCTTTTGACACTTCCTTCCGACACTTCCTTCCTTCCTTCTGACACTCCCTTCCGTCCTTCCGACACTTCCTTCCTTCCTTCCTTCCGACACTTCCTTCCTTCCTTCCTTCCTTCCTTCCTTCCTTCCTTCCTTTCTTCCTTCCTTCCTTCCTTCTTTCCTTCCTTCCTTCCTTCCTTCCTTCCTTCCTTCCTTCCTTCCTTCCTTCCTTCCTTCCTTCCTTCCTTCCTTCCTTCCTTCCGACACTTCCTTCCGACACTTCCTTCCGACACTTCCTTCCTTCCTTCCTTCCTTCCTTCCTTCCTTCCTTCCTTCCTTCCTTCCGACACTTCCTTCCGACACTTCCTTCCGACACTTCCTTCCTTCCTTCCGACACTTCCTTCCTTCCTTCCGACACTTCCTTCCGACACTTCCTTCCTTCCTTCCGACACTTCCTTCCTTCCGACACTTCCTTCTTTCCTTCCGACACTTCCTTCCGACACTTCCGACACTTCCTTCCAACACTTCCTTCCTTCCTTCCTTCCTTCCTTCCTTCCTTCCTTCCTTCCGTCCTTCCTTCCTTCCTTCCTTCCTTCCTTCCTTCCTACCGACTCTTCCTTCCTTCCGACAATTCCTTCCTTCCTTCCTTCCTTCCGACACTTTCTTCTGACACATCCTTCCTTCCTTCCTTCCTTCCTTCCTTCCTTCCTTCCTTCCTTCCTTCCTTCCTTCCTTCCTTCCTTCCTTCCTTCCGACACTTCCTTCCGACACTTCCTTCCTTCCTTCCGACACTTCCTTCCGACATTTCCTTCCGACACTTCCTTCCGACACTTCCTTCCGACACTTCCCTCTGACACTTCCTTCCTTCCTTCCGACACTTCCTTCTGACACTACCTTCCGACACTTCCTTCCTTCCAACACTTCCTTCCTTCCTTCCGACACTTCCTTCCAGCACTTCCTTCCGATACTTCCTTCCGACACTACCTTCTGACACTTCCTGCCTTCCTGTCTTCCGAGACTTCCTTCTGAGACTTCCTTCTGACACTTCTTTCCGACACTTCCTTCTGACACTTCCTTCCGACACTTCCGTCCTTCCGACACTTCCTTCCTTCCTTCCATCCGACACTACCTTCCTACCGACACTTCCTTCCGACACTTCCTTTCGACATTTCGTTCCGACACTTCCTTCCGACACTTCCCTCCGACACTTCTTTTCGACATTTCCTTCCGACACTTCCTTCCAACACTTCCTTCCTTCCGACACTTCCTTCCTCCTTACACTTCCTTCCTTCCGACACTTCCTTTCGACACTTCCTTCCGACACTTCCTTCCGACACTTCCTTCCTTCCTTCCTTCCTTCCTTCCTTCCTTCCTTCCTTCCGACACTTCCTTCCAACACTTCCTTCTGACACTTCCTTCCGACACTTCCTTCCTTCCGACACTTCCTTCCGACATTTCCTTCCTTCCTTCCGACACTTCCTTCCGACACTTCCTTCCGACACTTCCTTCCGACACTTCCTTCCTTCCGACACTTCCTTCAGACACTTCCTTCCGACACTTCCTTCCGACACTTCCTTCTGACACTTCCTTCCTTCCTTCCGACACTTCCTTCCTTCCTTCCTTTCGACACTTCCTTCCTTCCTTCCGACACTTCCTTCCTTCCTTCCTTCCTTCCTTCCTTCCTTCCTTCCTTCCTTCCTTCCGACACTTCCTTCCTTCTGACACTTCCTTCTTTCCTTCCGACACTTCCTTCCGACATTTCCGACACTTCCTTCCGACACTTCCTTCCTTCCTTCCTTCCTTCCTTCCTTCCTTCCTTCCTTCCTTCCTTCCTTCCTTCCTTCCTTCCTTCTTTCCTTCCGACGCTTCCTTCCTTCCGACACTTCCTTCCTTCTTTCCTTCCGCCACTTTCTTCTGACACTTCCTTCCCTGTTTCCTTCCTTCCTTCCTTCCTTCCTTCCTTCCTTCCTTCCTTCCTTCCTTCCTTCCTTCCGACACTTCCTTTTGACACTTCCTTCCGACACTTCCTTCCGACACTTCCTTCGTTCCGACACTTCCTTCCTTCCTTCCGACGCTTCCTTCATTCCTTCCTTCCGACACTTCCTTCCGACACTTCCGACACTTCCTTCCAACAATTTGTTCCGACACTTCCTCCCGACACTTCCTTTCTTCCGACATTTCCTTCCGACATTTCCTTCCGACACTTCCTTCCGACACATCCTTCCTTCCGACACTTCCTTCCTAGACTTCCTTTCGACATTTCCAACCTTCCGACACTTCCTTCCTTCCTGCCTTCCTTCCTTCCGATACTTCCTTCCGACACTTCCTTCCTTCCTTCCTTCCTTCCTTCCTTCCTTCCTTCCTTCCTTCCTTCCTCCCTTCCTCCCTCCCTTCCTTCCTTCCTTCCTTCCTTCCGACACTTCCTTCCTTCCGACACTTCCTTCCTTCCTTCCGACACTTCTTTCCGACACTTCCTTCCGACACTTCCTTCCGACACTTCCTTCCTTCCTTCCTTCCTTCCTTCCTTCCTTCCTTCCTTCCTTCCTTCCTTCCTTCCTTCCTTCCGACACTTCCTTCCGACACTTCCTTCCGACACTTCCTTCCTTCCGACACTTCCTTCCTTCCTTCCTTCCTTCCGACACTTCCTTCATTCCTTCCTTCCGACACTTCCTTCCGACACTTCCGACACTTCCTTCCAACACTTTGTTCCGACACTTCCTCCCGACACTTCCTTTCTTCCGATATTTCCTTCCGACATTTCCTTCCGACACTTCCTTCCGACATTTCCTTCCTTCCGACACTTCCTGTCTAGACTTCCTTTCGACATTTCCAACCTTCCGACACTTCCTTCCTTCCTGCCTTCCTTCCTTCCTTCCTTCCGATACTTCCTTCCACCACTTCCTTTCGACATTTCCTTCCTTCCTTCCTTCCTTCCTTCCTTCCTTCCTTCCTTCCTTCCTTCCGACACTTCCTTCCTTCCGACACTTCCTTCCTTCCGACACTTCCTTCCTTCCTTCGGACACTTCCTTCCGACACTTCCTTCCGACACTTCCTTCCGACACTTCATTCCGAAACTTCCTTCCTTCCGACACTTCCTTCCTTCCTTCATTCCTTCCTTCCGACACTTCCTTTCGACACTTCCTTTCGACACTTCCTTCCGACACTTCCTTCCGACACTTCCTTCCGACACTTCCTTCCTTCCTACACTTCCGACACTTCGGACACTTCCTTCAAACACTTCCTACCTTCCGACACTTCCGTTCTACACTTCTGACACTTCCTTCCGACACTTCCTTCCTTCCTGCCTTCCTTCCTTCCGATACTTCCTTCCGACACTTCCTTCCTTCCTTCCTTCCTTCCTTCCTTCCTTCCTTCCTTCCTTCCTTCCTTCCTTCCTTCCTCCCTCCCTTCCTTCCTTCCTTCCTTCCTTCCGACACTTCCTTCCTTCCGACACTTCCTTCCTTCCTTCCGACACTTCTTTCCGACACTTCCTTCCGACACTTCCTTCCGACACTTCCTTCCGACACTTCCTTCCGAAACTTCCTTCCTTCCGACACTTCCTTCCTTCCTTCATTCCTTCCTTCCGACACTTCCTTCCGACACTTCCTTCCGACACTTCCTTCCTTCCTTCCTTCCTTCCTTCCTTCCTTCCTTCCTTCCTTCCTTCCTTCCGACACTTCCTTCCTCCTTACACTTCCTTCCTTCCGACACTTCCTTTCGACACTTCCTTCCGACACTTCCTTCCGACACTTCCTTCCTTCCTTCCTTCCTTCCTTCCTTCCTTCCTTCCGACACTTCCTTCCAACACTTCCTTCTGACACTTCCTTCCGACACTTCCTTCCTTCCGACACTTCCTTCCGACATTTCCTTCCTTCCTTCCGACACTTCCTTCCGACACTTCCTTCCGACACTTCCTTCCGACACTTCCTTCCTTCCGACACTTCCTTCAGACACTTCCTTCCGACACTTCCTTCCGACACTTCCTTCTGACACTTCCTTCCTTCCTTCCGACACTTCCTTCCTTCCTTCCTTTCGACACTTCCTTCCTTCCTTCCGACACTTCCTTCCTTCCTTCCTTCCTTCCTTCCTTCCTTCCTTCCTTCCTTCCGACACTTCCTTCCTTCTGACACTTCCTTCTTTCCTTCCGACACTTCCTTCCGACATTTCCGACACTTCCTTCCGACACTTCCTTCCTTCCTTCCTTCCTTCC
The DNA here is from genome assembly GCF_027887145.1 of Ammospiza caudacuta. Lineage (NCBI taxonomy): Eukaryota > Metazoa > Chordata > Aves > Passeriformes > Passerellidae > Ammospiza > Ammospiza caudacuta. Next base: position 54,468,807 of record NC_080632.1, read on the forward strand.
TTCCTTCCTTCCTTCCTTCCTTCCTTCCTTCCTTCCTTCCTTCCTTCCTTCTTTCCTTCCGACGCTTCCTTCCTTCCGACACTTCCTTCCTTCTTTCCTTCCGCCACTTTCTTCTGACACTTCCTTCCCTGTTTCCTTCCTTCCTTCCTTCCTTCCTTCCTTCCTTCCTTCCTTCCTTCCTTCCTTCCTTCCGACACTTCCTTTTGACACTTCCTTCCGACACTTCCTTCCGACACTTCCTTCGTTCCGACACTTCCTTCCTTCCTTCCGACGCTTCCTTCATTCCTTCCTTCCGACACTTCCTTCCGACACTTCCGACACTTCCTTCCAACAATTTGTTCCGACACTTCCTCCCGACACTTCCTTTCTTCCGACATTTCCTTCCGACATTTCCTTCCGACACTTCCTTCCGACACATCCTTCCTTCCGACACTTCCTTCCTAGACTTCCTTTCGACATTTCCAACCTTCCGACACTTCCTTCCTTCCTGCCTTCCTTCCTTCCGATACTTCCTTCCGACACTTCCTTCCTTCCTTCCTTCCTTCCTTCCTTCCTTCCTTCCTTCCTTCCTTCCTTCCTTCCTTCCTTCCTTCCTTCCTTCCTTCCTCCCTCCCTCCCTCCCTTCCTTCCTTCCTTCCTTCCTTCCGACACTTCCTTCCTTCCGACACTTCCTTCCTTCCTTCCGACACTTCTTTCCGACACTTCCTTCCGACACTTCCTTCCGACACTTCCTTCCGAAACTTCCTTCCTTCCGACACTTCCTTCCTTCCTTCATTCCTTCCTTCCGACACTTCCTTCCGACACTTCCTTCCGACACTTCCTTCCGACACTTCCTTCCTTCCTTCCTTCCTTCCTTCCTTCCTTCCTTCCTTCCTTCCTTCCTTCCTTCCTTCCGACACTTCCTTCCGACACTTCCTTCCGACACTTCCTTCCTTCCGACACTTCCTTCCTTCCTTCCTTCCTTCCGACACTTCCTTCATTCCTTCCTTCCGACACTTCCTTCCGACACTTCCGACACTTCCTTCCAACACTTTGTTCCGACACTTCCTCCCGACACTTCCTTTCTTCCGATATTTCCTTCCGACATTTCCTTCCGACACTTCCTTCCGACATTTCCTTCCTTCCGACACTTCCTGTCTAGACTTCCTTTCGACATTTCCAACCTTCCGACACTTCCTTCCTTCCTGCCTTCCTTCCTTCCTTCCTTCCGATACTTCCTTCCACCACTTCCTTTCGACATTTCCTTCCTTCCTTCCTTCCTTCCTTCCTTCCTTCCTTCCTTCCGACACTTCCTTCCTTCCGACACTTCCTTCCTTCCGACACTTCCTTCCTTCCTTCGGACACTTCCTTCCGACACTTCCTTCCGACACTTCCTTCCGACACTTCATTCCGAAACTTCCTTCCTTCCGACACTTCCTTCCTTCCTTCATTCCTTCCTTCCGACACTTCCTTTCGACACTTCCTTTCGACACTTCCTTCCGACACTTCCTTCCGACACTTCCTTCCGACACTTCCTTCCTTCCTACACTTCCGACACTTCGGACACTTCCTTCAAACACTTCCTACCTTCCGACACTTCCGTTCTACACTTCTGACACTTCCTTCCGACACTTCCTTCCTTCCTGCCTTCCTTCCTTCCGATACTTCCTTCCGACACTTCCTTCCTTCCTTCCTTCCTTCCTTCCTTCCTTCCTTCCTTCCTTCCTTCCTTCCTTCCTTCCTTCCTCCCTCCCTTCCTTCCTTCCTTCCTTCCTTCCGACACTTCCTTCCTTCCGACACTTCCTTCCTTCCTTCCGACACTTCTTTCCGACACTTCCTTCCGACACTTCCTTCCGACACTTCCTTCCGACACTTCCTTCCGAAACTTCCTTCCTTCCGACACTTCCTTCCTTCCTTCATTCCTTCCTTCCGACACTTCCTTCCGACACTTCCTTCCGACACTTCCTTCCTTCCTTCCTTCCTTCCTTCCTTCCTTCCTTCCTTCCTTCCTTCCTTCCTTCCTTCCTTCCAACACTTCCTTCCGACACTTCCTTCCGACACTTCCTTCCTTCCGACACTTCCTTCCTTCCTTCCTTCCGACACTTCCTTCATTCCTTCCTTCCGACACTTCCTTCCGACACTTCCGACACTTCCTTCCAACACTTTGTTCCGACACTTCCTCCCGACACTTCCTTTCTTCCGATATTTCCTTCCGACATTTCCTTCCGACACTTCCTTCCGACATTTCCTTCCTTCCGACACTTCCTGTCTAGACTTCCTTTCGACATTTCCAACCTTCCGACACTTCCTTCCTTCCTGCCTTCCTTCCTTCCTTCCGATACTTCCTTCCACCACTTCCTTTCGACATTTCCTTCCTTCCTTCCTTCCTTCCTTCCTTCCTTCCTTCCTTCCTTCCTTCCGACACTTCCTTCCTTCCGACACTTCCTTCCTTCCGACACTTCCTTCCTTCCTTCCGACACTTCCTTCCGACACTTCCTTCCGACACTTCCTTCCGACACTTCATTCCGAAACTTCCTTCCTTCCGACACTTCCTTCCTTCCTTCATTCCTTCCTTCCGACACTTCCTTTCGACACTTCCTTTCGACACTTCCTTCCGACACTTCCTTCCGACACTTCCTTCCGACACTTCCTTCCTTCCTACACTTCCGACACTTCGGACACTTCCTTCCAACACTTCCTACCTTCCGACACTTCCGTTCTACACTTCTGACACTTCCTTCCGACACTTCCTTCCGACGCTTCATTCCGACACTTCCTTCCAACACTTCCTTCCTTCCGACACTTCTTTCATTCCTTCCGACACTTCCTTCCTTCCTTCCTTCCTTCCTTCCTTCCTTCCTTCCGACACTTCCGACACTTCCGACACTTCCGACACTTCCTTCCAACAATTTGTTCCGACACTTCCTCCCGACACTTCCTTTCTTCCGACATTTCCTTCCGACATTTCCTTCCGACACTTCCTTCCGACATTTCCTTCCTTCCGACACTTCCTTCCTAGACTTCCTTTCGACATTTCCAACCTTCCGACACTTCCTTCCTTCCTGCCTTCCTTCCTTCCTTCCGATACTTCCTTCCGACACTTCCTTCCGACACTTCCTTCCGACACTTCCTTCCGCCACTTCCTTTCGACATTTCCTTCCTTCCTTCCTTCCTTCCTTCCTTCCTTCCTTCCTTCCTTCCTTCGTTCCTTCCTTCCTTCCTTCTTTCCTTCCTTCCTTCCTCCCTCCCTTCCTTCCTTCCTTCCTTCCTTCCTTCCTTCCTTCCTTCCGACACTTCCTTCCGACACTTCCTTCCGAAAATTCCTTCCTTCCGACACTTCCTTCCTTCCTTCATTCCTTCCTTCCGACACTTCCTTTCGACACTTCCTTACGACACTTCCTTCCTTCCTACACTTCCGACACTTCGGACACTTCCTTCCAACACTTCCTACCTTCCGACACTTCCTTTCTACACTTCTGACACTTCCTTCCGACACTTCCTTCCGACGCTTCCTTCCGACACTTCCTTCCGACACTTCCTTCCTTCCGACACTTCTTTCCTTCCTTCCGAGACTTCCTTCCTTCCTTCCTTCCTTCCTTCCTTCCTTCCTTCCTTCCTTCCGATACTTCCTTCCTTCCGACACTTCCTTCTTTCCTTCCGACACTTCCTTCCGACACTTCCGAAACTTCCTTCCAACACTTCCTTCCTTCCTTCCTTCCTTCCTACCGACGCTTCCTTCCTTCCGACACTTCCTTACTTCCTTCCTTCCGACACTTTCTTCTGACACTTCCTTCCTTCCTTCCTTCCTTCCGACACTTCCTTCCGACACTTCCTTTCGACACTTCCTTCCGACACTTCCTTCCGACACTTCCTTCCTTCCGACACTTCCTTCCTTCCTTCCGACACTTCCTTCATTCCTTCCTTCCGACACTTCCTTCCGACACTTCCGACACTTCCTTCCAACACTTTGTTCCGACACTTCCTCCCAACACTTCCTTTCTTCCGACATTTCCTTCCGACATTTCCTTCCGACACTTCCTTCCGACATTTCCTTCCTTCCGACACTTCCTTCCTAGACTTCCTTTCGACATTTCCAACCTTCCGACACTTCCTTCCTTCCTGCCTTCCTTCCCTCCTTCCGATACATCCTTCCGACACTTCCTTCCGACACTTCCTTCCGACATTTCCTTCCTTCCTTCCTTCCTTCCGACACTTCCTTCCGACACTTCCTTCTGACACTTCCTTCCTTCTGACACTTCCTTCCTTCCGACATTTCTTTCCTTCCTTCCTTCCTTCCTTCCTTCCTTCCTTCCTTCCTTCCTTCCTTCCTTCCTTCCTTCCTTCCTTCCGACACTTCCTACCTTCCGACACTTCCTTCCTTCCTTCCGACACTTCCTTCCTTCCTTCCGACACTTCCTTCCTTCCGACACTTCCTTCCTTCCGACACTTCTTTCCTTCCTTCCGAGACTTCCTTCCTTCCTTCCTTCCTTCCTTCCTTCCTTCCTTCCTTCCTTCCTTCCGACACTTCCTTCCTTCCGACACTTCCTTCCTTCCGACACTTCCTTCTTTCCTTCCGACACTTCCTTCCTTCTGACACTTCCTTCCTTCCTTCCGACATTTCTTTACTTCCTTCCTTCCTTCCTTCCTTCCTTCCGACACTTCCTTCCTTCCTTCCTTCCTTCCTTCCTTCCTTCCTTCCTTCCTTCCTTCCTTCCTTCCGACACTTCCTTCCTTCCTTCCTTCCGACACTTTCTTCTGACACTTCCTTCCTTCCTTCCTTCCTTCCTTCCTTCCTTCCTTCCTTCCTTCCTTCCTTCCTTCCTTCCTTCCTTCTTTCCTTCCTGCCTTCCTTCCTTCCGACACTTCCTTCCGACACTTCCTTCCGACACTTCCTTCCGACTCTTCCTTCCGACACTTCCTTCCTTCCTTCCAACACTTCCTTCCTTCCATCCAACACTTCCTTCCTTCCTTCCTTCTTTCCTTCCGACACTTCCTTCCTTCCGACACTTCCTTCTTTCTTTCCGACACTTCCTTCCAACACTTCCGACACTTCTTTCCAACACTTCCTTCCTTCCTTCCTTCCTTCCTTCCTTCCTTCCTTCCGACGCTTCCTTCCTTCCGACACTTCCTTCCTTCCTTCCTTCCGACACTTCCTTCCTTCCTTCCTTCCGACACTTTCTTCTGACTCTTCCTTCCTTCCTTCCTTCCGACACTTTCTTCTGACTCTTCCTTCCTTCCTTCCTTCCGACACTTCCTTCTGACACTTCCTTCCTTCCGACACTTTCTTCTGACACTTCCTTCCTTCCTTCCTTCCTTCCTTCCTTCCTTCCTTCCTTCCTTCCGACACTTCCTTCCTTCCTTCCGACACTTCCTTCCTTCCTTCCTTCCGACACTTCCTTCCGACACTTCCTTCCGACACTTCCTTCCTTCCGACACTTCCTTCCTTCCTTCCGACACTTCCTTCATTCCTTCCTTCCGACACTTCCTTCCGACACTTCCGACACTTCCTTCCAACAATTTGTTCCGACACTTCCTCCCAACACTTCCTTTCTTCCGACCTTTCCTTCCGACATTTCCTTCCGACACTTCCTTCCGACATTTCCTTCCTTCAGACACTTCCTTCCTAGGCTTCCTTTTGACATTTCCAACCTTCCGACACTTCCTTCCTTCCTGCCTTCCTTCCTTCCTTCCGATACTTCCTTCCGACACTTCCTTCCGACACTTCCTTTCGACATTTCCTTCCTTCCTTCCTTCCTTCCTCCCTTCCTTCCTTCCTTCCTTCCTTCCTTCCTTCCTTCCTTCCTTCCTTCCTTCCTTCCTTCCTCCCTTCTGACACTTCCTTCCGACACTTCCTTCCGACACTTCCTTCCTTCCGACACTTCCTTCCTTCCTTCCGACACTACCTTCCTTCCGACACTTCCTTCCTTCCTTCTGACACTTCCTTCCGACACTTCCTTCCTTCCTTCCTTCCGACACTTCCTTCCTTCCTTCCTACACTTCCGACTCTTCCGACACTTCCTTCTGACATTTCCTTCCTTCCTTCCTTCCTTCCTTCCTTCCTTCCTTCCTTCCTTCCTTCCTTCCTTCCTTCCTTCCGACACTACCTTCCGACGCCTCCTTCCTTTCTTCCGACACTTCCTTCCGACACTTCCTACCTTCTGACACTTCCTTTCGACACTTCCTTCTGACACTTCCTTCTGACACTTCCTTCCGACACTTCCTTCTGACACTTCCTTCCGACACTTCCTTCCGACACTTCCTTCATTCCGACATTTCCTTCCGACACTTCCTTCCAACACTTCCTTCCGACACTTCCTTCTGACACTTCCTTCCTTCTCTCCGACACTTCCTTCCTTCCTTCCGATACTTCCTTCCTTCCTTCCTTCCTTCCGACACTTCCTTCCTTCATTCCGACACTTCCTTCCGACACTTCCTTCCGACACTTCCTTCCGACTCTTCCTTCCGACACTTCCTTCCTTCCTTCCTTCCAACACTTCCTTCCTTCCTTCCTTCCTTCCGAAACTTCCTTCCTTCCGACACTTCCTTCTTTCCTTCTGACACTTCCTTCCGACACTACCGACACTTCCTTCCCACACTTCCTTCCTTCCTTCCTTCCTTCCTTCCTTCCTTCCGACGCTTCCTTCCTTCCGACACTTCCTTCCTCCCTCCCTCCCTCCCTCCCTCCCTTCCTTCCTTCCTTCCGACACTTCCTTCCGACACTTCCTTACTTCCGACACCTCCTTCCGACATTTCCTTCCTTCCTACACTTCCTTCCAACACTTCCTTCCTTCCGACACTTCCTTCCTTCCGACACTTCCTTTCTTCCTTCCTTCTGACACTTCCTTCCGACACTTCCTTCCTTCCGACACTTCCTTCCTCCCAACACTTCTTTCCAACACTTCCTTCCACCCTTCCTTCCTTCCTTTCTTCCTTCCTTCCTTCCTTCCTTCCTTCCTCCCTTCCTTCCTTCCTTCCGACACTTCCTTACGAGACTTCCTTCCGACACTTCCTTACGACACTTCCTTCCGACACTTCCTTCCTTCTGACACTTCCTTCCTTCCTTCCGACACTTCCTTCCTTCCTTCCGACACTTTCTTCCGACACTTCCTTCCTTCCTTCGGACACTTCCTTCCGACATTTCCTTCAGACACTTCATTCCTTCCTTCCGACATTTCCTTCTGACAATTCCCACTGACACTTCCTTCCTTCCTTCCGACACTTCCTTCTGACACTTCCTTCCGACACTTCCTTCCTTCTCACACATCCTTCCGTCCTTCCGACACTTTCTTCCTTCCGACAACTCCTTCCTTCCAACACTTCCTTCCTTCCTTCCGACACTTCCTTCCAGCACTTCCTTCCGATACTTCCTTCCGCCACTACCTTCTGACACTTCCTGCCTTCCTTTCTTCCGAGACTTCCTTCTGAGACTTCGTTCTGACACTTCTTTCCGACACTTCCTTCTGACACTTCTTCCGACACTTCCGTCCTTCCGACACTTCCTTCCTTCCTTCCATCCGACACTTTCTTCCTTCCGACACTTCCTTCCTTCTGACACTTCCTTCCGACACTTCCTTCTAACACTTAGTTCTGACAATTCCTACCTTCCTTCCGACACATCCTTCCTTCCTTGCGACACTTCCTTCCGACACTTCCTTCCTTCCGACACTTCCTTCCGACACTTCCTTTCGACATTTCCTTCCGACAATTCCTTGCGACACTTCCCTCCGACACTTCTTTTCGACATTTCCTTCCGACACTTCCTTCCGACACTTCCATCCTTCCTTCCGATACTTCCTTCCTTCCTTCCTTCCTTCCTTCCTTCCTTCCTTCCTTCCTTCCGACACTTCCTTCAGACACTTCCTTCCGACACTTCCTTCCGACACTTCCTTCCGACACTTCCTTCCGACACTTCCTTCCGACACTTCCTTCCTTCCTTCCTTCCTTCCTTCCTTCCTTCCTTCCTTCCTTCCGACACTTCCTTCCGACACTTCCTTCCGACACTTCCTTCCGACACTTTCTTCCGACACTTCCTTCCTTCCTTCCTTCCTTCCTTCCTTCCTTCCTTCCTTCCTTCATTCCTTCCTTCCTTCCTTCCTGCCTTCCTCCCTCCCTCCCTCCCTCCCTCCCTCCCTCCATCCCTCCCTTCCTTCCTTCCTTCCGACACTTCCTTCCGACACTTCCTTCCTTCCTTCCTTCCTTCCTTCCTTCCTTCCTTCCTTCCTTCCTTCCGACACTTCCTTCATTCCTTCCTTCCGACACTTCCTTCCGACACTTCCGACACTTCCTTCCAACACTTTGTTCCGACACTTCCTCCCAACACTTCCTTTCTTCCGACCTTTCCTTCCGACATTTCCTTCCGACACTTCCATCCGACATTTCCTTCCTTCCGACACATCCTTCCGAGACTTCCTTTCGACATTTCCAACCTTCCGACACTTTCTTCCTTCCTGCCTTCCTTCCTTCCGATACTTCCTCCCGACACTTCCTTCCGACACTTCCGTCCTTCCTTCCGATCCTTCCTTCCTTCCTTCCGACACTTCCTTCCGTCCTTCCTTCCTTCCTTCCTTCCGACACTTCCTTCCGACACTTCCTTCCGACACTTCCTTCCGACACTTCCTTTCGACATTTCCTTCCTTCCTTCCGTCCTTCCTTCCTTCCTTCCTTCCATCCTTCCTTCCTTCCGACACTTCCTTCCGACACTTCCTTCCGACACTTCCTCCCTTCTCCTACACTTCCTTCTGACACTTCCTTCCGACACTTCCTTCCGACACTTCCTTCCGACACTTCCTTCCTACACTTCCTTCCTTCCTTCCGACACTTCCTTCCGACACTTCCTTCCGACACTTCCTTCCGACACTTCCTTCCTTCCTTCCTTCCTTCCGACACTTCCTTCCGACACTTCCTTCCGACACTTCCTTCCTTCCTTCTGACACTTCCTTCCGTCCTTCCGACACTTCCTTCCTTCCTTCCGACACTTCCTTCCTTCCTTCCTTCCTTCCTTCCTTCCTTCCTTCCTTCCTTCCTTCCTTCCTTCCGACACTTCCTTCCGACACTTCCTTCCGACACTTCCTTCCTTCCTTCCTTCCTTCCGACACTTCCTTCCGACACTTCCTTCCTTCCTTCCTTCCGACACTTCCTTCCGACACTCCCTTCCTTCCTTCCGACACTTCCTTCCTTCCTTCCGACACTTCCTTCCGACACTTCCTTCCTTCCTTCCTTCCTTCCGACACTTCCTTCCTTCCGACACTTCCTTCTTTCCTTCCGACACTTCCTTCCAACACTTCCGACACTTCCTTCCAACACTTCCTTCCTTCCTTCCTTCCTACCGATGCTTCCTTCCTTCCGACACTTCCTTCCTTCCTTCCTTCCGACACTTTCTTCTGACACTTCCTTCCTTCCTTCCTTCCTTCCTTCCTTCCTTCCTTCCTTCCGACGCTTCCTTCCGACATTTCCTTCCGACACTTCCTCCTGACACTTCCTTCCGACACTTCCTTCCGACACTTCCTTCCGATACTTCCTTCCGATACTTCCTTCCGACACTTCCTTCTGACACTTCCTTCCTTCCGACACTTCCTTCCTTCCGACACTTCCTTCCTTCCTTCCTTCCTTCCGACACTTCCTTCCGACACTTCCTTCCTTCCGACACTTCCTTCCTTCCTTCCTTCCTTCCTTCCTTCCTTCCTTCCTTCCTTCCGACACTTCCTTCATTCCTTCCTTCCGACACTTCCGACGCTTCCTTCCAACACTTTGTTCCGACACTTCCTCCCAACACTTCCTTTCTTCCGACCTTTCCTTCCGACATTTCCTACCGACACTTCCTGCCGACATTTCCTTCCATCCGACACATCCTTCCTAGACTTCCTTTCGACATTTCCAACCTTCCGACACCTCCTTCCTTCCTGCCTTCCTTCCTTCCTTCCGATACTTCCTTCCGACACTTCCTTCCGACACTTCCGTCCTTCCTTCCGATCCTTCCTTCCTTCCTTCCGACACTTCCTTCCTTCCGACACTTCCTTCCGTCCTTCCTTCCTTCCTTCCTTCCGACACTTCCTTCCGACACTTCCTTCCGACACTTCCTTTCGACATTTCCTTCCTTCCTTCCATCCTTCCTTCCTTCCTTCCTTCCTTCCGACACTTCCTTCCGAAACTTCCTTCCGACACTTCCTTCCTACACTTCCTTCCGACACTTCCGTCCTTCCGACACTTCCTTCCTTCCGACACTTCCTTCCGACACTTCCTTCCTTCCTTCCGACACTTCCTTCCGACACTTCCTTCCTTCCTTCCTTCCGACACTTCCTTCCTACACTTCCTTCCTTCCTTCCGACACTTCCTTCCGACACTTCCTTCCTTCCTTCCTTCCTTCCGACACTTCCTTCCGACACTTCCTTCCGACACTTCCTTCCGACACTTCCTTCCTTCCTTCTGACACTTCCTTCCGTCCTTCCGACACTTCCTTCCTTCCTTCCGAAACTTCCTTCCTTCCTTCCTTCCTTCCTTCCTTCCTTCCTTCCTTCCTTCCTTCCTTCCTTCCTTCCTTCCGACACTTCCTTCCGACACTTCCTTCCTTCCTTCCTTCCGACAATTTCTTCTGACACTTCCTTCCTTCCTTCCTTCCTTCCTTCCTTCCTTCCTTCCTTCCTTCCTTCCTTCCTTCCTTCCTTCCTTCCTTCCTTCCTTCCTTCCTTCCTTCCTTCCTTCCGACACTTCCTTCCGACACGTCCTTCCTTCCTTCCGACACTTCCTTCCAACATTTCCTTCCGACACTTCCTTCCGACATTTCCTTCCGACACTTCCCTCTGACACTTCCTTCCTTCCTTCCGACACTTCCTTCTGACACTACCTTCCGACACTTCCTTCCTTCTCACACTTCCTTCCTTCCTTCCGACACTTTCTTCCTTCCGACACATCCTTCCTTCCAACACTTCCTTCCTTCCTTCCGACACTTCCTTCCAGCACTTCCTTCCGATACTTCCTTCCGACACTACCTTTTGACACTTCCTGCCTTCCTGTCTTCCGAGACTTCCTTCTGAGACTTCCTTCTGACACTTCTTTCCGACACTTCCTTCTGACACTTCCTTCCGACACTTCCGTCCTTCCGACACTTCCTTCCTTCCTTCCATCCGACACTACCTTCCTACCGACACTTCCTTCCGACACTTCCTTTCGACATTTCCTTCCGACACTTCCTTCCGACACTTCCCTCCGACACTTCTTTTCGACATTTCCTTCCGACACTTCCTTCCAACACTTCCTTCCTTCCGACACTTCCTTCCTCCTGACACTTCCTTCCTTCCGACACTTCCTTTCGACATTCCTTCTGACACTTCCTTCCGACACTTCCTTCCGACACTTCCTTCCTTCCTTCCTTCCTTCCTTCCTTCCTTCCTTCCTTCCTTCCTTCCTTCCGACACTTCCTTCCAACACTTCCTTCTGACACTTCCTTCCGACACTTCCTTCCTTCCGACACTTCCTTCCGACATTTCCTTCCTTCCTTCCGACACTTCCTTCCGACACTTCCTTCCGACAGTTCGTTCCTACACTTCCTTCCTTCCTTCCGACACTTCCTTCCGACACTTCCTTCCGACACTTCCTTCCGACACTTCCTTCCTTCCGACACTTCCTTCAGACACTTCCTTCTGACACTTCCTTCCGACACTTCCTTCTGACACTTCCTTCCTTCCTTCCGACACTTCCTTCCTTCCTTCCTTTCGACACTTCCTTCCTTCCTTCCGACACTTCCTTCCGACACTTCCTTCCGACACTTCCTTCCGACTCTTCCTTCCGACACTTCCTTCCTTCCTTCCTTCCTTCCTTCCTTCCTTCCTTCCTTCCGACACTTCCTTCCTTCCGACACTTCCTTCTTTCCTTCCGACACTTCCTTCCGACACTTCCGACACTTCCTTCCGACACTTCCGAAACTTCCTTCCTTCCTTCCTTCCTTCCTTCCTTCCTTCCTTCCTTCCGACGCTTCCTTCCTTCCGACACTTCCTTCCTTCTTTCCTTCCGCCACTTTCTTCTGACACTTCTTTCCCTGTTTCCTCTTCCTCCTTCCTTCCTTCCTTCCTTCCTTCCTTCCTTCCTTCCTTCCTTCCGACACTTCCTTTTGACACTTCCTTCCGACACTTCCTTCGTTCCGACACTTCCTTCCTTCCTTCCGACGCTTCCTTCATTCCTTCCTTCCGACACTTCCTTCCGACACTTCCGACACTTCCTTCCAACACTTTGTTCCGACACTTCCTCCCAACACTTCCTTTCTTCCGACATTTCCTTCCGACATTTCCTTCCGACACTTCCTTCCGACATTTCCTTCCTTCTGACACTTCCTTCCTAGACTTCCTTTCGACATTTCCAACCTTCCGACACTTCCTTCCTTCCTGCCTTCCTTCCTTCCTTCCGATACTTCCTTCCGACACTTCCTTCCGACACTTCCTTCCTTCCTTCCTTCCTTCCTTCCTTCCTTCCTTCCTTCCTTCCTTCCTTCCTTCCTTCCTTCCTTCCTTCCTTCCTTCCTTCCTCCCTCCCTTCCTTCCTTCCTTCCTTCCTTCCTTCCGACACTTCCTTCCTTCCGACACTTCCTTCCTTCCTTCCGACACTTCTTTCCGACACTTCCTTCCGACACTTCCTTCCGACACTTCCTTCCGAAACTTCCTTCCTTCCGACACTTCCTTCCTTCCTTCATTCCTTCCTTCCGACACTTCCTTCCTTCCTTCCTTCCGACACTTTCTTCTGACACTTCCTTCCTTCCTTCCTTCCTTCCTTCCTTCCTTCCTTCCTTCCTTCCGACACTTCCTTCCTTCCTTCCGACACTTCCTTCCGACAATTTCCTTCCGACACTTCCTTCCGACCCTTCCTTCCGACACTTCCCTCTGACACTTCCTTCCTTCCTTCCGACACTTCCTTCTGACACTACCTTCCGACACTTCCTTCCTTCCAACACTTCCTTCCTTCCTTCCGACACTTCTTCCAGCACTTCCTTCCGATACTTCCTTCCGACACTACCTTCTGACACTTCCTGCCTTCCTGTCTTCCGAGACTTCCTTCTGAGACTTCCTTCTGACACTTCTTTCCGACACTTCCTTCTGACACTTCCTTCCGACACTTCCTTCCTTCCGACACTTCCTTCCTTCCTTCCTTCCGACACTTCCTTCATTCCTTCCTTCCGACACTTCCTTCCGACATTTCCGACACTTCCTTCCAACACTTTATTCCGACACTTCCTCCCGACACTTCCTTTCTTCCGATATTTCCTTCCGACATTTCCTTCCGACACTTCCTTCCGACATTTACTTCCTTCCGACACTTCCTGTCTAAACTTCCTTTCGACATTTCCAACCTTCCGACACTTCCTTCCTTCCTGCCTTCCTTCCTTCCTTCCGATACTTCCTTCCACCACTTCCTTTCGACATTTCCTTCCTTCCTTCCTTCCTTCCTTCCTTCCTTCCTTCCTTCCTTCCTTCCGACACTTCCTTCCTTCCGACACTTCCTTCCTTCCGACACTTCCTTCCTTCCTTCCGACACTTCCTTCCGACACTTCCTTCCGACACTTCCTTCCGACACTTCATTCCGAAACTTTCTTCCTTCCGACACTTCCTTCCTTCCTTCATTCCTTCCTTCCGACACTTCCTTTCGACACTTCCTTTCGACACTTCCTTCCGACACTTCCTTCCGACACTTCCTTCCGACTCTTCCTACCTTCCTACACTTCCGACACTTCGGACACTTCCATCCAACACTTCCTACCTTCCGACACTTCCGTTCTACACTTCTGACACTTTCTTCCGACACTTCCTTCCGACGCTTCATTCCGACACTTCCTTCCAACACTTCCTTCCTTCCGACACTTCTTTCATTCCTTCCGACACTTCCCTCCTTCCTTCCTTCCTTCCTTCCTT